>NC_045448.1:91832236-92019000 GCF_002776525.5 Piliocolobus tephrosceles | reverse complement strand
TATCTCTATCTCTATCTCTATCTCTATCTCTATCTCTATCTCTATCTCTATCTATCTCAAACTGTTAAACCCTAAGATGTATTCAATGTGTTTTGCCAAAAATGATCAATTATCTGGCTGTTTTGCTGAATAAATTTAATAAACAACTGTAGGCAAAGAGCGAGGATAAAGATGAGCTTCCAGCCTCCTTTCCTTTTCGTCCTGATTTTTAACTCACAGGGCCCTAGAACCTCCTCATACTCCTGCTACTTATGACAGTCAAGGCTGTGTCAGGTGACAGGAACATCAACAAGAGCGGGAATCTGGTGTGATGGCTCATACCTCTAATCCCAGCACTTTGCGAGGCCGACTTGGGTGGATGATTTGAGCCCAGGATTTCAAGAGCAACTTGGGCAACATGGTGAAACCCCATGTCTACAAAAAAAATTTACAAAAATTAATCAGGCTTGGTGGCATGCACCCTGTGTTTCAAGCTACTCTGTAGGCTGAGGTGGGAGAATCACTTGAGCTTGGGATTTCAAGGTTGCAGTGAGCCACGATCACACCGCTGCACTTCATGCTGGGTAACAGAGTGAGACCCTGTCTTGAAAACATAAAGAAGTAAATAAACAGGTAGTGCTTGAGGTGCAGCTGAGGATTCATGGCCCAGAATCCTCAACAGCAAACCTGAGTTCTCCAACAGCCTCCCCTTTTGCAGACTCAGAGACCCTGCTCAGCTGCTCCCCAGACAAGCAGCACATGTGGGCAGCTGGGCAACCCCAGCAGAGAGGTTTCTGTTCAAGGATGTAGCACTGTGGGGAGGCCATATGTAGTCTGCATGCAGTAATAAACCCCAACATTCTCAGCCTCCACCAGGCTGATTTTCAGTGTGAAATCAGTGCCTGATCCACTGCCACTGAATCTGTCTGGGACCCCAGAAAACAGGTTGGAAACCCTGTAAATTGGATGCTGTGGAGACTGGCCTGGCTTCTGCAGGTACCAATGTAAATAGGTGTTTCCATTACTATGCAGGAGGCTCTGACTAGACCTGCAGGAGATGGAGGCCGGCTCTCCAGGTGTGACGGGCAGGGACAGTGGAGTCTGGGTCAACAGAATGTCCCCACTAGTTCCTGGAATGATAACAGAAAAGGGCAAAGTTACATAAAAATATTATGTATCACGTTCATAATTTTCGATTTATTATTTCAGCCTGTATAATTTCTTTGCAATTTCAAGAATATCCAATTTCAAAAAGAAATCAACAGGTTCAAAGAGGTCTCCTATACCATCACCCTCTTTCTAAGACTTGAGTTTCTTCAGGGCACATATCCTTCCTTCTTCTAAAGTCTTCCTCACTCTCAGAGATCAGTACATCATATGTTTCATGCTGGAGAACAAGACCTACACATCTAACATATGGATGGAACACACATGGGAGGCGGTGGGGCCCCCAGAGCTCACCCTCCCACCCCATTCTCCTCCCTCATCTTCCTGCTGTCCTTACCAGGGACCTAAAGCATTAGCAGTCCCAGGAGCTGAGCAGGGAACCTCATTGTGAGAAAGTGACCTGAGAAGTCCTGATCAGTCAAGGCAAGGTAAGAGCTGAGCTTTTATCTCAGACTCACAAGGGAAGGTCCTCCCGGGGGATAATATGCAAATCCCCTGTGGGTGTAGTGGGGTGGAAAGAGCCAAAGCGATGGTGGGAGCCTCTCTTGAGGGCAAATGACTTAAATATTGTCTCTGTTTAGAGAGACCAATAGAGATAAAATCTGTGCCGCATGAGTAAGATAAATTCCCTTTTCCCTTTGTCTTCTCTCTTAGATTTCCTGTTTCTTAGAATTTCCCAGGTGAATTTCTCACTTCTTCTTAGTAAGGTTAAGATTCCATAAACATATGATGATTCTTATTTTTTTATTCACATTGAATTAAGAGTAAAGGATTGGCTTCTTAAATTTTTTAATTGATATAAAACACTCACAAAGGATGGAAATGTTAAGTATGCAACTAAGTTTTAGGTATGTTCTCCATCCGGATGAATCTCTAGAATATTTCAAATTCTCCAGATTTATCCATCATGCACCTGCCCAGGGAACAATTGCTCCCCCATCCCAATCAAGGTAACTGGTATTCAGATATTCATTATAATAATTTGGTTTTCCCTGTGCTACAATCTCATATAAATTGAAGTAAACACTTTTGCTTGACTGCTTCTTGCTTCTTTCTTGTTTCTTTATTGTTTCTGAAGTATTCTTTTCTCCCTGTGCATTCAAGTTACTATCTGCTGTGATTTCCTGTGATTTTGAAGAATTTCCTCTTGAATGTCTTATAGAGCATATGTCTGCAAGTAATCATTTCTCTTCATTTTCTAATAAAGAAATGTTTTTACTTTACCTTTATTTTTGAAGCAGGTTTTAACAAGATATTGAACCATTTGTTGAGTACCCCCGACCTAGCATTTAAATATGTAATCCCACTGTCTTCTAGCCTCTATCAGTCAGTGAACAGTTAGCCAATTATTTCATTATTGTGTTTCTGGTATAATGAGCCAGTTTTTTCTTGATACAATTGAGATTTTCTCTTTGTCTGGTTCGTCGTTTTGACTATAATATATACAGTTATAATTTATCCTGAATGGTTACACTACTATTTAGGGTAATGCATGGCATTTATCCTGAATAAGTTTCATTATTTTTTCCATGTTTTTTTTCTTGATCCTACAGACCAATGTCTTTTATTATTCTTCATGTATTTGCCATGATTTCTCAGCACTCTCAGGTATGCCATCTCCCAGTGATGCTTTCTGTGTGGTTTTTCTCTGCGTTTCACTCCACTGTGTGGCTGGATATTTTCTATTTGTTTTATGTCTTAGGCAATTTCCAAAGCGGCCACAAGACCAGGCTCTGGAGTGCTGGTGCACTTGGAGTGACAGCACACTTGGAGTGACAACAACTCTGGGCCTGGGCCTGGGGGTCCACATGGAGGTGACTCAGTGTCTGAGTTGCCAGCACTGGATGAGGCCCTGGAGCCTGGGTTTAGGGCATTGAAGCCCCATCCTAGGTGGCACAGCAGGTGCCGCTTCTTGAGAGGGTGTGGGAGGAGGGTTTCAGAGCATCTTCCTCTCTGGGGTGATATGATTATAGCTGCAGGTTACCTTAATGCCAAAAGCACCAGTGCCCTCTGTGGAGCAGGCTGCTGTAATCCTCAACAATGAACCCTAACGGGCCTCCTCTGGGAATGTTGTAGGGTTGGGGCTGCCTGGGGATTTACTTAGGTCATCAGCTGCAAAGGCTGCAGGGTCCTTTACAGAGCAGACCATGGGGACTGCAGTGGCCCTGCCTCCTGGCTGATAACAATTTCCTCCTGCTTCTTTCATCTTAGAGGTCTCAGGACTCAGGCATGCCATCTTCCAGCAATGCTTTCTGTATGGTTATCCTGGGCGTTTTTTCTAATTGTGTTCCTGCACACTCTTAATTGGGCTCTTGGACACTCCAAGGGCTATTTGCCTTCTTGAATAACTGTACAATTGTTGGTCTTGCCTTTGTTTTTGTGTTTGTATTTTTTTTGGGTAGGCAGGCAAAGGCTGATGTCTCCTAGTCAGTTATCTCGCTGGTATCACTCCCCTAGGACATCGTTTTGATGATGTGGTAACACTATCATGGAATAATACTTGGGCATGTTGAGGTGAGAATTAGAGTGTTTAACATGTGGAAGGAATGTGAATTGCTTTGGTCACAGGGTGTACTGATGCCTGTTGTATTCTCCAACATGGTTGTGACAAGATCTCCTATCCTACATTTTTTTCTAACAGTGCGATCTTGACTCTCCTCCCATTGAACCTTATGCTTCCTTCTGTTGAATTTTGGTAAGCATGCGACTGTGTAGAAGCAATGCTGTTTGTCTTCTGAGTCTATAAGAGGTCATCGATGCTGCCTAATTTCTGCCTGCTCCTCCTCTGGAAGTTTCAAGTAAACCAAGCAGCCACATGAATTGGCAACCCCAGCTTAGAACCTTATGTCTAATGTCATCCACCTTTGAGGTGACGCCTACCCTAGCCACTCACTGACTGTATCCTGAGGAAAGCCTGGCAGGAACCTTGGGGAGCCCAGGCAACATCCAGAACCATGGAGATGATAGGCAGATGATTGCAGTTTTCATGTGTTATTAAGTTTGGGGGTAGTTTGCTTTGTGTGCATTAATAGTATCTAGGATGCCAACTTAGAGAAGGAATATGGAAGTAGAAAGTCAACTATTGATAGTAGAATCTGGGTCAAGTTTATATTTCTTGCAGTGTTTTTCCAACTTGTCACTGTTTGATATTATGGTAAAATAAAAAGTTATAAAGAGTATGTGTAAATGTACAAAAGGTTACTGACAGAGAATCAAGGAGACTCAATAAGCGAAAGGTTTTACCATGTTCTTGTATTAGGAAATTTAACATTGTGAGTATAATAACTCTCTCCAAATTAATTGAATACTGTGACAATCAAAATCCTTGTGAATTTTGTTGAAATTTAGAAGCTGTTTCTAATGTAGATGGACATTCAAAGAGGCAAAAAAACAACGATGGTAATCTTACATAATAAGAACAAGATTGGAAGATTAACGCTTTCCAATATTAAAGCTTATGTTAAGTAACAGGAATGAAAACAGTATGGTATTGGTGAAGGCTGAGACAGTTAACCCTGTGCACTGAGTCAGAGAATCTGAAACCAGATCTGCATACATATAATCACTCAATTTACAATAAAAGTGCTACAGCAATTGTCTCAAACCATTTGTACAAAAAACCCCTTTAGATTGGATAATTAACAAACAACATAAATTTATTTTTTCACAGTTATAAAGGCTGTGACTTCCAAGGTCAAGACGCTGGCAAACTTGGTGTCTGGTGAGGACTGTTCCTGCTTCCCAGGTTGCATCTTGTGGCTGTGTCATCACATGTTGGAGGCGGAAAAGCAAAAGTAGCAAGTCTGTGTAAAGCCACCTTACTAGGCATGAATTGCATTCAGGAGTGCTGAGCCCTTATGACCTAATCACCTCCCAAAGGGTCTACTTTCTAATATTGTTGCCTTGGGATTCAGTTTTAACAGGAACTTTGATGCAGACATTCAGGCCATAGCAGTGATGTAGTAGAAAAAATATAATAACTGAATTATATTGGATCAATTGTATATACATATTACATCAAAATGAATTTTAACCTCTTCATTTTACTTCTATCTTGATACAAATATCAACTCTAAATTAGTCAGAAATTGAAATGTGAAAGGCAAAATAATAAAGCTTTTAGAAAACAGTATAAAAAGATATTTCATGACTATGCATGTAGGAAAGATTTCTTAAAGAGAACATGCAAAGCACTAAGCGTGAAAGAAAAGACTAATAGTTTGCATTAATATATTTTTGTAGCTTTAAAGAAATAAATTGCAAAATGTTATTTGATACATACATATAAAATAAATAAACTACATTGGGAGATAGGAATGTGTGATTGTGGATAACCTCAAATGAGATATAAGTTATTGCCCCAACTTGCATTTTGTGAGTTAGAGTCACAGGAGCTTTACATTCACAGTAACGGAACATTACTATTAATCACCAAATGATTGACTGAGCTTTGAATAAATAAACAACAAAGAATCGTAGATGAAACTGCATAATGATCAAAACATTATAATTAACAGATTATCATGGCTGAGTATTATTAATTGAAATAAACAAATGTAATTGCTTGATTTTTAAAAGATTAGAGAAAAAAACAAAATAAAATATCCTGCAATTTTTGAAGAAAAATTTCTACAAAATATTTTACATAATCAATAGAGTGAAGAAAAAACATCAGGACCTGGATGAAAATGGAACGAACATACTCATGCATACTCATTTCACTCAGATATAACAAGTGAAAAGGTAAGCATGGATCTATCAACACTGCTGATCTATGAGAAAATAAAACTCTAAATGTACTTGTTTAAAAAAGCAACTAAGGGGCAGAACCATAGCAACCAGAACTGACCCTGCAAATAAGCAAATAAGTAATATAAAACTTGGAAGAACAGTCTCAGTTCACAAAGTAGAGGTATATGAGATTAAATAAAGAAAAGAAAGAGTGAAACAGATAGAAAAACAGAATTGAAAGTCAAGCCTAATAATGACATATTTCCCTATATACTAGTCATTAGAACAGAGATGATAAAGAGAAACATAATTTAAAATATGTATGTCTCTGTTATATATTCATGAGTGCAAATTAAACAGACTCAGAAATCTAGGCAAAATTTGGAAGCAAACACACGAGTGATTTTTCCATGTTAAAAAAAAAAAAAACAATAAAAAACCAAAAAATGGGGGGGGTTTTTTTTTTTTTTTTTTTTTTTTTTTTTTTTTTCAGAGATAAGAATCAAGCTTGCTTCAGCAATGCAGTTTGCAAGCCCGGTTCCTAGAGAACAATGTACTGATAGCTACATAACCACAAAAAGTGATTATGCCCATGCTTGTGAACTAAGGAAATGATCAAACATGAAAGAAACATGCAATACACATCAACATAAAGTTCATGAACATGTAAAAAAAAAATAGAAAATCTTGAAAGATTTATTTTGATTCATCAAGAGTTTAAGCAGCATGCTCAAGTAAAGGAAGCTGTGCCTTGTGATTTTAAAAGGCTGTTGGTGGCTGGGAACAGTGGCTCATGCCTGTAATCCCAGCACTTTGGGAGGCCAAGGCAGGTGCATCACTTGAGGCCAGAAGTTTGAGACCAGCCTGGCCAACATGGTGAAATCCTCTCTACTAAAAATACAAAAATTAGCCAGGCTTGGTGGTGGGTGCCTGTAGTCCCAGCTACTTAGGAGGCTGAGGCAGAAGAATAGTTGAACCCAGGAGGTCAAGGTTGCAGTGAGCCGAGATGGTGCCACTATGCTTCAGCCTGGTCGGCAGAGCGAGACTCCATCTCAAAAATAAAAAATAAAAATAAGAATAAAAAAATAAAAATAAAAGCCTGTTAGTAAAACTTCTGGGTTTGGTAAACACATTGAAGTGCTGGCAGGTGGCTGCCTGGAGGAGATATGGAAGGTTTGCACCATCTCACCCTGTCTCAACCTACCCCCTCATCTTGCCATATGCATCTCTTCAGTTAGGCACTTCCTGAGTTTTATGCTTTATAACAAACCAGGAAATGTAAGAAACAAAACAAAACAAAGTAAAACAATCTTGCTGGAAGGGATCTTGCTTGATTGGTAGAAATGATTAAACCAAGAATCTAAATCAGTTGAAAATTCACTTATAAATGCAAGTCACTGTATAGGAATAATTCTTGAAATATAAGGTATGTAATATGATACCATGTAATTATAATCTAAAAAATCTAAATAAAAATGATAATATTCCTTATGCAAAAACATAAAGCAGAGTCAGGGTGAAGGCAATAAAAGGAGCAGAGTTGCTGTTACGCTAATTAAGTATATGGTGAAAATTAATGACCAATTTTTTCGTGACTTTAGAAGTCAAGAATCTACAAAATTGAATAAAATTAAAGTATGCATATATCATTTTCTTCATGTTTATCCTTAAAGGAAAATTTAAGACAAATAAAATAAACTATATTAAAAATATGAGTAAAACAAAAAAACAAAGTGTAAAGACAAAATCATAAAAAACAACACAGTGGCATTAATACAAACACTTCTGGATTCTACACTGTTGTGAAGGCCAGAGTAAAACGTGTATTCACTCTCCAAGGGAAGGGAATCCATGTTAAATCAGGACAACAGAAGCACTAATGTTCTCTTAACAAAATCTCCTCTCATCAGGCTAACCACTGACCAGATGTTGAGAAGGGACTAATTGCTCCCTATCCCACCATGTTAAAAAATACTGTCTGACAGCAGAACAGTAGATAGAAAATAAAATGCAAATATTTTAAACTCAATTTGTGAAGGGCAATAAATAAATATCTCACAGTACATGGTAAGGATGTTAAGGGCTCCACCGTGGTCTTGGGGTCCCAGCCTGGTTCCATCTCCCTGGATCTGAAACTGATTTCACTATCACTATCAACACCATGGAGGCTGAGGAGACTGCAACGTGCTCCTCTCAGCATCAGGATGAGTTTCCTGAAACAGTGACACAGACCTGAACACAACTTCCTGTGTTTTCTTTAAGACTGTAGATGCGTATGCAAAACGTATTTTCTTTGCGTTTTGATCCTTCATATATTTTCCCTCTTTTTTGGGTAGAACTCACTCACAGTGGTCATTTATTAATAAAATATACTTTGTCCTATTGTATGAGATTCATGGGATTGATTCAACCAGGCATTAAAAAAATCTGTCTTCTTGAGGTTCTTCTACTTCATGTGAGGAGTTTCGACAACCAATAAAACAGTTAACTAGTAAAAGGAGTAGACATTAGTGTCCCAGTCACTTCAAATTAGGGGTTGTTGTCCAGAAGTTTAAGAACCCAGAAAGCTAAAGATAGGCACACAGCATAAAGACAAGGCATTCCTTCTCAATTTCTTGTTCCTCCCACAGGAAATTCTTAGTTTTCCTTATTCAGCTCCCCATTTTAATTTTGATTTGTTTTTTCTAGCTTGAGTCTTGAGCCAATCCCTCTTTCTGTAACCCAACTTCCCCATGTAGTTCTCAGCCTGTACCTTCCTCTCAATAACTTTGGGAGTGAGTTGGCATCCACAAGGAAGAAACTGGAGACCCTCATTTATGAAGAGTGGGAAAAATTAAAAAAGTAATGAGTATCTCTGAGCTACCTCAGATTTATTTTTTACATCCTCAAATATTTCAGCTGTTCTCAATACTCATTCACTAAGAGACTCTTTCTTCTTACTACACAGCCTAATGTTACAGCCGCTTTGGGAAACAGTCTGGCAGTTTCTCAAATGGTAAAACATGCAATTGCCATATAATCCAGCCATTCCACTTATAGGATTTTACACCCCCAAATAAAAACATATGTCTGTCCATAGCAGCAATACTCAAAGAGATAAAAACTAGAAAAAAACAAATATCCATTAACTGATACATGGAAAAACAAAGTATGGTATGTATATGCAATAGAATATTATTAGGTCATAAAAAGAAATTAAGTACTCACAGACATTATAACATAGCAATACTCGGCATACGTTTTGGTAAGTGAACTAAGTCAGTCACAAAAGACTGCCTATAGTGTGAATGTATTTATGTGAAATGTCCACAATAGGTAAATCTAAAAAACATAGAAAGTAGACTCTTGTTTGCCTGAGGAGATGGGCAAAATCCAAGTGACTACTCATAGGCACAGGGTTTCTTAAGACTGATGGAAATGTTCTATAAGTGATTCATTTTATAAACCCTGAATATCTGAGACAAGTCTCAGTTAATTTAGAAAGTTTTTTTTCCAAGGTTAAGGACTTGAGCCTGTGACACAACCTCTGGTGCTAATGACAGGTGCCCAAGGTAGTTGGGGCACAGCTTGGTTTTATACATTATAGGGAGACATGAGACATCAATCAATATATGTGAGATGTGTATTGGTTTCGTCCAGAAAGGTGAGAAAACTCAAGCAGGGAAGAGCCTTCCAGGTCACAGGTAGGTAAGACAAACAGTATCATTCTTATGAATTTCTGGTTAGCCTTTCCAAAGAGGCAATAAGGTATGAATTAATCTGTGAGCAGAGGGATGATTTGAATAGAATGGGAGGCAGGTTGACCCTAAGAATTTCCCAGCTTGACTTTTCCCTTTAGTTTAGTGATTTTGGGGCCCTGTGGTTTATTTTCTTTTCACAATGTGATTATTGCATAACTCTGTGAATATACTAAAACAATTAAATTGTTCAATTTAAATTGAAGAAATACATGGTGTATCAATTATATCGCCATAAAGATGGTCATTTTAACCATAAGATTCTAAGAGCAAACAGAAGTTGGGCAAGAAACATGAAGACTGTACACAAAAGATCTATTTATTGGATGTGCATGGGACCCATTGTTCTGAGATAAGGTTTGCAAATATTGATATGATCCAACTTTAGAACTAGTGACGACAGCTTTGTCCTTCAATGGGGTCACCAGAATTCTCTGTGATGCTCTTCTTCAGAATGAATAACGATGAACAACTCTCACCACCTATCTACCTGAATTTTACTAATCTCATTTCTATGAATGATATAGCAAGTAGGAAAAAAACTATGTTTTAGTTTCACCTTTCAATGAGTAAAGTTGGCAGAGGCTTCAGTACTGTCTTGGGGGTAGAAAATACTTTGAAGCAAATTGTTCTTGTTCTGTGAATATTACCTAATTTGTTTCATAAATTTAGAGGCACTAAGAATCACTGTTAAGTACAATTCATTTTCAGTAGATTGGAATTTCAATTTTTCACAGGACTAAAAAGACAGGGTAGTGATTCTTGTGTCCCTGAGATCATTAAGAGTTTGTGAAACTTGTAAATTGTAGAACCTCTTATATTTGTTGAGATGGACTTATACATGACATGTGAAAATGAATCTATGATATTATGGAATATAATTTGATGAGATTCTTTGAAAAATTCATTTGAAGTTGATTAGTTGAAATTACATTATGCTTTTATAGATTAATTTATTTAATATTTTTTGTAGCGTAAACCCCACATAAAAAAACATAACATATTCACAGTATGTACATTTACAAGTCATAAGTGTCCAACTTAATGAATTTTCAGAGTGAACACATATGGGTGACCACCAACCATACCATGAAACAGAACATTGGCTAGCCACAATTACCCATCTCCCTTCTTATAATCCTGGTGCCTTGTGCCCTCCTTTCCATTCCACTCTCAAGACCCTGGCATGCTAGGCCTGTGATGGAAGTGGCAGCCTGGTAAATCTCCTAAATGCCTCCAGGGACATACTTCATTGTCTTGATGAATAGCATCTGGCATCTTTATAAGCCTACTATTCTCTGTATCGAATGTTCACTTGACCACATCCTTGGTGTACTCCCTCAAAAAAGTTTTTCATTTTTCACAATCTGGCCAGACTGAGAAATTTTCCAGTCTTTAGATTCTGGTTTCCTTTTGGTTTTCTTTAATTCATATCTCTCTTGTCACCTTTTATTGTAAGCAGTCAAGAGAAGCTGTGCTGCACCCTCAACCCTTTGCTTAGAGATTTCTTCTGCCAAACATCCCACTTCATCACTCTTAGGTTCTGCATTCTACAAAACACTGGGACACAAACACAATTCTGCCAAGTTCTTTACCACTTTATGATAAGAAGTGTCTTTCCCCTAGTTTCCAATATCATGTTACTCATTCACTGCTATTCCCCAAAATAATGCCCTTTATTGTCCATATTTCTGCCAACATTCTCTTCGCAACAATTAGACAGTCTCTAAGGAGACTGAGGCTTTCTCTACAGCTCTGCTCTTCCTCTAAGCCATCACCTTAGTCACCCTTTGTGGTCTGTTGGTGGCAATACAGGCTTTGCCAGTACACACCTCCAAACTCTTCCAGCCTCTACCCATAGCCACTTCCACATTTTAGGGGTTTAGGAGTTGTGACAGCAGCACCCCACTTCGCAGTAGCAATTTCTGCCTTCCTGTCTTAGTGCATTCTTGCTGCTATAACAAAATACTCAGACTGGGTAATTTAGAAACAGTAGAATTTTATTTCTCATAGTTCTGGAGATGGAAGTTCAAGATCAAGGCACTGGAATATTTGGTTCCTGGTGAGGGCCTATTCCTTGTAGATTCTCCCTTCTCTGCATCCTCACATGGAAGAAATGTAAAAAAATAATCTACCAGGCTTTCTTGTGCACTTTCATAAGGGCACGCATCTCATTTATAAGGGGAGAATGAGATGTTTCCTTGTTGCATGAGGCATGAGAAATATATTTTTAAGCATCCACACCTATGAGTCTGATCAAATGTTGTTGGCAATGAAATTGTTCTAAAACCTGGCTGTGCAACTAAGTCTGAGGAAAAAATCAAGAATCACAATAAAATGTTTGTGGCAATTTACTCCTTGCAACTTGCAAACTTTCAAATAGAGGTAATTGATTTGTTTTTTTTTCTAAAGACCACCAGAGTGAGCACAAAAGAACCAGCGAGCAGGCAAGGGTAGGAGCAAAACTGCAAATTTATTTTTTGGTCACCTAGCTTCAGGGGAAGAAGGTGGGTAGGGAGAGCTCTGTGGGCCTCCAGCAAAGGAGGCCAAGAGAGACCCCGGTGAGCTCTTGGACAGAGTTCCTGCAGTCTTGCCAGGAGTGGGGGGCTGGGAAGTCCGCACGGCACTCTGCCGGGAGTGGCTTTTCTAGGAGTGGGAGGGCAACAGGCGGGGCACGGGCGTGTCGGGGGGGCGTTCCGCAGGTGCGACCAGGTAAATCTTGGTCTCTTCGGATTGACGTCACCTGGCGCATGCCCGGTTGGTCTGCACCTTCCCAGGTGCTGGCTGCATTTTCACGCGCACGGGAAAAGTTGGTGATGAAGAACCCAAAAGTGCACCATCTTGCCTCCGTTTGTCCAAACAGTCCAACCTTTTATTGATAATAGTGATAAAGGGGCACCGTGGTCTGTCTGGCTACTTCCTGCTGTTAAGGGGCGTTGTTAAGGTCAGGGCCTATGGTTGATATTTGGACGTACGGATGAAGAATAAAATAAGGCACAGTATTAGTATAGGAATGAGGAATGGAAGCATTTGTTGGAATATGGGCAAAACCCAGAAGGAAGGTCCTGGCAAGGTTGGGGTATTAAGGTTCTGTATTTCAGTTTTTATTTTATTGAGGGTTTGAATGTTAGTGTCTACTAGGTCTGACTCGCTAACATAATAGCAGCACTCTTTTCCAAGGAAGAGACAAGTGCCTCATTTTTCAGCTGTAAGCAAGTCTAGGGCTCGCCTGTTTTGGGCAGCTACTTGGGCTATTGAGGTATTTCGGTGCTGCAGGGAGGCCAGGCTTTCAGCTGATTCCAATAACTAGAGGGAGGAAAACAGCCCGTTTTTGTAAGCGATTGGCAGGAGGGTGCAGCTGCAGTGTCAGTTCGACTAGTTCAGCCTTGCTATACAGGGTGAGGCTGGGCACTAAGGATACTGGGACACAGAGAGATTGAGATTGAGTTGTGACAGTTTGGTTGAAGGTTTTAGAAAGGGACCCCTTGCACCAGAAATAGCCTCCAATGGGGGCTGTTTGGCCTCCATTGGGCACCTGAGTATGATTATACCAGGATGAATTTGGGGTTGAATAACAGAAAGGAAGGATTGGGCTATTTGGGTTTTGGTATAGTGGCTCCTGGAGTGTGAGTGAATTGTGGGATGTTTGACCAGTTGTGTTGAAGGCCATGGGCAGGGGGGCTGCCACTGGGGGGGCCTTCTAAAGCCTCACAGAGGAAGCAATGGAAGAGATTGGTTATATTCACAGTGTAGGTTAAGTTTAGCCCTTGGCGGATAAGTGTGAGCCATGAGAAGGGGTCTCTATTGTCCGGAGAGAAGTTTGACAGCCTTAAGGAAGACAACTGGCAGAACTATGTACTACTGAGTGTGTTCAGCTGTCTTGTGACCAAGTTTCAGTGATGAAAAAAATTGCCATACAGTAGGCGGACTAGTAAAGGTCTGAGTGTATGAGTGAGACAGCAATATAAGTATAAAATGAGACTTCATTTTCAGTGTAGTCGCAGAGTGTCCCTTGCCACTGAAGATGTTCGATGAAGGTTAGGAGACAGGAGAACCACTGCTCTGGACTATTGTCTGGAGGTAGATATGGGTCTGGGGTTGTGTATTGAAAGTCTGATAGGTTTATGTAGAGGATGGTGAGAAAGCGAGCTAAGCACCAGGGGTTGGGGAGCATGAGATAGTCAAGGAAGTTTTGTAAGCTTGAGGCGAGTGGGGGAAAGTTGAACTGAGGTCCACTGATTGTTCTTGGTGGGGGCCCTTTTTAGCTGGGAAATATGAATCCAATGCATGTGTCCTAGGAGTTTTGCTGCTGTATGTGTAGACAGGAGGACAGTGTATGGGCCTTTCCACCTGGGCTGTAAGTCTTTGGCTTGGATATCTTTTATGTATACTTGGTCTCCGGGACTGAGGGAGAGATGTGGGTTGTAGGTGTCTGTTGGAGGAGGGTGTGCTAACTCAGCGTGTTGTCTTAGGGGTTGTCTGAGAAGAGTGAGATATGGGAGGTAGTTCGCCAAAGGGGTGTGCAGGGAAGGTATTTGCTGGAGGGTTAGGGGCCATCCGTAGACTAATTCGAATGGACTGAGGCCTGTCAGGCTTTGAGGTGCTGCCTGCAGCCGGGTCAGGGCTAAGGGAAGGAGAGTGTTACCCACGACTGCCGGGTTTTGATTGAGAGTTTGGTGAGCTGTTGTTTGATGAGTCCGTTAGCCTTTTCCACCTTACCAGAAGACTGAGGCCTATAAGGGATGTGGAGTTTCCAGATGATGTGTAGGAGGGCTGCCACCTGTTGGACTACCTTGGGGATGAATGCTGGACCATTGTCGGATTGAAGAGTGACCGAGAGGCCAAACCTAGGGATAATATGTTCAGTGAGTATAGAGGCAACAATGTTAGCGGTTTCTCCTGTGGTGGGATAGGCCTCTATCCACCCTGAAAAGGTGTCCACAAGGGTTAAGAGGTATTTGAATTTTTTATGTCTTGGCATATCTGTGAAATCAATTTGCCAATCTTCACCTGGTTGGTGTCCTCTGAGTTGATGGCTGGGATGGGGATTACGCAATGCGCCTTGAGGATTTGCCTTTAGGCAGGTAGAGCACTGCTGGTTGATTGTAAGTAAGTGTTTTTGTAGTGTTGGACTGTAGAGGAGGGGATTTAGAAAATTGTATAAGGCTTTGGGTCCTATATGTAAAGAATTACGTATGTCTGTTAGAATGGTATGGAGTTGTGTTTCAGGAATAACTAATTTGTTATTAAGATATATCCAGTCACCTGTAGTTAGTTTGGCCGTTGGATTTTGTAATAGCTTAGCCTTTTCTTCCTGAGTGTAATTAGGGGCATACTGGGGGGAGAGAAAACAGACGGAAGGAGGCTTAGGGGTGGAAAATCAGGCAGCTGACTTGGCAGTGACATCAGTGAAATTGTTGCCAGCTGCTACCAGGTTAGATGAAGTTTGGTGCCCTTTACAATGTATAATGGCTACCTTGGAAGGTGCCGACAGTGCATCTAGTAGTTTGAGTATTTGGTTTTTGTTAATAATAGGGGTACCGCCAGTGGTTAAAAACCCTCTCTCTTTCCAGATGACTGAATGGGTGTGTGCAATTAGAAAAGCATATTTAGAATCTGTGTATATGTTTACTGTTTTTCCTTTTGATAGGAGGAGTGCCTTGGTTAGTGCAGTGTGTTCTGCCTGCTGTGATGTGGTCCCTTGTGGTAGGGGTTTTGCCTCTAAAACTGTGGAGGAGGTAACTACTGCATATCCTGCCTGTCTGTTTCCTTGAGGGTTGATAAAGGAGCTGCCATCCACAAATAGGGTTAGTTGTGCA
Organism: Piliocolobus tephrosceles; assembly: GCF_002776525.5. Classification (NCBI taxonomy): domain Eukaryota; kingdom Metazoa; phylum Chordata; class Mammalia; order Primates; family Cercopithecidae; genus Piliocolobus; species Piliocolobus tephrosceles. Next base: position 92,003,567 of record NC_045448.1, on the reverse strand, counting down.
TTCTGAAGGGACTGGTCATGCAAGTGTAGGTGGCTGGGGGGTTGAGCCTCCAGGACCTCAGGATAAAAATGTTTAGCATGGGTTGGTTTAAGAGGGTCTGGCAGTAAAGTGGCTGGATTTAGAGAGGAGCAAACTTCTAAAGTAACAGTGGGGTCTTCTATGAATAAGAGATGGAAAAGTTGGAGCCGGGATGAAGTTACGTGGCTAATACTTTTATGAGAGATGAGATCCTGAAGACGGTGTGTGGAGAGGACTGTTAGATTACTGCCTCTAATGAGCTTTTTTGCTTCCTGCATCAGGCAGGCTGCCACTGCTAACACACGCAGACAGGGTTGCCAGCCTTGTACAGTTGGGTCTAGTTGTTTGGATACATAGGCCACAGGGTGGTGGGTGCTGCCGACAGGCTGTGCTAAAAGACCAACTGCCACTTTCTGCCTTTCATCTGTAAAGAGTTGGAAGGGAGTCTGGAAATCAGGCAGTGAGAGAGTGGGTTGTGAGAGAAGACAAGCTTTTAAGCGAGTGAAATGAGTCGAGATTAACTTGGGGTTGGACAAAGGCCCATGTGGGGTTTCTTTAACTGCAGCATATAAAAGTTTGGCTAGGATTCCAAAATTGGGGATCCAATGTCTGAAGAAACCTATTAGACCTAGGAAAGATTGAATTTCTTTTGCATCTTGAGGGGGAAGAAGGTTATGTATTAGGGCCATGCAGTTGGTAGTTAGTGACCAGGTTGTTGGGGTGATTTCAATTCCTAAGTATATGACCGTTTGGCAAGAAATTTGGGCCTTGTGTTTAGATACTCTATAACCTAATGAGCCGAAATGGTTGAGGAGAGTTGCAGTGTCTAGAAGAGAGTCTTGTTTGGTAGGGCTACAGATTAGGAGATCATCTACATACTGCAGAACTTTGCTATTAGTGAGAGGGCAGGAGGCAAGGTCTTTTGCTAAGGCCTGACCAAAGTAATGGGGGCTGTCCCGGAACCCTTGTGGGAGGACTGTCCAGGTCAGTTGAGTGGAGGTATGTGTGTCTGGGTCCTCCCATGTGAAAGCAAAAAGGAACTGGCAGTCTGTGTGTAGGGGTATGGTAAAGAAAGCATCCTTAAGGTCTAGCACAGTACAATAAGTAGAATTGGTGGGGATATGGGACAGAAAGGTGTAAGGGTTGGGAACTCCAAGGTGCGTGGGATGGATAGCTTCATTGACTAGCCAAAGATCCTGTACTAACCCATACGTTCCATCTGCCTTTTTAACTGGAAGTATTGGAGTGTTACAGGGGGAATGTGTGCGGACAAGAATATGTTGGCTAAGTAGTCGCGTGATAATTGGCTTTAAACCTTGTAGATGTGTCAGAGAGAGAGAGAATTGGGGGCGGTTTGGGAAACGAGTGGGATCTTTGAGCTTGACAAGAACTGGTGGGTGGTGGGCAGCTATGACCGGGGTGGAAGTGTCCCACACTTGGGGGTGTACAGAAATAGGGAAGATGGGAGGTGGGGGTGACATAGGAGGAGCATGTGCACGTGCACAAAGCATGAGCAACAGGTCGTGAGGGGGTTGAAGGGGAGTGGATGGGTTGGTGGGAATGTATATGGAGGCCTTTAAGGTGCTCAGGATGTCTCAGCCTAGTAAGGGGGTAGGGCATGGGGGTATAATGAGGAACGAGTGCGCAAAGTAGTTGTTGGCCAGGCAGCCATTAAGGAGTGGAGTTTTTCGTGGAGTGGATGGCTTTCCGTCTACTCCTACTACAGAGATATTGGATGGAAGGCTAGGTCCAGAGAAGGACGGCAAAACAGAATAGGTAGCCCTGCTAGCTATTAAAAAATTAATTGTCTTACCCACTACCAGGAGAGTTACCCGTGGCTCGGCGAGGGTGATGGGGGTCCCCGAGTCTTGGCACCTTCAGTTGTCATCATCCAGATGTAGGAGCTGGAAGGAGCTCCCAGGATCCTGGGAAAGGGGGTCACGTGGAGGCGCGGCACCTGTTCTCAGGGTGGGGCAATCAGACTTCCAGTGTCCTCCCTGCTGGCAAGCAGGGCAGGGGGGTTGCTGGTGGATGAGGGTTAGGACATTCACTGGCCCAATGTCCTGATGCCTTGCACTTATAGCAAGGCTGCGTTGGGGCTCGGGGACCTTGTGGACACCTGTTGGCATAGTGTCCTGCCTTGCCGCACTTATAGCAGGCTCCTTTTGTAGCCTTGGAGTCTGCGGGGTGTGTGCTCTCTGGCCTGGGGTTACGACTGGGCTGTAAAGCCACTGCTAGGAGCTGTGCTTTCTGTTTAAGGCGAGCTTGTTGCTGTGCTTCAGCCGTCTCCTCTCTGGAGTTATAGACCTTAAAGACTAATTTAACCAGGTCTTGTATTGGTGCCTGAGGACCATCCTCTACCTTTTGAAGTTTTTTATGAATGTCAGGAGCTGATTGAGAAATGAAATAAGAAGCCAAAATGGTGGCCCCTGTGGGGGAGGCCAGATCTAACCGGGTATATTGGGTTAGAACCTCAGTGAGCCTATTTAAGAATGCGGCTGGATTTTCTTCTGGATTTTGAACAATTTCTTTTAATTTGTTAAAATTTGCAGTTTTGTTTGAGGCTGCTTGCATACCAGCCAACAAACACTGGACTGTTATGTCTCACCTACGGCACCCAGGCTGGCCTGCTTGGTAGTTCCAGTCTGGGTCTGCTGAGGGGACTGCTTGCTCCCCTAGTGGGATGGCAGCGTCAGTTAAATGTAGTTGGTTGGCATGCTGCCTGGCAGCCACTAGGATGCGCTCTTGCTCCTCAGGGTTTAAGGTGGAGGTTAGGATAACCTAGGGGTCATGCCAAGTTAAGTCATAGGCCTGACAAAGGTATCTAAATTCCTTTATGTATATGGTAGGATTAGCTGAGAAATCATCTAAAGGCTTCTCAATTTTGGAAAGATTGGCCAGTGAAAAAGGGACATGTACTCTGACTACCCCCTCCGCCCCAGCTACCTCTCGCAAAGGTGCTAACACTGTAGGAGGGTGTGGGGCAGGAGTGGAGGCATCAGCAGGGCACTTAGAGCGGGTGTGGGCAGAGACAGGAGACTCAAGACAGCCAGTTCGGGGCCCCGAAGGAGGCACGGGACCGAGTGGATTACTAGTAGATAAGAAAGAGGAAGGAGGAGTCTGGACGGAGGGAGGAGGAGAAGTGTAGGGCGGAAGTGAGGGAAACCCTAGGTCCTCCGGCTGAACAGAAAGGACTGAAGACTCCTCTTTTTCAGGTTCCTGTGAGCCCGCGTCCTTGGCTAGCATAACTTGGGCCAAAGAGCACCGGCTACACAGGTTGGGACGAAAGCGCAAGGCCCAAAAGCCTTGTATGTAAGTAATCTCGGACCACTTGCCTAGGTGCTGGCAGAAATTGCTGAGGTCAGTCAGAACATTGCGGTCTAGGGTGCCCTCTGGTGGCCACTGAGACTGATTGTCTAGTTTGTATCGGGGCCACACCACAGTGGAAAGGAAAATTAACCGCTTCCTCCTAAGGTCTTGTTCGAGCTGTAAGGTTTTTAAATTGGCTAGGAGGCACCCTAAGGGGGTGCTTTTTGGAAATTTGGACTGGGGGTTTCCCATTTGTTTCCTCTTTACTTACACAATGGACACAATGGAAATGGAAGTGGATCTGTGCCTGGCTTCAAAGCGTCCTTTGGAACCAGCAGAGACAGACTGGAGGCTCTTGGAGCCAAAGGGGAGATTACCTTCAGGCAGATGTCTCCATCCTTAATGGGTCTCCCAAGCCACTTGGTGGCTCAAAAGTGGCCCTCGGACCTGTGCAGGATTTTTGGCCGAGGGAGGTAAAGAGGAGACAAGGGCACTTACCCCAGAGAGGCCATGAGAGTGAGGGAAGCGGGTCTCAGGTCCTGGTCCATCCACGGCGTGGAAGGAGGAGGAGGAGGCTCCCCGGACCCTGGGGGCCCTGAGGAGGGGGTCTCCTCCCGGGTTTCGGCATCACCTGATTTGTTTTTTTTCTAAAGACCACCAGAGCGGGCACAAAAGAACCAGCGAGCAGGCAAGGGTAGGAGCAAAACTGCAAATTTATTTTTTGGTCACCTAGCTTCAGGGGAAGAAGGTGGGTAGGGAGAGGTCTGTCGGCCTCCGGCAAAGGAGGCCAAGAGAGTCACCTGGTGAAGCTCTCGGGCGGAGTTCCTGCAGTCCTGACAGGAGTGGGGGGCTGGGAAGTCCGCGCGGGGCTCTGCTGGGAGCAGCTTTTCTAGGAGTGGGAGGGCAATAGGTGGGGCACGGGCGTGTCGGGGGGCGTTCCGCAGGTGTGACCAGGTAAATCTTGGTCTCTTCGGATTGACATCACCTGGCACATGCTGGTTTGGTCTGCACCTTCCCGGGCGCCGGCTGCATTTTCGTGCGCGTGGGAAAAGTTGGTGATGAAGAACCCGGAAGTGCACCATCTTGCCTCTGTTCATCCAAACAGTGCTGAGGTGGCTCCTTTGAACCCACTCTCTTTCCTCCTCATCCCCAGCAGCACGGACTTGCAATGTCAGTCCTGATTTGACCACCTGAGAAGTCTGTGTTATGGGACATTCAGAGTTATTATAGCAAAAGAGAAGCCACTCTAGCTGTTACAAGCGGGAATTGTTTTAAGTTATGGAATTAGTGTCTAAACTACAGCTTTTCAAAGCCTGTTCAATGTTAGTCAGGGAAGCAGATACTAGAGATGGGATTCTCTGGGGCTCCTCTGGAAACCAGGGTGCACTCTGCCCTGCAGGTGTGGGCTGACTTACCACATGGTCCTTGTATCTGTCTGAGAAGCCCAGAGTGTTGGTGCTGATGCTCTTAGCCTCCTGCAGTATCTCTCTGGGTGATTCTCTAGTTCTTGACTAAGTCCACTTGTCTGTCTGCAGGTGTCAATGAGCATGGAGTCATTCTCTTCTGACTTCCAAATCTCATGGAAGGACCATTCACTGAACAACTAACTCTACAGAAAAATAAAGAGGAAAAAGTGGTTCCTAAGAACGTGTTTTCAGAAGTGATGGTCATGATGAGGAACTGACAGCTGAAAGCCCAACATGGTCAGTATTTTCACAAAATAGTGAAAAACTTTGCCAGTTACGGATGGCCCTAGAATACATTTGAATGTGCTCTCACATGTTATGAGCAGGGCTCTATCATAGGAAGACAATTTTATTAAGTCATAGACACAGCTTAAAAATCAGGAAATTGTACGACATACAACAATCATTTTACAAACCAATGAAAAACATTTCTTAATAAAAACTAAAACAACAGAAAACTAAACATGGATGTAGGAATTTTTTCCTGATTACAAAAACTCTTAGCTACTCAAAATTTATGCAGAATCCAGCAGCATCATGAGCTCACTGAGAGCATGATACACATGCTAAATAGCAGAACGACCTTCAGTTCACTGAATGAGAATCTTCACTTAGCCATGGTAGTTGGTAACAGGTGATCTATAAAAGGCTGAAAAAGCTATCTACTATGTGATTTTTATTTCAGCTAAAGACATGTCGTGGTGTCAGGTGCCTGTAATCCCAGCTACTCAGGAGACTGAGGCAGGAGAATAGTTGGAACCAGGGAGGTGGAGGTTGCAGTGAGCCAAGATCATGCCCTTGCACTTCAGCCTGGGTGACAAGAGCAAAACTTTATTACTGCCACCAAGGAAAAGTTATATATTATTGTCCTAATGAGGCTATTTTAAAAAATTTCAATGGAAAACCACATATTGCAAACATTCTCAGCTTTATTTTATAATCAATACAACAGGAAATTTGAAAACATTTGGAAGATTGTAACGGTAGAGAAACATAATTATCTGTCCATGGAATAATAAAATACTTTGATGTTTAAATGGAGTAACAGTTTGTAGGGACTTTGATAATTGCCAAGGTGAAAGAGTAACTTAAAATTGTATGTATCTGTGTTCAGAAGTTTTAGACTTCATTCACCAGTTCAATTTGGTTCTGGGAGGTTGCTCACTCCTGCAAAACTTGCATTAGAATGTGGTGCCTGGTTAGTTACTGCCCTTTAGCCTTGACCTCAGATGAATACAATTCATAGGCTAGAGACAAGCTTGGTTCCCTGAAGCAGAACCACCCAGCTGAGCCCTGCCTTGAAGAGCCAAGTTAATATGAAAATGAACATCCACAAACACAATACAACTTAATGTAAGACACTGACTTTTAAATAGTTGGTTACCAATCATCATTGTGCAAAAAACTGACAATTGTAATATCTATATATTTACACATACAAGATGTATTTTGTTATAATTAATGACATTAGTATAAATATTTAGTAAACTATTAGTAAACTATTTATAAAGCTACCAAGGAGAGTTTTAAAAAGAAATTTAAAAAATAATATTTCAATAAAAATAGTAAAATTTACCTTATTTATGGAAATCGACACATGAATATAGGTGCTATATATATTTATTTGATAAATAGTTGGGTGCACATAGTTCCATATGTATATAGTCATGTCTAAATAAGGTCCTTTACATACATATATAAGCACCTGAATATCTGTACATAAAGAATAAACAAAGTTGGACTTCTTCACATCATATACAGAGACTAACTCAAAATGCTACAAAGACCTAAATGTGAAAGGTAAAATGATAATGCTCTTTTAAGACAACTGAGGTGTCAATCTTTGTTACTTTGAATGAGGCAATAGTTTCTTACATATGACATCAAAAAAACAAGCAATCAAAGGAAAAAATGATGAATTTCACTTTATCAAATGTAATAACTTTCATGCCCTAATGGACACTGAGAAGAAAGTGAAAAGACAACCCATATATCATATATCTGATGAGGAACCACCACCCAGAATATATAAATAACTCTTATAATTCAAAAACAAACATTGAAAAACACTTCTCAACTACAAATTGGGAAAAAAAAAAAGATCTGTACAGACGTTTATCAAAGAAGATATATACAGAGTCAATAAGCACATGAAAAGAGACTCAACATCCTTAGTCATTGGAAAAATGACAAACCACAATCAGCTTTCTCCTCACATAACACTGGGATGGCAATCACAATAATAAACTGGAATATGTCAAGTGTTGGTAAGAATGTGAAGAGATTGGAACAATAATGGTTATTTATTTTTATTTTTAGAGACGAGCTTTGTCCATGTTGCCCAGGCTTGTCTTGAACTCCTGAGCTCAAGCAATCTGCCCACCTAGGCCTCCCAAACTACTGAGGTTACAGGTGTGAGCCACCATACCTAGCCAGTAATAATTAATTTTATGCATCAACATAACTGGGCTAAAGACTGCCCTGATGGCTGGTAACACATTAATTCTGGGTGAGTCTGTGAGGGTGTTTCCAGAAGAGATTAGCATTTGAATCAGTAGAGTGAATAAAGAAGATTGGCCTCAGCAATGTGGGCAGAAATCATTTAATACCTTCAGGGTACAAATGGAAGTAAAAGGTGGAGGAAATGTACATTCGGTACTTTTTTAAAATGTGATATTCATCTTCTGTCCTCAAATATCAGTGTTCTTGGTTCATGGGCATTCACACTCAGACTGTGACTATCATCATTAGACCTCCAGTTTTCAGGCCTCTTTGAAGGGCCTCTCTTAACGGCTCTTTGAAGGGCAATTGGCCTTCAATTAAAAAGCACGACACTTAATATACTCCTTAGAAGTACTAATAAATGCAACACGGAGCTTAAAGATATGAAATATTACAGAATGCAATGGGAGACAACACAGTGTGAGTAGCAAGAGCAGGAGCTGAGTGGCCATTATCATCATTAGCCCTCATATGATAGCATCTAGTCACTATAGAATCTACTTTGATGTGAGACGGGGGACAAGTTCTAAACCCACTCAACGTGGTTGGACATACCTAAAAAATGAACAAGCTCAAAATCTACATGATGGTGATATCCCAAGGGGCTATACTCTTAAATCAATGGTGAAAAATAAATGATTCCCAAAACTGAAAGTGGATACCAAGCAGAATCAGAAGACAACCAAATTGCCAATTACAAAGAAGCCTCAAAATAAGGTGGAATAAAGACAAGGTTTCTGTGTTTGTGCCTTGGCAGTTAGAAACAGGCAGGTGGCCTTGGTGGTGTGGGTGGCTCTGTTCCATAAGGTCACTCAGGTGGGCAGAAGGCATGACCACCCTCAGCACACAGTCTTCCTTCTTCCTGACAGTCACTGCCCTGATGCTCATTCTCAGCAGCAAGAGTGAAACAGAGTGGAGAAAAAGCTGTTCTCTTCTAAAGATCAAAGAAGACTTGAGCTTTCCATCAGGGATAAATGTTCTTTTGCATAAGGCACATATTTGTGAAATGTTTTACTGTGTGTATCTCACGATAAACTCACATTTTGTTTGTTTTAATTTGAAAATGTATTTACACATTGTTTGGAAATAACTTGGAATATAGTGTCATATTTTGGCAGCCTATTTGAAGTCATCATTTTCTGTTGACATTTACTGCTCAAAAGTCATCTGTAAAACAGACTTTTATTTGTGACTAACACGTCTCCTCTGAAAGGAATCTTTTTATCTCTTCAGACTCTTTAAGCTCTTCAATTGGACTTTTTAAAAAAAAAATATTCCATGAATTCAGTTTAAAATATTATTTATGTAAATTAATGAATTAGCTTTCACTATTACAAAATAAAAAATCATATATGTTTCCATGTGAAACACCTGCCCCTCAAGGGCAAACAAATCCCACAATGAGAAAAAGAGAGCGCCATGAACAAAGAAATACTGGGAATGGAAGGGTGATGGTGTGTCACTGTCAACAGGGAGCCCTAAGGCTAAAACAGGGTCTCATGCATGACCTGGAGAACGTGGAAGTAGCTGACAGGGTGCTGAGTTGTGGGGAGAATCTGATCTGTGCTCTGTGCTCTGAGACTGGAAGCCAGACCCTGACCACCAGTGTAGCTGCAGGAAATAATCGAGGTAGATGGGTTAAAAGGAGTTCATAAGCTTGAAACCCCATCCAACAGAATAAGTGTTCTTATCAGAATAAAATCCAGAAAGCTCTCTTCTTCTCCATCTCTCTCTTTTTCTCTTGCTCCCACCCTTATCCCCATCCCTCCATCATTGTCTTTGAACCCAGGAGAAGGTTCTTAATAGAAAGTGAACCCTGCTGGACCTTGATCTTGGACTTCCAGCCACCAAAAGATGTTAAAATACATTTCTATTGTTTAAGCCATCTGGGCTAGAGTACCTTGGCATGGCAGGGGGAGCTGAGTAATCCACCATCCCCACTCCACCTGAGCAGAATCAGCATCAGGAGGCTCCTGGTGGATGTGGGGGCCCAGCTTTGCTCCTCTTCTAGCTGCTATCTGACTCTCTGGTGAGGAGAAAGGACTCAGGCTTCATCCTCAGTTTGGTTGCATTAAACACAAATGTTTCCTTCACAAACAGATAATTGGCCTGCTTTGGTTTCTGATTAGAATCACTTCAAACTGCAAGAATGATTTGTTGCAGTTAATATTTTGTGATGTTCACATTGGGTCTCCATTTAGGTGTCAGTGGGGACATTGTATGAACCCTGTCTCCAACTCCCCTCTCTGTGTCCCACGACGGAGGGTCACTGTCACCTGCATGGCTGGCTAGAGTATTAACAGTGTTCTAGTCTGTCACCAGCTGAACACGGCTCCTGCTTTGAGCCCCTGCTGGCTCGTGCTGCCCCTGTACACAAGGCCTGGGTCAGGGGTGCTGGACCTGGACAGACATGTCTCTGTCCATTAGCAGCTGAGCTTTTTAAATGGTAGTTCATTCTAAATAGAGTCCTGGCAGTCCTGTGAGCCACGATAGCTGGGCAGAGATCTCACATTGCTCCAGCCAGAGGGGAGGCTGCCAATGAACTGTGGAGTGTTTTTTTCTTGTGAACACAGTCACTGAGTCACCTGTGCCGGTCTGTCTGATGGGAGTCCCCAGGAGAGGAAGTACCCATACTGATCCTTAGCATAAAACATCCCTGCACTTAGGAGTCCAGATCCACTACCCCTCTCTCCAGCACCTGCACCTCTGAGCACTTCAGAACCCCCATGGGTCTCTCAGCATTCTCAGCCTTGGGCCATCAGAGCTTGGCCCAGCAGTGACATTGGGGAGGATTCTCAGCTTTATGACCCTTGGGCTCTGTGGTGGGAAAGGGACCATGGGGTGGCACATCATTGTTGGTTTTCATTGTTCAAGTTCAATTGATCAAAGTACCTTATACCAACAATTAAAGTGATACCTATTTTTATGTAAATTTAATATTATATTTATTCCTAATTTAGATGCATAGTATATACAAAAATATCAATACAATACGCATCTAAAATATTAAATATAATTAATATGTCAAGTTTGCTACAAATACACATATACATATTCACATAACTCTATATTTATTTTGCATATGCTAATTTTTCCTTCTAACTATAACAGAATCTGGGACTCTGGGATCATTTACTGACCTCTTTGGCTCCAGCACAGTCCTGATCATCGAGGACCAGTGAGGACAGAGCTAACAGCAGCCGGATCCAGGAGCCCAGGCCCAGCCCTAAGACCCTGGCCTCTGAGACTTTCACCCTGGCAGTAGACTCTGCGTGGCGCAGTGAGTGTGTGAACAGTTTCCTTCCCTGAAGCTCCTTTGAGACAGCACCATGGGCCAGGCCTTCGGTTCCTCCCAGGTCCTCAGTCCCATTGCTCTGGAAGGCAACTGCTTCCTCTACAGCTCAGAGCCAAAGCCCAGCAGCTCTCAGGCAGTGCAAGCCTGACCTTAGTCCTGGTTTGAAGATCTTATTATAAATGTCTCCTTTCCTCATTTATTCTGGTAACTGAGAGTCTGTCCCTGAGTTAAATGCATAGGCTACGTTTCCACAATTGCTGATGCTAATGAGGTCATGTGAGAATTTGAAATTTGACTTTATTTTCATTAGCAGGACCTGGATTCTTCTAATATTGCCAGTTGAAGATGCCCATAGATTGCCTCCTCCTCATACAACTTTTCTTAGAGGCACAGTGCAATTTAAAATGTGGCAAAGCTTTTGACACCTACAGAGCAGCCAGTCCCTCCTTTTTTAGTGCATAGGGCACTGGCTCTGTCCTGTTTTGTGTGACAATGACACTGAACCTCTCACAGCCCAGGATAGGAGCCTTCAGATGCACATGTGATCAGCTTGGCAGTGAGATATCAGGCATGTGAAGCATGGGCAGGGCTTCTGGAGAAAATGGTGATTCTTCATAAACAAGGGAAGTTGAAGAGCTTTGCCCTACATTTCTTCCTGTGACAGTTACCAGAGGACATGAAGTTCAGAGCCTCTGCAGCCCTCTTGAGACCACAAAGCATTGATCCCAGACAGAAATGCCAATGTGGTTAAAGTAACAAGGCAGAAATCTAGAAAGATTCTGGAGGCTGTCTGCTGTCAGCAGGCTGCTGCACGAACCCTCAATGCTCCAACTCTCTGAAATTATCTCATTGTTTAAACCATTGCTTTTCTTTCTTTCACTTGTTTCTAAAGTTATCCTAACTTATCTATAAACGACACTTAAGAGAAAGAGCTTTACTGGGTCATGAACCTGCTCTTTAGAATAAGAAATGCATTATTATGTGTGTGGGTGTTTGTGGATGTCAGAGGCAGGAAAAGCAGGAACCAGAATGAGTGATGTCCTCCCCTGACATCTTGGTGCTTCTGTGTCCATGGCTAGGGAAAGCACAACAACGTTACAGAGTTTATAAATGCTGCTCTCTTCTTGTCTTTATTTCTCTTTTTATATCTTAAGCATGAACATCCCCTTGTTGTCCTTAATTCCTCCCTCCATTAAGGTCATGAAATTAGAATTGTGGTCAAGAAAGAGACAAGAACACTTGGAGAAGACATAAAATCTGGAGATTGTATGCATCTCCTCAACAGCAACATAAGGTTTACAGGATTCTCTTCTTTTTCTGGGGTTTTTGAAATGAAGATTCTGACTGCTTCAGTCACTTTTCTATCAGAGGTGGCATTTGAAGGGATTACAAAGAAAGCTTCCAGGCAGTTAGTGCTGGATTCAAAACAGAGTAGCCGGAGGTTGGGTCTGGATTCTCAGCATGGTGGAGGCCAGAGTGTGTCTTGGGAAACACTGTGCATGTGGGAAGAAAGGACATAGAATTCAGATTGGTGGCCACAGCCTTTGGAGCCAAAGAGTAACAAAAATGGGGCTCAAGAATAAGCCAGACTAAAAGTGTTATAGTCAACTGTCATTTTGATTATCTTTCTAATGCCACACATAAAAAGGTAGGTAGAAATTTTTATGGTAAAAATAATGTATAGGAAACTTCATTGCCTTTAGTGAAACACTTATTAGTTGTAGAATAAATATTTAAAAATTTGATTTGAAAATGATATTTAGCTACTAATATCTTCCATACTCTATTCTAAGATATTCAAACATGCATAAAAAGGGGACTCGAGATATATATATATATATGTATATATTCTGAATTTGGAAGAAGTATTTAGGGTTGGAATAGCAGCTTGGTGAAAGGAGAAAGACCCTGATTCTGTCCACATTTCTGCTTTGTCACCTTTACCACATTGGATTTTCTGCCTTGGCTCAATGCCTCATGGTCTCTACAGGACTGCAGTGGCTCTAAGCTCATGCATATATATGTATAAACTTCACATATGTATACACGTATTTAAACTTTTATACATTTATCAGATTAATATATATACATACACAAACATATTTATCTGATATATATACATATCTCTATATGCATATATATATGTATATTTGTCTCTACACATTCACACACATATACTTCAAGGTACATCATCTGGTTAAATCCTCAGGGCACCCCATGATATGCATAGTTCTCCAGTTCACAGGGAAGGAGATCAATTACCAGACCTCCTGGGTGGTGTTTCCAAAGTCACATGATTAGCACGTGCGTGGCTGGGATGTTACCCAAATCTGCCTGCCCTTATTATATTCCTTTCATGCAGCCATATTCATCCCATGGTTGAGCCCACAGGCTGTAAAAACGGTGAAGACACTGTAGGGACAGTGTGGACTCCACAGCTCCCTGTTGCCTCTGCCTCACACCATGCTGACCTTAATCATAAACTAGCCTTATCTGCAGTTTCCTCTAAAAAACACAAGTCTGTCAATGCCTTTACCAACTGTGAACGATTTTATTTTGGACTTGTGGGCAAGAGCACTTCTTTCTTTTCTCTGACACTTTCTACATCTTCTATTTCTTTTTCAATCTCTCTGGCTCAGTCTGTCTCTCTCAGAATGTGTTCTGCAAGTTTGATTTGCCCTCCTAATATATATGCATATATAAAAAACCCTACAGTTCCCTCTCCCCTCATGTGCCGTGAGAGCTGACCACTAGGCTCTTAAATACCCAGCTTGTTCAAGAGCCATTCAAGGGATTTGACCCAAGACATTTTAGGAGAATTCCTAGGAGCATTCTGGTGCTATGCCACTCCCTCCCTTCCAGCCCACAATGGGATGTATTCTGTCTCTTGTGAAAATTGATGGCAAATGATTACAAGATCCTTTTTTCTTGGGAGAACAGAGAGCAACCAAGCACGCAGGAGAAAACAGACATCTCTTCATGTTGCACTAGTATCCTATTATTGTTGGAACAAATAAATATGACCTCAATGGCTTCACACAACACAAATGTATTATTGTATATTTCCGGAGGTCAGAAGTCTCGCTGAACTAAAATCACAGAGTGAGTAGGGCTCTATTCTTTCTGGAGGCTTCAAGGGAGAGAATCAGATACCATGCTTTTGTGTACAAGAAGATACCCTCACGTTTCTGGCTTCATGATCCCATCCTTTCTCCCCCCAGCACCCCTCTCCATTGTTCTACCTCCTCTCTGACTGTGCCCCTCTTGCATTCCCTATTATAAGAACCCTTGTGATTACATTGATCTGACCCAGATAATCCAGGATACTCTCCTGACCTCAAATTTCTTAACTTAATCACATCTGCCAAGTTCCTTGACATATAAAGTAACATTCCTAGATTTCAGATATTAGGACATGAATATCTTTGGGGTGGGAGGGTATATTTGTCCCTAAACTAACTCTTATCATCTCCACAACTGTCCAATCCTAAAGCTGAATGAAAACTCACAGGACAGATTTATGAGGCAAGAAAGCTAGAAATAATTTGAGACTTGGGGGTTCTCTGACCTGTGGCTTTTAAGAGTGGGGAAAATTTACTCCATCACCTCTAGTGTGGTCTTCATGATATATATCAATTTTTAGCTTTATTTTGTGAGTCACAAGAAAGGAATTACTGCATTTTGTCTGTTTGTTTGTTTACTTAGAGTTATGGGATACATATGCTGAATGTGCAGGTTTGTTCCTTAGGTATACATGTGCCTTGGTGATTTGTTGCACCTATCAACCTGTCAACGAGGTTTTAAGCCCTGCATGCATCAGGTATTCCTCCTAAAGCTCTCCCTCTCCTTGTCCCCTGTCCCCCCATAGGCCCCATTGTGTGATGTTCCTCTCCATGTGTTCATGTGTTCTCATTGTTCAGCTCCCACTTATAAGTGAGAACATGCAGTGTTTGGTTTTATATTCATGTGTTAGTTTGCTGAGGATAGTGGTTTCCAGTTTCATCCATGTCCCTGCAAAGGACAAGAACTCATTCTTTTTTATGGCTGCATAGTATTCCATGGTGCATAAATGCCACATTTTCTTTATCCAGTCTATCACTGATGGGCATTTGGGTTGGTTCAAAGTCTTTGCTATTGTACATAGTTCTTTAATAAAGATAAGAGTGCATATGTCTTTATAGGAGAATGATTTATAGTCCTTTGGGTATATACCCAGTAATGGGATTGCTGGGTCAAATGGTATTTCTGATTGTAGATCCTTGAGGAATTGACACACTGTCTTTCACAATGGCTGAACTAATTTACACTCCCTCCAACAGTGTAAAAGCATTCCTATTTCTCCACATGCTCACCAGCATCTGTTGTTTCCAGACTTTTTAATGATTGCCATTCTAAGTGGTGTGAAATGGTATCTCACTGTGATTTTGATTTGCATTTATCTAATGACCAGTGATGATGAGCTTTTTTTCATATGTTTATTGACCACATAAATGTCTTCTTTTGAGAAGTGTCTGTTTATATCTTTGGCCCACTTTTTGATGGGGTTGTTTGTTTTTTTTCTTGTAAATTTGTTTAAGTTCATTGTAGATTCTGGATATTAGGCCTTTGTCAGATGGATAGATTGAAAAAGTTTTCTCTCATTCTGTAGGTTGCCTGTTCACTCTGATGATAGTTTCTTTTGCTGAGCAGAAGCTCTTTAGTTTAATTAGATTCCATTTGTCAATGTTGGCTTTTATTGCAATTGCTTTTGGTGTTTTAGTCATGAAGTCTTTTCCCATGCCTACGTCCTGAATGGTATTGCCTAGGTTTTCTTAGGATAAATGAAATCTAAGATAGATTGGCAAAAGGGAATTAAGTACTTCCTGTTCTTTTTCCTCATCAAAAAGGGAGAAGTAATAAGGATTCACACAAGAGATACAGCCCTCTCATGAATTGGAATTTGTTCACTGTCTTGGGTTGTGTCCACCAGCAGGAAAGATTTCTGTGCAGGCAGCATATTTACATTGGGAGGGAAGGCAGAAAGTGAGGCAGAGACCAGAGATGGATAATAAAAGTCACCTCAACAAGCCACCTAACTCTTAGGATCACTGAAGATGAACTCCATGTAGAAATATGGGGAAAATTCCCTTGGACTATTTCATCTGAGAGGGGAGGGAGTTGGGGTATGTATACATCTCCTCTTGTCATTACCCACTGAGGGCTTTCTGTCTTAATCTGTTTTGTACTATTATAACAGAATGCCTGAGACTGTAGCTTAATAAAGAAAAGGAACCATTTTTCTGACATTTCTGGAGAAGTTGAAAATCAAGGAACTGGCAGTTTTGCATCCAATATCTGTGCTTTCAAGATGGAATTTTGAGCACTGTGTCCTTCAAAGGGAAGGAAGGCCATGGCCTGGAATGAATGGCAGAAGAGCAAAAGAGAAAGAGAGAGAGAGAGCCCACTTCCACAAGTGAGACAGACCAGGGATCCCTTCTTAGGGTCAAGTGAATCTTCCCCAAGCATGGAAGTAAAGGACAATCTTGGGTCCCTTTCAAGGAAATTCCAGGCACCTAGCTGGCCTTGAGAAATAAAAAAGTAACATGAGAAACAAGGAGGAAGTCCTAACCTAAAAAAAAAAATAGCCAAAGAAGATAAAATCATGGGATGTTTGCTTTCCCTATACAAACTAAAGAATATATCTTAGTATATGTCTCCGACTTGTTTTTCAGAAACATAGAACCCCTCCAAATGGATCTACCAGCACACAGATCTCAAATAAGTGGGAATTGGGGACTGAACTCTGACCCAGGTTCTTTGCCCTAAATTTCTACCTGAAGGGCCTTAAGAAAGCCACATCCGGGTTACCTTTTTCCAGTGCCAGAGGTGCCTAGGGTTGGGGTCCTCGCTCAGGGACAGACACCCGACACCGAGCGGCGGCTTCCCCAGAATCGAGGGAGGCACACGCCAGAGGAGATGAAAGGAACGTGGGTCGGACCAGATCGGAACCACTGACCATTGCCTATGGCGGCCCTAGCCCTAGCAGCCAGAACGTCACTAAATAAGTCGTTGGAGTTCCCAAGAATACAACTAAAAAATACAACATCATGGCTTTTAATGCAGCCGATAAAGTCAACTTTGCTCCGTGGAATCAGGCTTGGCTGGAGCGGGTCTTGAGCAACAAGAAAATCTACCAAGAGGAGGAGATGTCCGAATCGGCGCGGGCAGAGAGTTCAACCGCAAGCTTCGGGAGGAGGCTTGGAGGAAGAAGTACCTCATCGTCCTCAAGGAGTTCTGGCCCAAGGACCAGCCCTGGCTGCTCCGTGTCAACGGCAAATCGGGCAGGAAGTTCAAGGGCATCAAGAAGGGAGGGTGACAGAGAACACGTCTTACTACATCTTCACCCAGTACCCTGACCGGGCCTTCGAGGCCTTCCCCGTGCACAGCTGGTACAATTTCACTCTGCTGGCCCGGCACGGCACTCTCACTGCCCAGGAGGCCGAGGAGGAGTGGGAGAAGAGGAACAAGGTGCTGAACCACTTCAGCATCATGCAGCAGCGGCGGCTCAAGGATCAGGACCAGGATGAGGACGAGGAGGAGAAGGAGAAACGCGGTTGTTGGAAGGCAAGCGAGCTGCGCATTTACGATCTGGAGATGTCATCTGATGCCAGCAACGCCAGTGGTGAGGAGAAGGCAGAGCCCCCAAAGCCAAGAATAAGGAGCTGCTGGCCAAGGGCGGCAGGAAAAAGAAGAAGGGCTCAGAAGACAAGGCCTTCGAGGACAGCCATGATGGGGACTTCAAGGGCCAGGAGGTGGACTACATGTCCAGCAGCTCCCAGGATGAGCCTGAGAACAAGGCCAAGGCGCCCCAGCAGGAGGAGGGGCCCAAGGGTGTTGATGAGCAGAGCAACAGTAGTGAGGAGAGTGAGGAGAAGTCGCCCGAGAAGGACAAGGAGGAGGAGGAGGAGGAGGAGAAGGCGTCCACCTCGCAGGAAAAGAAGCACAGGAAAGACAGCAGCTAGGAGTCGGACAGCTCAAAGGAGAGCGACATTGACAGCTAGGCCTCCTCGGCCCTCTTCATGGCGAAGAAGAAGACGCCATCCACGAGAGAGTGGAAGCCGTCCCGAGGGAGCTCGAGGGGCAACACCTGCCCAGGCACGCCCAGCGCAGAGGGCGGCGCACCTCCTCCACCCTGCGGGCGACTGCCAGCAAACTCCAGCAAGGGAAGCGCGTGAGCGAGATGCCTGCAGCCAAGCGGTTGCTGCTGGATGCGGTGCTCCAGAGCCTGTCGGGGAAGTAGACCCCCTAGCCGCCATCCGGCAAGTCAACACTGAGGATGCCGCGCGCCGCTACCTGACAGGGAAGCCCATGACCACTAAGGACCTGCTGAAAAAGTTCCAGACCAAGAAGGCAGGGCTGATCAGCGAGCAGACAGTGAACGTACTGACCCAGACCCTCAAGCGCCTCAACCCCGAGCGCAAGATGATTAGTGACAAAATGCACTTCTCCCTCAAGGAGTGAGGCTCTGTCCAACACACGGCTCTGCCTTCCAGAACTCAGGCTTTCACTGCCCCTTCCCCATCATGCTCCCTGACTCCCAAGGCCCCATAGTTAGCAATTCTGGAAAAGTTTAAGCCATCTTCTCCCTGGGCCCTTCCTTCTGGACTCTTCAGATGCCTGCTAGGCCTCCTTCTTATTGTCCTCTTTCTCCCAGCTCAGCCTCCCTCACACTGACCAAGGGCCTGTGCTGCTCACTGGGTAACTTCTACCGTTCTCCCTTCTGCTTCCCTAGGTCTCTCTTCAGCAGTGACTTATCCACCACATAGTCCATTAAGTCTTCAGTTTTGGCTGGGCATGATGATGAGTGCCTGCAGTCCCAGCTACTTGGAAGGCTTAGCCCAGTTCAAGGCTGCAGTGAACTACGATGGTGCCACTGCACTCCAGCCTGGATGACAGAATGAGATCCTGGCGCGCGCACACACACACACACACACACACACACACACACACACACACACACAAAGTATCCAGGCATGGTGGCAGGCGCCTGTGGTCCCAGCTATTCTGTAGGCTGAGGCACGAGAATTACTTTAACCTGGGAGGTGGAGGTTGCTGTGAACCGAGACCACGCCAGTGCACTCCAGCCTAGGTGACAGAGTGGAACTCAGTCTCAAAAAAAAAAAAAAAAAAAAGAAAAGAAAAGCCAGATCCATGGGCCAGAGCAAATATTCTTTCAAGCTGACTCCAAATTTTTTAAACAAAGCTCCTTTTCTAAACCAATTGCACATCAGAAAATGTTTGGATCTATTGATGTCTTGTAAGATATCCCACTGCTTCATGATATCCTGCCCTCTTAGGCCAAAAACAACGTGTAACCTCCATGTAATGATTTCTAACTTTGCCTGTAACTTCTGATTTCCTGAAGCTTATTTCTCCTTTTAAAAAACCCTTATCTGTAAGCCATCAGGCAGGTCAGGATTGAGGTGTTACCTGCTTGATGCCCGCAAATAAATGCCTTCCTTTTTCCTGCTGCAAACTCAGTGTGGATAATTGGTTATACTACACTGAGTGATCTAAATCCAGTTTATTTCTATAACATAAGCACTGCTTATAGTGGCATATATCTGTTCATAAGGGCAGAGCCCTCATGATTAAGCACTTCCCATTAGGCCTTGTCTCTCAATTCTGTTGCCTTTGGGATTAAGGTAACAGCAGGTAGATTCAAGGGGACACAGTGAAACCATAGCACTGACCGAGGGAAGGCTCATTCCAAGCCCTGTGGTCTGCCATGCATGCAGGCAGAGCTGCTTTTCTTAGACACAGCAGTGAGGGACAGAGACGGGAATGGGGAACCAGCAGAAGCACAGTGAAAGAAAAAGGCCTGAATGCAGACATGGACTGATGCATCCATCCAGGAAAAAGCACCTTTACTTTTCACTTGGAGCTGCATCCCTCTGGAATGGTGTTTCCTGGCAGGTCAGTTGCAAGAGAAGGAATCTGGGAGATAACATCTCAAGATATGCTGCATTTGTGTGGTGCCTATTTCAAACTGAAAGCATTTAGAAAACATCAATTGGACAAAGACTCTTTTCCTACATCAGTTACTCTAGAAGGAAGCCAATTGTCATGAAAACCTTCCCTGGGAATGATGATCTATCAGGGAATGTTAACATGCACTAGGAGTTAAATTCAAAAGAGATTGGAAATTGACTTCATCCAGTCAATTATCTATTCTTTTAAGGACCCATTTATTTTATGTTATGCCACTTACTCTCCCTAGGTTGCCTACAGTCCCCACCTCCCTCTCCCCTATAAAGGATGTATAAACACCTGGACATCACTGGGTTATCTGGGTAATCTCTCTTCTGTGATTTTTTTCTTCTGCATGTTAAATAAATTTGTTTGCCTTTTTCTCCTATTATTTGTCTTTTGTCCCTTCATTTTAAGCAAAGCTTTAGAGGGCAAAATCAAACTTTCACATTTCACCCTACACAAGCAAGTTTCCTTACAATTCAGGCCCCTGAGTGGGCAGCAGGAGGGCATGTGCAGATGCTACACCAGAGTCATTTGGCCACCTCTACTCAGGCATCAGTAATACTCCCCAGAACTCCAGGCTGCAGCCCACTGATGCTGATGTAGGTGGATCCACTTCCTCTGCTGCAGAACCAGGCTGAGATGATGTGAGATATAATAGGTCCAAATCTGTATCCCGTTTTATCCAAATCCAAGTGATTTCTCCATATACATGGGCATTTGCTTGATAGGAGATGGGGACTCTCTGTCCTGGATGTCAGACAGGAGGCTGGCATCTTGGTCAGAATGTCTTCACTTACTGCTAAACGGTGAAAGAGGAAAGTGGCATTGATAGCGCAAGGCAGGGGCATGCACTGAGCAGCAGCTGTCCTCACTAGGAGAGAGGGTTCACTGTACGAAATTCAGGCTCCAGAGGAGTTGCTCCAGAGTCCCCAGGAACATGCCGGTTAGCAGTGCCACTCAAACTGTTACTTAGTGGATATAATATTGGTCTTCTACTTTGGAGACAATTGATCCTTAGATAATTTCAAGTTTATCTATATCCATGCTCATATAATTGGAGGAAGAAGCAAGTAACTTTTTTTCTTTTTCTTTTTTTTTTTTTTTTTGAGATGGAGTCTCGTTCTGTCACCCAGGCTGGAGTGCAGTGGCACAATCTCAGCTCACTGCAAGCTCCGCCTCCCAGGTTCACACCATTCTCCTGCCTCAGCCTCCTGAGTAGCTAGGACTACAGACTCCCGCCACCACACCCAGCTAAATTTTTTGTATTTTTAGTAGAGACGGGGTTTCATCGTGTCTCCTCACCACAAGGTCAGGATAGTCTCGATCTCCTGATCTTGTGATCCGCCCGCCTCAGCCTCCCAAAGTGCTGGGATTACAGGCATGAGCCACTGTGCCCGGCCGTAACTTTTTTTTTGAAGTAATCAGATCCAGCATCACTAGTGAGCCCTTTCTGCTGATAAACCCTGGGGAAAATACTCAATGACAGAAAAGAAGATATAATATAGAGATCCCCAAAGCAAAAATAAGATGCAACTCATATATTTTCTGGGCATTATTGAGGCCTATAGTCTTGCATAAATGTGGAACTGCAAGTGATACACACATTGAGGACTTACAGCACCATCTTTGTGCACCTACAGTGAATTGTTTGACCTTATACTGATAATAAGAATGGCTTAAGGTTATTATAGAATATTTACAAATATATTTAGCATTATCTTGATATTTTTCTCCTTTTTTTAAGAAGAACAATCACACACTCACAGAAATGTTGTAACTATACCACAAAGTACCCCCCTCTCTTTCAGAGTATTTTGAAGACCTGCTGATACCACACTCAAAACTTTACTCTGAGTTTCCTACAGAGAATAATTTTCTCCTAAATAATCCCCATACGCCAATGGAATACATTACTCCCTCAAGTACTCAGCAGTACTTCAAACTTTGACAATTATCAAAAAATGTTCTTTGTTACAAGTTGACCCCCAGAAAGAAACAGATTAAAGACAAATCTGTGTTGCCCTGGTCCAAGCTGAGACCCTGGGGACACTGCCCCTGTGCTGAGTTACTGAGATGAGCCAGCCCTGCAGCTGTGCCCAACCAGCCCCATCCCTGCTGATTTGCATGTTCCCAGAGCACAGCCCCCTCCCTGCCCTGAAGACTTTTTTGTAGCCTGGTCACACCCTGTGCAGGAGTCAGTCTCAGACAGGACACAGCATGGACGTGAGGGTCCCTGTGCAGCTCCTGGGGTTCCTGCTGCTCTGGCTCCAAGGTAAGGAAGGAGAACACTAGGAATTTACTCAGCCAGTGTGTTCAGTACTGGCTGGCTTTTCAGGGAGGGCTTCATATAGCATGACTGAT
Organism: Piliocolobus tephrosceles; assembly: GCF_002776525.5. Lineage (NCBI taxonomy): Eukaryota > Metazoa > Chordata > Mammalia > Primates > Cercopithecidae > Piliocolobus > Piliocolobus tephrosceles. Next base: position 91,981,601 of record NC_045448.1, on the reverse strand, counting down.
TGTGTGGATGTTTGTTTTTATGTTTCCAAACTCAGGTGCCAGATGTGACATCCAGATGACCCAGTCTCCATCCTCCCTGTCTGCATCTGTAGGAGACACAGTCACCATCACTTGCCGGGCGAGTCAAGGCATTAACAAAGAGTTATCCTGGTATCAGCAGAAACCAGGGAAAGCCCCTACACTCCTGATCTATGCTGCATCTACTTTGCAGACGGGGGTCTCATCTCGGTTCAGCGGCAGTGGATCTGGGACAGATTTCACTCTCACCATCAGCAGCCTGCAGCCTGAAGATGTTGCAACTTATTACTGTCTACACGATTATACTACCCCGTCCACAGTGTTACAAGCCATAACAAAAACCCCCCAGAGAAGCAGATGTGTGAGCCCGCACTGCCCTAGCTACTCCTCCTGGTGCCTCCATCTGCTGAGAACATTTCCCAAATTGCATCCACACAATGAAGTTTCTGTAGAAAGTGCCATGAAGTCTCCTCTATACTTTAACTCTCTTTCCTTCTCCTCATCTCCAGCGGCACAGACATGGCAAACCCTCTCCTGATTACATTAAGAACAGGGATGATTACACCTACAAAGTCTGAGTTATGATGTGAGTTGGAATTAATATCATAAAGGAGACACCACTCTTGGAATTCCAACTAGAATTTTTTTTCTAAAAACAGGAATGAGAGTCTGAAACTACAGTCTTTAAAAGTGTTGGGGGCATGGGAATAAAGATGCAAATGCAAAAAAGAGGGATTCTCTGGATCTTGCCATGAATCCAGAGTGTATCTACCACTTCAGAAGGTATAATTGCCAGTCGTGTGGTCCTCAGACATATCTGGGAAGCCCGGGGCTGCTGATGCTCTCTGCTTAGAGAACCTGTCTGATTTTCTAAGGCACCTGCTTACAGTTGAGCAGCCAGGGTCCTATTCCAAACAGACCTAGCCAAAGAGAATGATTAGAGTAAAAGGCCAGTTCCTTCCAATGCCTACTTGGCCGCATTTTCCCTGAGTCCTCCCTGTTAATCATAAAAACCCTTTCATGGCTCTGACCTGACTCACCGGGCTCTCAACTCTCTGGTTTCCTGGTTCTGCCCTAAACAAGCCTCACGCTGCCCCACCCTTGGAGCTCTACTCTCACTGCTCCCTCAGGGGTGATGCTTTTCCCCAGACCCTTGGGCTCCTTCCCTCGCTCCCAAAGCCAACCCTGTGCTTCCCATCTTAATGATCCCCATGTGTTCACAGGACTCCACCCTACTCCACGCTTTTGTCAGAAGCACCTTCTGACTTACGATATAATTTATTTCCTTATGATTTTACACTTGATAGGCTGACTCCCTCTAGTGGAATTTAAGCTTCATGGGATCAGGGGCCATTGTCTATTATTTGCATTGCTGTATCCCAGTGTAATGGGAGTACCTGGCAAACAGTAGGTGCTTGGTGGGGGCCACTCTTCCCAGGAGTCTGCATATCTAGAAGTCTGGGAGGATTGTAAAGAGTGGATTAAACTGCTTGTTAAATGGACAATGTTCCCTTTTCCTTTTTTTATTCCTTTTTCATACCCAGTCTTTAGGGAATAAGGAAACTTACAGTTCTCAGAACTTATATAATTTGTCTCAAGTGATATTTTAGGTTGTATTTCCTGAAAACATATAATAATAATGTAACATTATTGTACTTAATTGATTATATTCTACTACATATGTAATGATGTATAATATGTACTACATAAGTTATAACAATAGTAAATTTATTGACTTTCCATTTAAAAGACAAAACTTATCAGATTATATCAGGAGTCAGACAATTAATATTTCAGTTTTGTTAGCAAAGAAAGAAAACTGAATACATTACTTAGATATACAGATAAGAAAGAAAACAGATTTTCACAATTGTTATTAATAATTTTAAATGGAATGTGATTCAAAGAGCTTCTCACCCTGTTCAGGGGAATCTCACTCACCACTACATGTTCACAATTCTGAGGAAAACAAGAAAACACCCGATAAGATTCTCATTTCCATCAGTGGTGTGAAGAGAGGTTTTCAAAACTGTTAAAGGGAAAGAGTCTGAGTCTGGGCGAATGGCTGTGCTATACAGAATGGAGTGCTCTAGAGAAGAGAAGATGCCACCCCCATTTTTCCTGGCCAGCAGGACAGCACCATCATCACTCTGCAGGGAGTGGAATCACACAATAATGAGTCTGAGCCTGGAGTCTGCTTATCTTTGCAGCTGCGGTCACTCATTCACCCACAGTGCTTGGCCTAATAAAGTGATGTCCTTTTCTAGTCCTTCCAAAGAATGGAACATTTTCAGTGCTCATAGAAAAGATGTCTAAGCTGCGAAGGAAAAGTGTGTACAGAAGATGAATTTCTGATCCATGACTTCAGCCAGGTACAATCATGGAGCAAGGAAGATGAATGGGCATGTTGGGGGAAGAAAGAGAAAAAGAAACCACAGATTTTAATTTTTTCTTTCAAGAGATTTGGGCTAAACACCATCTGTCTTAGCCTAGGTGCTTGGTGAGGTAGGAGGACAGAGATTTAATTGTGTGTCCAGAGGGTAGAAGGTCTACCCCTATGCTGAGCCAATAACTTTTCTGACCTGACCACCTGGCCAGGGGCTTCTCAGTGCAAAGAAGAGGAGGCAGGTGGTCTCTGCAACTGGAAGCTCATCATCTTCCCGTGCTTCTTTGAATGTTCCTCCCAGCCACGCTGCTGTCCAGAGCCCATATCAATGCCTGGGTCAGACCTCAGGGGAAGAGCTGCTTAGTTAGGACCCAGAAAGACTCTTTGAAGTCCCAGCTAAGCTTCTCTGCCTCCTGTGCTCTAGCTCCCAGGTGAGGGGAAAAGGAGATGGCTCTGCATTGAAACTCTCTCAACCTTCTTGGTTCCTCTGACCTGACATCTCTGCTGAGCAAGAACAGTAATTATAATTCAATGTAGATCAGTGACTGTGGCTATACTATGAGGATGGTGTGCTTGATGCAGTTTATATGGGAAAGTTTAAAGCTTTCCTGTTTTATTCCAATCTCAGGTACCTCCAGAGGAGTTATGCTGATGCAGTCTCCTGACTCCTTGTCTTTGTCTTCAGGGTAAAGAGACTCGTCTGTGGGTGCAGTCAGAGCATTGGAAGCTCCTTGTATCAGCGGAAACCTGGGGAGGCTCTCTTGTTTCTCATCTATGGTGCATCCAGCAGGTCCACTAGCATCCCAGAGGGGTTCAGTGGTCATGGGTCGGAGACAGACTTTACTGTCACCATCAGCTGCCTGGATCCTGAAGATTTTGTACTTCTTTGTCTTTTTTGCTCTTTGTTTGTTGAAAGTCTGTCTTGTCAGAAACTGAAACAACTGCTTTTTTCTGTTTCCCATTTCCTTGGTAGATTTTTCTCCATCTCTTTATTTTGAGCATATGTGTGTCATTGCATGTGAGATGAGTCTCTTGAAAACAGGATACCAAAGAGTCTTCGTTCTTTTTCTTTCTTTCTTTTATTTTATTTTATTTTATTTATTTTTTTATTATACTTTAAGTTCTAGGGTACATGTGCATAACGTACAGGTTTGTTACATATGTATATATGTGCCATGTTGGTGTGCTGCACCCATCAACTCATCAGCACCCATCAATTCATCATTTATATCAGGTATAACTCCCCAATGCAATCCCTCCCCCCTCCCCCCTCCCCATGATAGGCCCCATTGTGTGATGTTCCCCTTCCCGAGTCCAAGTGAGCTCATTGTTCAGTTCCCACCTATGAGTGAGAACATGCGGTGTTTGGTTTTCTCTTCTTGTGATAGTTTGCTAAGAATGATGGTTTCCAGCTGCATCTTCGTTCTTTTTCTAGCTTTTCACTCCATGTCTTTTTTTGGAGCATTTAACCTATTTACATCTAAGGTTAGCGTGAGTATGTGTGGATTTGATCCTGTCATCATGATGTTAGCTGGTTATTTCACAGACTTGTTTATGTGGTTGCTTTATTGTGTCACTTGTCTGAGTACTCCTGTGTGTTTTTGTAGTGGCTGGTAATGGTCTCTCCTTTCCATACTTAGTACTTCCTTCAGGAGGTTTTGTAAAAGAGTTTTTGGGGTAACATATTCCCTCAGCATTTACTTGCCTTACAATGATGTTATTTCTCCACACTTATGAAGTTTAGTTTGGCCGGATACAAAATGCTTTTTTTTTCTTTGAGAATTTTGAATATTGACCCACAATCTCTTCCAGTTTGTAGGATTTCTGCTGAGAGATCCACTGTTGCTCTGATGGGTTTTCTGTGTAGGTGAGAGGGCCTTTCTCTCCAGGTGCCTTTACATTTTTTTCTTTCATTCCCACCTTGGAGAATCTGAAGATGTGTCTTGGGAATGATATTCTTGTGGAATAGCTTACTGGGATTCTCCGAATTTCCTGAATTTGAATTTTGGCCTCTCTAGATAGGTTGGGGAAGTTCTCATAGATGATATCCTGAAATACATTTTCCAAGTTTGCTTCATTTGCCCCATCTGTTTCAGGTATACCAATCAGTCATAGCATGGTTCTCTTTACATAATCCAATATCTCTTGGGGGTTTCGTTAATTCCTTTTCATTATATTTTCTCTCTTCCTGCCTGCCCATCTTATCTCAGAAAGTCAGTGTTCAAGTGCTGAGATTCTTTTCCCCATTTGGTCTATTGTGCTGTTAATACTTGTGATTGCATTATGAAATTCCTGTAGTGTGTTTTTCAGATCTATCATGCTGGTTATGTGCTTCTCTCTACTGGTTATTTTGTCTGTTCCTGAAATAATTTTTTATTATTGTTAGCTTTCTTGAATTGGGTTACAATATACTCCTGTAGCTCAATTAACTTTATTCCTGTTCCTATTTCTGTCATTTCGGCAATCTCATGTTCAGCCCAATTCTGAACCCTTGGTGGAGAGGTGATGGAGTCATTTGAAGGAAAGAAACCATTCTGGCTTTTTGAGCTTTCAAGGAATAACTAGTTGATTAATTTTTTTGTGTGTGTGCTTAGAGATTTGTGTATATTCTTTATGAAATCTGTTTTTACATGTATACTCATGAAATACCTTTTCATGCTATTTTTAAAAAGCTTCATATTTTTGACTTTTACATTTCAGGTTATGATTCATTAGGAATTAATATTTGTATCCATGTATAGGTAAAATGTACAGGTTAAGATTCATTTTGATTTAATATGGATATCTAATTGATCCAATATATTTGAGTTATCATATTTTTTTCTACTAAATTACTGCTATGATCTGATTTTTTATGTCCCCTCCAAAATTCCCATTCAAAGTGAGTTTTCAGGGCAACAGTATTAGAAGTTGGACCTTTTGGGTGATTAGGTTATGAGGGCTCTGCACTCAAGAATAAAATTAATGCCTAATAAAAGTGGCTTCACATAGAGTTACCCCTTTGGCCCTCCCACCTTCACCATGTGATGATTCAGCCACAAGGTGCCATCTTGGGAGCAGAAGTAGCTCTCACCGAACACTGAGATTGCCAGTGCCTTGACCTTGGACTTCCCAGTGTCCATAACTGTGAGAAAATAAATTTGTGTTGTTAGTTAATTACTCAGTCTGATATTTTTTTCAGTACAAGCGCGTTGAGACAATTGCTGTAGGACCTTCATTGTGACTTGGGTGACTGTATATACGCAGAGTTGGTTTCAGATTCACTAACTCATTGAACTGGTTTATTTGTCTCACCCTTCACTAGAGCAATTAATTAATTACCCCGTCTAATATTTTTTCAGTACAAGCACCTTGAGACAATTGCTGTAGGACCTTCATTGTGAATTGGGTAACTGTATATACGCAGAGTTGGTTTCAGAGTCTTTAGTTCATTGTGAATCGGGTGACTGTACATACGCAGAGTTGGTTTTCTAGTCTCTAGTTCATTGTGAATTGGGTGACTGTACATGTGCAGAGTTGGTTTCAGAGTCTCTAGTTCATTGTGAATCAGGTGACTGTACATAGGCAGAGTTGGTTTCAGAGTCTCTAGTTCGTTGTGAATTGGGTGGCTGTATATATGCAGAGTTGGTTTCAGAGTCTCTAGTTCATGGCACTGGGTTATCTGTCTCACTAACACAACAATTTTTAAATTTTTAAATTCATGATTTTTTGAGACAAAATCTTTCTTTGTTGCCCAAGCTGGAGTACAGTGGTGTGATCTCAGCCCACTGGAACCTTTGCCTACCAGGCTCAAGCGATCCTCTTACCTCACCCACTCAAGTAGCTGAGACCACAGGCATTCACGACCATGCCCTGCTAACGTTTTTAATGCATTTTGTAGCAGTGGGGTTTCATCATGTTTCCCAGGCTGATCTCAAACTCCTGAGCTCCAGCTACCCACCCACCTCAGCCTCCCAAACTGCAGCAGCTACAGACGCGAATCACTGCACCCAACCACAGTATGGTTATTCAATGTAGGATTTCATGGTGAGAAGTGTTCAGCCTTCCATCTTGTTTTCCTCATGTAAGATTACCATCACTATTTTTTGCCTCTTTGCTTGTCCATCTAATTAGAAAAATCTTTTAAATTTCAAAAAAAAAAAAAAATTCCCAGTGATTTTGATTGTCACTGTATTGAATTAATTTGGGGAGATTTATGTTTATAATATTGAGATTTCTAATACATATACACGAAGTAACTTTCCATTTATTGTGTCTCCTTGATTGTTTCTCCATAACCTTTTGTAATTTGCACATCCTGTGTATAACTTTATTTTACCATATGTCAAACAGAGACAAGTTGCAAAAAAACTGTAAGAAATATAAAATGGACCCACATTCATTTGACTATCAATAGTTGACTTTCTACTTCCATATTCTCTCTATAAGTTGATATTCTGGGTACTATTAATAGAAACAATACAAACTATTCTGAAACGTAATCACACATGTAAACTGCAATCATCTTTCTATCATCTCTGTGGATCTGGATGTTGCCTGGGCTCACCAAGTTTTCTGCCAGGCTTTTCAAAGAATGCAGTCAGAGGGTAGGTGGGGAGGTGTCATCTCAAAGGTAATTGATGCTGGATATAGGGTTCTCAGCTGGAGCTCTTTGCCTGTTCATACTGGGACTTGGTTTCCTCAACACTTTCCTAAAAGGAGTAGACAAAAGTTATATACACTAAATGGCCTCTTATAACTTCAGAAGGCAAATAGTGTTACTTCTACCACTATCTGAACCCCACCAAGAGTCAACAGAAACGAAGTATAAAGTAGGTTTAATGGGAGGAGCATCAAAATCATGCCGTTAGAAGGAACTGCACGACGGGAGCTCTTCTCACAGGCATCATGGCGGACACAACAGGCATCAGTGCACCCTGTGACCAAAACAATTCATATTCCTCCCACATGCTAAATACTCTAATTCTCAGCTCCACATGCTCAAGTATTATTCCATGATAGTGTTAAGGTACCCTCAAAACGATGTCCTGGGGGAGTGATATTAGCAAGATGACAGAATAGGAGGTACCAGCCTTCACATGCCTACTCCCAAAAAAACACAAACACACACACAGAAAGCAAAATCTACAATTAGACAACTCTCCAAAAAGGAAAATAGCCCTTGAGAGCTCAAGGGTCCAACTAAAGAAGTGCAGAAACACAATGGGCAAAAAAGCCCAGAGTAACCACACAGAAAGAACTGCTGGGAGATGGCAAACCTGAGAGTTTTGAGACATCTAGCAGCAAAGAAGCAGGAGGCAATTGTTATCAGCCAGGAGGCAAGGCCACTGCAGTCCCGATGGTCTGTTCTGTGGGGGATCCTGCAGGCTTTGCAGCTGAGGATCCCAGTATCCCTCAGGCAGCCTCCACTTTACAACTTTCCTGATGAAGTTCCCTTAGTGTTCATAGATGAGGATCACAGCAGCCTGCTCCAAAGTGGACACTGGTGGTTTTGGCACTAAAAAAACCTGCATCCATGGGCATGTAAATCACCACAGAGAGGAAGATGCTGCAATACCTTCCCTCCACATCTTCTCAAGAAGCAGCCACTGTTGTGCTGTCTGGGATTGGGCTGCCTCCCAGCTCCAACTCTGCGTCATCCCAGATCCAACCTGCAGGACCTCGACCTGTATTGGCAACTCAGACCCTGAGCCACTTCCATGTGCACCAGTCCAGGCCCAGGCCCAGAGCTGCTGTGACTACAAGTGCACCCATGCTCCAGAGCCTGGCCCTGAGGCTGCTCTGGAAATTGCCTAAGACATAACATAAATAGAGAATATACAGCAACACAGTAGAGTGAAATGCAGAGAATAACCACACAGAAAGCCTCTCTGGGAGGTGGCACACCTGAGAGATGTGAGAACTATTGGCAAATGTGTCAAGAGTAATGAAGCACATTAGTCTATAAGATCAAAAAAATTCGAACTTATCCAGGATAAACATCAAGACATGCATCACTATACAGATTACAGTTAAAACGCTGAATCACATACAAAGGGAAAATCTCAAATGTGTCAAAAAAAACCCTGGTTCATTATACCGGGGAAACAGTAATAAAACCTGGTTAACTCTTCACGGGACCAAGAGAAGCAAGAAGACAATGAGATTACATATTTACATGCTAGGTGGAGGGGACTCAACCAAGGATTCATTATCCAGTGAAAATATGCTTCAAAGATAAGGGTAAAGTAAAAACACTTCTTTATGAAAAAAATGAAGAGAAATGAATTCTTGTAGATATGCTCTCTATATATTAAAGACGTAATTTTTCAGAATCACTGGAAATGAGAGCAGATAGTAAGTTGAATGCACAGAAATAAATGAAGATTTCATAAACAGCAAAGAAAAGAGTAAGAAGCAGGGAAAAGACAAAAAAAGGTGTTGCCTTCAATGTATATGAAACTCCAGTACAGTAAAAACCAACCAATTGTGATGAATATCCGAATTCCAGTTATCTTGATTGAGATGGGGAAGCAGCTGTTGCCTGGGAAGGTGCAAGAGGGACGAATCTGGAGAATTTGAAATATTCTAGAGATTCATTGGAATGGAGAACATACATAAAACTTAGTTGCATATTTAGCATTTCAGCCCTTTACTAGGTATGTGTATTACCTCAAGAAAAAAAAATTGAAAAAGCTAATTCTGGATTCAAATACATATGAACAAAGAAAGAAGAATTATCAATTACTTATGGAATCTCAACCTTACTCAGAAGTGAAAAATGCCATGGGAAGTGCTAAGAAACAAGAAATCTAAGAGAGAAGACAAAAGGAACAGGGAATTTATCCTACTCATGCAGCATAGATTTTATCTCTGTTGGTTTCCTTCCAAACAGAGGAGGTATTTAAGGAACTTTTCTCACCAGAGAGGCCCCTTGACCTTCCCTTGGCTCTTTCCACCTCACTGCACCCACCAGGGATTTTGCATATTGTCCCCTAGGGAGGACCTTCCACTGTGAGTCTGAGATAAAAACTCAGCTCTAGCCTTACCTGGACTGATCAGGACTCCTCAGGTCACCTTCTCACAGTGAGGCTCCCTGCTCAGCTCCTGGGCCTGCTAATGCTCTGGCTCCCTGGTAAGGATAGGATTAAAATAAGGTGGGAAAGTGGGGTAAGAAGCTGAGATCTGGGGGCTCCACAGCTTCCCATATTTATTTCAGCCATGTGTTAGAGGCACATGGTCTATGCTCCAGGAAAGAGAAATCATATTCTTGCCTTATGAATAATCAGGATTTTCCTCCAAGGAACAATGACCAGTGCTCTGATTAAGATGTTGAAAATAAAGAGTTTCCTACGGACTAGTAAGTAGTGCATTCATTTTAGAAAATCTACTTTTCATGATATAAATGAAAACTGGAAAAAAATACGTAACAGAAAATAAAAGTCATAAGGGAAATCATGAAATTTGATCATGGTGTGTCTATATCACCTTGCACTTATTTCATATTATTTCAGGGTCCAGTGGGGATATAATGATGACCCAAACTCTACTCTCCCTGCTTGTCACCCCTGAAGAGCTGGCCTCCATCTTCTGCAGGTCTGGTCAGAGCCTCGTATACAGTGATGGAAAAACCTATTTTTTGGTACCTGCAGAAGCCAGGCCAGTCTCCACATCTTCTGATCTATTTGGTTTCCAACCAGGCCTCTGGAGTTCCAGACAGGTTCAGTGGCAGTGAGTCAGGCACTGATTTCATACTGAAAATTAGCCGGATGGAGGCTGAAGATGTTGGGGTTTATTAATGTATGCAAGCTGTACAGTTTCCTCCCACAATGGTACAACCCTGAACAAAAACCTCCATCCTGGGGTGTCCCAGCTGCTCACATGCACTGCTTGTCTGGGGAGCAGGTCAGCAGGGTCTCTGGGTCTGCAGAAGAGGAGGTTCTTGGAGAATTCAGGGCAGAGTTTGCTGCTGAGGACTCTGGCCCATGAGAGCCTCAGCTGCACCTCAGTCCCACATGTTAAGGCCCCATCAGCTGTCACTGGTGGCTACATGCTCTGGGAACAACCAGCTCTGATGAAGGAAGAGTGAATGAAAGCTCTCTTCATCCTCCCTCTCTTGCCCATGTTTTTTGAGCCCATTTACTTGGCAGAACAATCAGATCATGGATGCAGGTTAGTGGTAACTCAATTGAAACACATGTTAGAAATGACTGGTTTGGGAATAGTTTTATATATGGTACACTTGGTCACGTTGGGAAATTGCTGTCTTCCCACTTTCCAAACTTTCCTTCTCCTTTACCACTCACACGAACCTGCCCTCCCTAGTATTACAATGGAGAAAGTGTTGTACATCAGCTGTCCTCAGGGGAATATGGCTAAGAATAATTAGATAAAATATTTGATTTTTTTCCACTTACAGATTTTTAAAATCCTTGTCAAATATAAGATGATAGTACCAAAATAGTTTGGCATCCCTCAGTTACCTTTTGCTGACTGAAAATGGAGTTCTTGCAATTCCAAAAGTGGGCTTTGAAAATAAACAAATTAATTCAGATTGAAAACATAAAGTTTATATAATGTACCACAGGAAAAATGCAGAATTGCATGAGATTTTTACTTCCTTCTTAAAATCTTAGAATTTTAAAAGTATTTTACTGACATAGTATTTTAGAGAAAAAATATTGTTACGGGAAGTCAAGGATCCCAAACAGGGGGACTGGCTGGAACCATGGCAGAAGAACATAAATTGTGAAGATTTCATGGACATTCATCAATTCCAAAAATTAATACTTTAATAATTTCTTATGCCTGTCTTTAATCTCTTAATCACATTGTCTTCATAAGCTGAGAATGTATGTCACCTCAGGACCACTGTTGCACAAACTGATTGTAAAACATGTGTGTTTGAACAATATGAAATCAGTGCACCTTAAAAAATAACAGAATAACAGCTATTTTCAGGGAATAAGGGAAGATAACCATAAGGTCTGACTGCCTGTGGGCTTGGGCAGAATAGAGCCATATTTTTCTTCTTGCAGAAAGCCTATAAACGGATGTGCAAGTAGGAGAGATATTGCTGAATTCTTTTCCCAACAAGGAATAACCCTGGAGAAGGAATGCATTCCTGAGGGGCAGTCTATAGATGGCTGCTCTGGGAGTGTCTGTCTTATGTGGTTGAGATAACACCTGAAATACACCCGGGTTTCCTGAAGTACCCTCAGGCTTACTAGGATTGGGAAATTCCAGCCTGGTAAATTCTAGTCAGACTGATTCTCTGCTTTCAAACCCTATTTCCTGTTAAGATGTTTACCAAGACAATACGTGCACAGCAGGATATACACCCTCATCGGTAATTCTAATTTTGCCTTGCCTTGTGATCTTTATTGCCCTTTGAAGCATGTGATCCTTGTGACCTACTCCTTGTTCGTACACACCCTCCCCTTTTAAAATCCTTAAGAAAAACTTGTTGGTTTTGCAGCTCGAGGTCGCCTTCATGGTCCTACCAATATGTGATGTCACCCCCAGAGGCCCAGTTGTAAAATTTCTTTCTTTGTACTCTTTCTCTTTATTTCTCAGACCAGCCGACACTGATGGAAAATAGAAAAGAAGCTACATTGAAATACTGGGGGCTGGTTCCCCTGATAAATATTTAGTACTATGTGGTCATAAGAAAATGATTTAGAATATGAAAAAATGCATTATATTTACATGACACTATTTTATTCCTGAAGATGAATCTGAATCTTCTCTTTTAGTTGTACTTGTATAGAAAAGTTACACTCTTAATAGATTCCATTGACAATAGTGCACTAAATTTATATGCTTTTTTAATATGAGGGCTACAGTCTGATAAATATCTACACACATTTTGTCATGCAACTTTTAAACCTAACAGAAATGCTTTCTGTTAAAAAAGCAATAGTGCTTTCTCCACCATAATACTAGAGAGGGCAGTTTCGTGTGAGTGGTAAAGGAAAGAGAATGTTTGGAAAGTGGGAAGATAACAATTTCCCAATACAACCAAGTGTTATCATGTAGAAAACTATTCCCAAACCAGTCGTTTCTAATATGAATTTCACTTGTGTTACCACTAATCTGCATTCATGATCTGATTGTTCTGCCAATTAAATTTATATGAATCCGAGTAATGAGTGATGTCTGCTACATGTGGTGATATGGTATAGAGACACTAAAGACTGCCTGAATTAATAGAACAAGATTCTGATGCAGGCTAAGGGCTTAAATAATACTTGAGATGATTTATTTCAAGACAATAGATTCCATAGGAAGTGCAATTAAAATTCCAATGTGTCATTTCTGTTAGGTTTAAAAGTTCCATGGCAAAATGTATATAGATATTTATCAGATTGTAGCCCTCAAATTAAGAAACATAAGACACTTAATATGTTATTCAAAAATACTAATTAATGCATCATTGAGCCTAAATGTTATTACAGAATGCAGTGAAAGAAAATAAAATGTAAGTAGCAAGAGCAGGAGCTAAGCAATGCCATTGTCACCTTTAGCCCTCCTGTGATTGACAGCACCTAGTCACCTTGAGTTTCTGCTTTTCTATGAGACAGGAGATAAAATCAAAACCCATTCAAGGTGGTTAGAGACATTTTTTTAGGAAAAGCAAACAAATGTACAATCTACATAATGCTGATATCCCAAAGGTCTATATTCTCAAGTCAAAATGGTGAAAAATACATGATTCCAACTCTGAAAGGGGAGAGATAAAAGGAGAAACAGAGCAAAATCAAATTTATTGCGAAGAAGCCTCAAAATATGGTGGACTTAATGTGACAAGGTTTCTATATCTGTGCCATGGCAGTGCAGAGGCAGGCAGGTGGCCTTGGTGTTGTGGGTGGCTCTGCTCCATGAGGTCACTCAGGTGGGCAGGAAGCACAACCACCCTCAGAACACAGCCTTCCTCCTTCCTCACAGCAGTCATCCTCAGCAGCATGAGGTGGAACAGAATGGAGAGAAAGCTGCTTTCTTCTAAGGACCGAAACCAAAAACAGAAACAAATAAAACCTCGAGCTTTCTATCAGTGACAAATGTACTTTTGACTCAATCACACATTTGAGACATTTTCCATTGAGTGGATCTGCTGATAAACCCACATTCATCGTTTGTTTGTTTTAATCTGAAAATGTGTTTATAAGATTCTTGAAAATACTTTTGACTATAAACTTATATATGTGGTAGCTTATTTGAAGTTATCAATTACTATTTCATAATTGCTACTAAAATGTCATTGTTAAAATAATCTGTGACTCTAACTGTTCTTGTTTGAAAGAAATATGTCTTTTTAAGACACTGTCTTCTTTTACGCTCCTCATTTGACCCTCCTTTTTTTCTGATTCAAAGTGCTGTTTAATTTGTTATTTATGATTAATTAATCAATAATTAATTTTCACAATCACAGAATCAAATATCCTGTAAGTTGCTATGTCAAAGACCTGCCTAAAGATGGCAAACACACTCCACAATAAACAAAAGACAACACCATGGTCTCAGGAACACTGGGAAAGTAGGAGTGCTGGGGTCCCATTATCAACAGGGAGCCCTAGAGTTAGAGTCAGGTCTTTCCTGTGACCTGGGCACCTAGAGGCAACCACCATGTGCTGAGTTGTGGGAACCTGCCCCATGCCCTGAGACTGGAAGCATGGCCTTGGCTTTGTTCCACCTGCTATGAACTGAATTTAGCCCTCAGATTCATGTTGAAACCCTAATTTTCAATGTGACTGTTGAAATTAGGACCTCAATTAAGACGTAATTGAGGTCATAATGCGGGGGGTCTCTGATCCAGCAGGATTCATGTTTTTACAAGGTCCAGAGAGCTCTCCTTTTTCTTCTCTCTCTCTAACTACCTTCTGCTCCATGGAAAGGCTGTGGGAAGACATGGTGAGAAGGTGGTATCTGCAAATCAAGCTGAAGGTTTTTACCAGAAAACAAACCCTGCTGGACATCCGTCTGGGGGCACCAGAAATGTGGAAATTAAATGCTGTGGTTTACGCCATCCAGTCCCGTGTTTTTCATGTGGCAGCGCAAGCTGACTCATCCACCTTCCCCACTCTGTGAGCAGGAGCAGCCTCAGGAGGCCCTTGGGGATGTCAGGACCCAGCTTTGCTCCTCTTCCTCCTGCTTTTCCAGCTCTCTGGTGAGGAAGGAGAACTCAGGCCTCATCTTTAGTTTCTGTGCATTAAGCATGAATGTTTCCTTGAGGATGAAATTTTTAGCCCATTTTGCTTTCTCATCAGAATTTAATCAAACACGTAAATTAAGGACTATGAAATGGGCAGATTATCGTGTATTGACCAGATGGGCCCTGGTCCAGGTGGTCAATAAAAAGTCTTTGTTAAACGTCTGTCTATCTCCATCCTATAAGGACATCAAGATTTTCCTTATAAGATAGAGAGAGACATTTTAACAAAGCCTGCAGAAGAGAAGCCAATTTGAAGACAGACACAGAGATTGAAGTGACTTGGACACAGACTTCTCAGGAAGGAAACAGAATCATTGTTTCAGTTTGTGTAGTTTGTTTGTAGGTGAGGTGGGCTTGGCAAAAACATTAACAAGCACAGAGGAAAAGCACACCACTTAATCCCACAGCTGTGAGTACAGTTTTACAGGATTTCTAAACATTCTTTTCCAAGAAAAAGTAAAAAACAATACTTCGACCATTTGGAAACAGGTTCAGCTTAGACAGGTCTACAACAGGCTCTGAAGGTGCAACATATGAACAACCCTGTTTCTTCCAGTGCCGGAGAGATGGATTCTCAGAAACAGAAGATACACATTCACAGAGCCTTCATTCCCTGAGCTGTCTGTGTTCCAGAGTATTTACCTGTGAATCGATGCTCCAGTGACTGAGAATTTACAGTTAGTGAGATAATGCAGACAGCTGCCACCCCAGGTTCCTTGAAGCCAGGAATCCAGTCACAGGACCTGCAGCTTCACAAAGGGACGCTCCGTGAGTGGTCTTGTCTTTATTCTCAACAAAAGAGAAACTTTCCCCTTTAATCAAAAAGAATCTTCATTGTGGCCCAGGTGGGAAACAGGCCTCTGTGTTTCTCAACCTCATCCATAGTAGTGTTGATTTGGACAATTTGGACTAATACCGTCTGTAGAACAAAGTCTACAGAATTGGAAACAGTGATATATAAATGAGTTAAAGATGACGCATGTGTCCTGGCCCCTATGTCGTTTATTTCAAAACTGTGTTTACTTCTTAATGGCCTGTTTCAAACTCAAATTTTAAATGCAATTATTTTAAAAACACCCCAAGGAAGAATATTTTTAATCTTCTAGAATATACTTACTTTGCATATGGAGAAAATTTCAACCACTTCTGCTAGCAATAAGATAAACCCCAGTTATGCAAACCTTAAACCAGAAACTCCCCACTGTGCTGCTGTGCAGCGTTCCCCAAACACACTGCCCCTTGTCCAGTGATCCATCTGTTTTGAGAAGCAACCCTGGCATCTTATTCTCTGTACAGATTCCTGCTGGGAGAAACTTGTCTCTGCAAACCTGTCAAAGCCTCACTCAATAAAGTCATGTGTGCAACTGCCTCCTGTGGTCATCTCTTCCCCTTGCTCAGCCTGCAAGTCCTTCCAATCCCCTATAAATCAGATCACAGTGTCCACCCCAAATACTGACTCCAGGGTCATGAACACAAACAATTCCACTTCTAAGACTCTCTTCCCAAGTCCTATTAATAAAGCAGTTGCTCCCAATTCTATGGACCCCAAACTAACTACACCAGGAAAAGGAGACACAGCCACAATAAACCCCACCTGTATAAGTCCTCCCTCATTCGGGTGACCATGGTTCATGTTAGAGACACAGAGGCCTGCTGTACACCTACATCCAAATGGAGGTGATTTTTGACGTCTTCTGATCTTTGTCCACTGTGGAGTGACTAGCTTCATCTGCTGTTGTCAAAGTCTTGGCATAAGTTTCATAGGAAATAACAAGGCTGTCTTAAATTCATACACCTTAAAGAATATTTTGCAAAAGTAGCCTTTTCAATAATTGACTTTTAGTAAAAGAAATCATGACAATTTTTTTGCTGTTACTCACTTTCCTGCAATTCAAGTTTCCATATTGGATAATGGATAGAACTGATTCTTCATTTAATACCCTTTGAGAATAATTATTTAGAACTTGCAATGAGATGCACCATCTCGCTCTATGTTAGTTTTTGCTGATTGTGTTTTGTGTTTTATTTTTCTTTTTCTACTGCCTCTGATATTTCTTTTTTCCACTATTTTCATTAATTAGGAGCCTGATGTTTTAAAGACTTAGAAGCAGATTAGACTTGGTTAATAATATAAGAGAAGAAAAAGTAACGTACATGAAAGTTATTCAATTTAATGAGAAAAGAGTAAATAAAATTGAAATAGTATAATATTAGCCTTTATTCTCATCCAACCTCTTAGGTACAATTCGATCTCCTTAACCCACATTATTGCAATGGAGTTTAATATTTAAAGATCAATATCATTGCTATTCAATTATTGTTTCCAGTCTTGGAAAAGATGTTATTTTGGTAGATATCCCAGAAGATATTTAAACCAAGCCTTTCTCTGGAATCTTACCTATAACTAAATTTGTTTGCATTCTTGGGCAATTAAATGTAAATTTCTGCTAAATTACTCAAGATTACATAGCACTACAAGCTAGTCTTTCAATTGTTACCGTTTTTTTTTTTTTTTTTTTTTTTTTTTCAGAAATGTCACTGTCCTTGTGATGGTGTTTGGTGTCGGCACCATTATTCAGGAGCTGTTCAATTAAATATTAAGCACATCACTAACAAATGAAGAAACATGAGATTGTTTCCCTTTGTAATGATCAGCTGTGGGGTGGATTCACATCCCTGAGCTGTGTGCATCTTTACATGAAACCATGAAAATGTCAGTTTCAGGTACAGGTTACCCTGAGACATCAGACTGTAGATTCAGTCCTTGTGCTTCTCATGTAGACAGTTTCCTTCTGAACTGCAGACTTATGGCTGTGACTGCACCACAGCTAGGCTGGGGGTGATTCAGGTGTCACTCAGTGTTGACAACAACCTGGAAGCCCTGATAAGACCTGATCCCACATGACCAGGGAGATTGTGTGAAGAGAGTTTTCCTAAGCAACACTTGGGAAAACATCATGCAATGTGATTTCTTATTGGTCTGTATCATTAACCGAGGACATTCTTACCTATGAGATCCTGCTGGTTAATCTTGTATATGTGAGATGATTATGATGGGATTACCCCAGATTGAACAGTTGGTCACCAGGGATTTTACATTCATGGCCTGAGGCACAACATTCTTGTGCCTTTTCCTCTGACTTATGCTGGGCTCTTGGTTCTAAATGTAAAGACCACATTATTCTCCCTTTGAGGCCCTCGGACAGAACACTCTTTTGGGGCCTACTTACCAGGTCCCAGGGAAGGGGAGATTCTAACACTTGCATTGAAAGATCTTCAACAGTTATACTGGAAACAGCAGATACCAGGCAACACTTGAACTGGCTCAGGAGCACTTTTCATTTGCAGGCCTTCTGCCCATCTGTGCTTGTGGGAATGAGGCTGTTTTCTTCTCTAGACTGACCGGAGGGAGCCATGCAGGATGGCATTCACCTCCCAGAGATGCATCCTAGAAACACATTTCCACATTGTCAGGGTCCTTGTGCTTTCTCAGTGTGGCATGCACTGCACAATGTGTCCCTGCCCAAGGTCCCAACTTTCACAGTCAGAGCCTTCTTCCCTTGACCACATGCAAACTTGACTTGAACTATGTTTGTTTTGCTCCAACAAACATTTTATGTCACATTGTTCACAGAAGAGACATTCATCCCCCTGCCCCATCAACCTTTTCCACGCCACTGCACCCACCAGGGGATTTGCATATTGTTCCCTAAGGAGGACCTTCCTTCGTGAGTCTGAGATAAAAGCTCAGCTCTAAACTTGCCTTGACTTATCAGGACTCCTCTGGTCACTTTCTCACAATGAGGCTCCCTGCTCAGCTCCTGGGGCTGTTAGTGCTCTGGCTCCCTGGTAAGGATAGGATTAAAATGAGGTGGGAAAATGGAGTGGGAGGGTGAGTTCTGTGGGCTCCACAGCTTTCTATATTTATTTCAACCATGTGTACAGGCACATGGTCTGTGCTCCAGAAAAGATAATTCATCTTTTTCTCTCAGGAATAAGCATGAATCATCTCCCAGGAACAATGAGCAGTGCTCTGATTAAGATTTTGAAAATAGAGGGTTCCCTACTGGCTAATAAATACTGGATTCATTTTAGAAAGTCTATTTTTTATGATATAAATCAAAACTTTAAAAATATGTAACCGTAAATCAAAATCTTAAGGGAAATCATGAAAGTTGCTCATAATGGTCTATATAACCTTGCACTTCTCTATTATTATTTCAGGATCCAGTGGGGACATTGTGATGACCCAGACTCCACTATCCCTGCCCGTCACCCCTGGAGAGCCGGCCTCCATCTCCTGCAAGTCTAGTCAGAACCTCATGGATAGTGATGATGGATTCACCTATTTGTATACCAGGCCAGTCTCCACAGCTCCTGATGTATTTTGCTTCATACCAGGCCTCTGGAGTTCCAGACAGGTTCAGTGGCAGTGGGTCAGGCACTGATTTCACACTAGAAATCAGCAGGGTGGAGGCTGAGGATATTGGGGTTTATTATTGCGTGCAAGGTAGAGCGCTTCCTCCCACAGTGGTACATCCCCAAACAGAAACCTCTCTGATGGGGTGTCCCAGCTGCTCACATGCACTGCTTGTCTTGGGAGCATCTCAGCAGGGTCTCTGAGACTGCAGAAGAGGAGGCTGCTGGAGGAATCAGGTCAGAGTTTGCTTCTGAGGACTCTGGGACGACAGGTGCATGCCACTAAGCATGGTTAATTTTTATATTTTTCATAGCATCAGTACTTCACCATGTTGCCCAGCCTGTTGTCAAGTCCATGGACTCAAGCCACTCACCTGGCCTCCCAGCCTTCTGGGTGTATAGGTGTGAAACATTGTGTCAGGTCAGTGCCCTGGTTTATGTTCCTGTCACCTCACACAGCCTTCACCCTCATAAGCAACAGGAGAATGAGGAGGTTCAAGGACCCTGTGAGTAACAAATTGGGACAAAAGGAAAAGGAGAATGGAATCTCATCTGAATCCTCCTTCCTTGCCTACATTTGTTGAAATGTATTGAGCAAAACAGCCAGACAATTGATTATTTCTGGCAAAACATGTTGAATACATCTTAGGGTTTAACAATTTTTGGTAAATTTTAAAGAAAATATTTGGTTATATGTAAAATTGATATTTTTCCACTTTTTAAATTTCTGCTTCTTCTATTTACCATTCTTCTCCACTCCATGAGACAGCAGAGACAGGATTCTCCACTAGTTCTCAAGGGGAGCTGGCTGAGGACTATCACCAACATCTTGGTTGTTAGTGTCAAATAGATTTTATAATTTCATAGCAGGCACAAGATACTAATACTAAAACTCTTTGATTACAATTAAATCTTGCTGATAGAAAAAGGGAGTTCTTGAAATTTGGAAAGTTGATATTAAAAATAAACTGCAGGCATTCCAAGATGGCCAAATATCAACAGCTCTGGTCTACAGCTCCCAGTGTGATCAATGCAGAAGATGGATGATTTCTGCATTTCCAACTGAGGTACCTAGTTCATCTCACTGGGACTGGTTGGACAGTGAGTGCAGCCCACAGAGGGCACGCTGAAGCAGCGCGGGGCATTGCCTCACCCAGGAAGTGCAAGGGGTCATGGGATTTCCCTTTCCTAGCCAAGGGAAGCCATGACAGACTGTACCTGGAAAATCAGGACACTACCACTCAAATATTGGGCTTTTCTAATGGTCTTAGCAAACGGCACACCAGGAGAGTATATTCCATGCCTGGCTCAGTGGGTCCCATGCCCACGGAGCCTTGCTCACTGCTAGCGCAGCAGTCCAAGATCGAGCTGCAAGGCAGCAGCCTGGCTAGGGGAGGGGCATCCACCATTGCTGAGGCTTGAGTAGGTAAACAAAGTGGCCAGGAAACTCGAACTGGTTGGAACCCACCGCAGCTCAACAAGGCCTGCCTGCCTCTGTAGACTCCACCACAGGGGACAGGGCATAGCTGAACAAAAGGCAGTGAAAACCTCTGCAGACTTAAATATCCCTGTCTGACAGCTCTGAAGAGAGCAGTGGTTCTCCCAGCACAATGTTTGAGATCTGAGAAGAGACAGACTGCCTCCTGAAGTGGGTCCCTGACCCCCATGTAGCCTAACCAGGAGACACCTCCCAGTAGGGGCCAACTGACACCTCATACAGCTTGGTGCCCCTCTGGGACAAAGCTTCCAGGGGAAGGACTAGGCAGCAACATTTGCTGTTCTGCAATATTTTCTGTTCTGCAGCCTCTGCTGGTGATACCCAGGCAAAGAGGGTCTGGAGTGGACCTCCAGCAAACTCCAATAGATCTGCAGCTGAGGGACCTGACTGTTAGGAGGAAAACTAACAAACAGAAAGCAATGGCATCTACATCAATGGAAAGGACTTCCACACCAAAACCCCATCAGTAGGTCACCATCATCAAAGACCAAAGGTAGATAAAACCACAAAGATGGGGAGAAACCAGAGCAGAAAAGCTGAAAATTCTGAAAAGCAGAGTGCCTCTTCTCCTCCAAAGGATTGCAGCTCCTCACCAGCAATTAACCAAAGCTGGATGGAGAATGACTTTGATGAGTTGGCAGAAGAAGGCTTCAGAAGGTCAAACTTCTCTGAGCTAAAGGGGGATGTTCGACCCCATTCCAAGGAATTTAAAAGCCTTGAAAAAAATTAGATGAATGGCTAACTAGAATAAACAGTGTAGAGAAGACCTTAAATGACCTGATGGAGCTGAAAACCATAGCACGAGAACTATGTGGTGCATGCACAAGCTTCAATAACTGATTCAATCAAGTGGAACAAAGAGTATCAGTGATTGAAGATCAAATTAATGAAATGAAGCTAGAAGAGAAGTTTAGAGAAAAAAGAGTAAAAAGAAATGAACAAAGTCTCCAAGAAATATGCGACTATGTGAAAAGACCAAATCTACATTTGATTGGTGTACCTGAAAGTGACAGGGAGAGTGGAACCAAGTTGGAAAACACTTTTTAGGATATTATCCAGGAAAACTTCCCCAACCTAGTAAGGCAGGCCAACATTCAAATTCAGGAAATACAGAGAACACCACAAAGACACTCCTTGAGAAGAGCAACCCCAAGACACATAATTATCAGATTCAACAAAGTTGAAATGAAGGAAAAAATGTTAAGGGCAGCCAGAGAGAAAGGTCGGGTTACCCACAAAGGAAAGTCCATCAGACTAACAGCAGATCTCTCAGTTGAAACTCTACAAGTCAGAAAAGAGAGGGGGCCAATATTCAACACTCTTAAAGAAAATAATTTGCAACACAGAATTTCATATCCAGCCAAACTAACCTTCATAAATGAAGTAGAAATAAAATCCTTTACAGACAAGGAAATGCTGAGAGACTTTGTCACCACCAGGCCTGCCTTACAAGAGCTCCTGAAGGAAGCACTAAACATAGAAAGGAACAACTGGTACTAGCCACTGCAAAAACATGCCAAATTGTAAAGACCGTCAATCCTAGGAAGAAACTGCATCAACTAACGAGCAAAATAACCTGCTAACATCATAGTGACAGGATCAAATTCACACATAACAATATTAAGCTTAAATGTAAATGGGCTAAATGCCCCAATTAAAAAACACATACTGGCAAATTGGATAAAGAGTCAAGACCCATCAGTGTGCTGTATTCAGGAGATGCATCTCATGTGCAGAGACACATACAGGCTCAAAATAAAGGGATGGAGGGAGATCTACCAAGCAAGTGGAAAGCAAAAAAAAGCAGGGGTTGTAATCCTAGTCTCTGATAACACAGACTTTAAACCAACAAAGATCAAGAGACAAAGAAGGCCATTTACATAATGGTAAAGGGATCAATTCCACAAGAAGAGCTAGCTATTATAAATATATATGCACCCAATACAGGAACACCCAGATTAATAAAGCAAGTCCTTACAGAATTACAAAGAGACTTAGACTCCCACACAATAATAATGGGTGACTTCAACACTCCATTGTCAATATTAAACAGAGCAATGAGACAGAGGTTAACAAGGATACCTAGGACATGAACACAACTTTGCACCAAGTGGAACTAACAGACATCTACAGAACTCTACACCCCAAATCAACAGAATATACATTCTTCTCAGCACCACATCACACTTATTCAAAAATTAACTACATAGTTTGACGTAAAGCACTCCTCAGCAAATGTAAAACAAAAGAAATCACAACAAACTGTCCCTCAGACCACAGTGCAATCAAATTAGAACTCAGGACTAAGAAACTCACTCAAAACCACTCAACTACATGGAAAGTGAACAACCTGCTCCTGAATGACTACTAGGTAAATAATGAAATGAAGGCAGAAATAAATATGCTTTTTGAAACCAATGAGAACAAAGACACAACGTACTAGATCTCTAGAACACATTTAAACCATTGTGTAGAGGGAAATTTATAGCACTAAATGCCCACAAGAGAAAGCAGCAAAGATGTAAAATTGACACCCTAGCATCACAATTAGAAGAACTAGAGAAGCAAGAGCAAACAAATTCAAAAGCTAGCAGAAGGCAAGAAGTAACTAAAATCAGAGCAGAACTGAAGGAGATAGAGACACAAAAAACCCTTCCAAAATCAATGAATCCAGGAGCTGTTTTTTCAAAACAATCAACAAAATTGATAGACAGCTAGCAAGACTAATAAAGAAGAAAAGAGAGAAGAATCAAATAGACTCAATAAAAAATGATAAAGGGGAAATCACCACCAATCTCACAGAAATGCAAACTATCATCAGAGAATACTATAAATACCTCTGTGCAAATACACTAGAAAATTTAGAAGGAAATGGATAAATTCCTGGCCACATACACTCTCCCAAGACTAAACCAGGAAGAAGTTGAATCTCTGATTAGACCAATATCAGGTTCCGAAATTGAGGCAATAATTAGTAGCCGATCAACCAAAAATGTCCAGGATCAGATGGATTTACAGCCGAATTCTACCAGAGGTACAAAGAGGAGCTGGTACCATTCCTTCTGAAACTATTCCAATCAATAGAAAAAGAGGGAATCCTCCCTAACCCGTTTTATGAGGCCAGCATCATTCTGATACCAAAGCCTGGTAGAGACATAACAAAAAAAAGAGAATATTAGATCAATATCCCTGATAAATATCAATGCAAAAATCCTCAATAAAATACTGGCAAACTGAATCCAGCAGCACATCAAAAAGCGTATACACCATGATCAAGTCAGCTTCATCTCTGAGATGCAAGGCTGTTTTGACATAGGCAAATCAGTAAATGTAATCCATCACATAAACAGAACCAAAGAAAAAAACCACATGATGATCTCAACAGATGCAGAAAAGGCCTTTGACAAAATTCAGCAGCCCTTCATGCTAAAAACTCAATAAATTCGGTATTGATGGAATGTATCATAAAATAATAAGAGCTCTTTATGACAAATCCACAGTCAATATCACACTGCATGGGCAAAAACCGGAAGTATTCCCTTTGAAAACTGGCACAAGACAGGGATGCCCTCTCTCACCACTCCTATTCAACATAGTGTTGGAAGTGCTGGCCAGGGAAGTTAGGCAGGAGAAAGAAATAAAGGGTATTCAATTAGGAAAAGAGGAAGCCAAATTGTTCCTGTTTGCAGATGACATGATTATATATTTAGAAAACCTCATCATCTCAGCCCCAAATCTCCTTAAGCTGATAAGCAAATTCAGCAGTCTCAGGATACAAAATCAATGTGCAAAAATCACAAGCATTCCTATACACCAATAACAGACAAGCAGAGATACAAATCATGAGTAAATTGCCATTCACAATTACTACAAAGAGAATAAAATACCTAGGAATTCAACTTGCAAGGGATGTAAAGGACCTCTTCAAGGAGAACTACACACCACTGCTCAACGAAATAAAAGAAGACACAAACAAATGGAACAACATTCCATGCTCATGGATAAGAAGAATCAATACCATGAAAATGGCCACACTGCCCAAGGTAATTTATAGATTCAATGCCATCCCTGTCAAGCTACCAATGGCTTTCTTCAAAGAACTGGAAAAAACTAGTTTAAAATTCATATGCAAACAAAAAGGGGCCTGCATTGCCAAATCAATCCCAAGCAAAAAGAACAAAGCTGGAGGCATCACGTTACCTGACTTCAAACTATACTACAAGGCTACAGTAACCAAAACAGCATGGTACTGGTATCAAAACAGAGATACAGACCAATGGAATAGAACAGAGGCCTCAGAAATAACGCTACACATCTACAACTGTCTAATCTTGGACAAACCTGACAAAAATAAGAAATGGGGAAAGGATTCCTTGTTTAATAAATGGTGCTGGGAACACTGGCTAGTCATTATGTAGAAACCTGAAAATGGATCCTTCCTTGCACCTTATACAAAAATTAATTCAAGATGGATTAGAGACTTAAATGTTAGACCTAAAACCATAAAAATCCTAGAAGAAAACCTAGGCAATACCATTCAGGACATAGGCATGGGCAAGGACTTCATGACTAAAACACCAAAAGCAATGGCAACAAAAGCCAAAATAGACAAATGGGATCTAATTAAACTAAAGAGCTTCTTCACAGCAAAAGAAACTACCATCAGAGTGAACAGGCAACCTACAGAATGGGAGAAAATGTTTGCAATCTACCCATCTGACAAAGGGCTGATATCCAGAATCTACAAAGAACTCAAACAAATTTACAAGAATATATCAAACAATTCCATCAAAAAGTGGGCGAATGATATGAACAGACACTTCTCAAAAGAAGACATTTATGCAGCCAACAGACACATGAAAAAATGCTCATTATCACTGGTCATCAGAGAAATGCAAATCGAAACCACAATGAGACACCATCTCACACCAGTTAGAATGGTGATTATTAAAAAGTCAGGAAACAACAGATGTCGGAGAGGATGTGGAAAAACAGGAACGTTTTTACACTATTGGTGGGAGTGTAAACTAGTTCAACCATTGTGGAAGACAGTGTGGCAATTCTTCAAGGATCTAGAACTAAAAATACCATTTGACTCAGTGATCCCATTACTGGATATATATCCAAAGGATTACAAATCACGCTGCTATAAAGACACATGTACACGTATGTTTACTGCAGCACTATTCACAATAGCAAAGACTTGGAACCAATCCAAATGTCCATCAATGATAGAATGGATTAAGAAAATGTGGCAAATATACAACATGGAATACTATGCAGCCATAAAAAAGGATGAGTTCATGTCCTTTACAGGGACATGGATGAAGCTGGAAATCAACATTCTGAGCCAACTATTGCAAGCACAGAAAACCAAACACTGCATGTTCTCACTTATTCAGAGGCGGGAATTGAACAATGAGAACACTTGGACAAAGGGTGGGGAACCTCACACATTGGGGCCTGTCATGGGGTGGGAGGATGGGGAAAGGATAGCATTAGGAGAAATACCTAAAGTAAATGATGAGTTAATGGATACAGCAAACCAACATGACACATGTATACATACATAACAAACCTGCACATTGTGCACATGTACCCTAGAACTTAAAGTATAATAATTTTTTTAAAAGTTAAAAATAAAACTACTATCTGATTCAGCAATCCCACTACTGGGGATATATCTAACAGAAATGAAATCGATATGTCAGAGAAATACCCGCACTCTCATGTTTCTTGCAGCATTATTCAAAATAGCCAAGATATGGAATCAAACTAAGTGTGTAACAATGGATGAATGAAGAAAGAACATTTGGCATATATACACAATCGAATACTATTGTTTCATAAAAATGAGTAAAATCCTGTCATTTGTAACATGGGTGAGCCTATAGGACGTTACATGAAGTAAAATAAATCAGATGCAAAAAAATACAACATGATCTCACCCATATGTGGAATATAAAAAAAGAGTTAATCTTATAAAAATAGAGAATAGAACAGTGATTACCAGACATTTTGGAGAGGAAGAAAGGAGGAGGTTCATCAACAGTTACAAAGTTACAATCAGGGTGGGAGGAATAAGTTCTGGTGTTCTATTAAACAGTAGGGTGACTATGGTTAACATTCAGGTATTGCAGAATAGCTAGAAAAGAGGTTTTTGAATATCCTCACCACAAAGGAGTGATAAATGTGTGAAATGATAGATATGCTAACTACCCTGATTTGATCATCATATAACTTATGCATATATCAAAACATCAAATTATACCCCATAAGTAGGTACAACCACAAAGTCTGTTTAAAAAATAATGCCTCTTCAGTTGATGAATTATTAAATGAAATAAGTAGGAACTTTCTATAGTTATTCCTCACAAAATTCAAAAAGACTGAATGTAGATACTGTGAGAAAAGAAACAATATTACAGATCTTGTTAATACAGACTTTAATCATTATCCTATCTTCCCCCCAGGCCATTGTCTCTTCCCACACTCCAAAAGTAAGTATAACAAAGGTGTATAGCCTTTTATTCCATTTATCCATTTTGGTGTATAGTTTTCCATTTCATAAATATAATTTAAAATATGTTAATATACTGCATGTGCTTTTATATTATAGAATATAACAATATTGTTGTGTAATTTGCTTGTATAACTCTACATTATGCTTTAAGAACTATCTAATACATGTAGGAACAGTTACATAGTGATATATGACACAACAGTGTATCTTTTTTAACTGTGATATGATCTTATTACAACTTATCATATAATTTATTTCTTCCTTTATTGATGACTAGTTTGTTTGCAAATTTTTGCTGTCTTACACAATCTTAAGTGAAAAAGAAAAAACTGCATATACTGGGAGATGCAGTACACTAAAGGTGTAGTATTTTCCACGGATCACTGAGGAAATACAGCATTCTGTATTTCTGTAAACTTTTTTATTTTCCAAAGTTCAGAATTTGAGATTGGGCAGACTGCAGGAATGGGAGCATGAAGAGAACACAGAAAAGGTCAGCTACTGTTCAATTAAACTGCCCTTGATTATGGTGGGTGGGATGTGGCTGGTGGTGGCCTTGGCAGTTGATGATGTGGATCCACAAAGGGGCCAAATATGTTACTTATGAAGAACCACAGAGTTGATTGCACTGCTGCCTGGCTTCCAGGGTGGAGCCTGTGACACTGGGAGTCTCACAGGAAAGTAATGTTGTGAGTAGGGCTTTAGGTCTGTAATCACCAAAGGTTTATTCAAGTCCTTGTGCAAGGAGACCTGAAGTCATGTCACTCAGTCAGAGTCAAATCACAACAGCCAAACAGAGCTTCTGAAACTCATTCTGCCCCTAGAGGAGGTCTAGCAGAGACCACTGGTTGGGTCTGGGAGATGTCACAACCACTGACATGCTGAGCAGAAGGCCAAGCAAGTTGTTAACCTGTAAGTTTTTATAAATGACAATTTTGATATTCAATTAAAATGTTTTGAGATAAGTAAACGTATTATTTTTACACAATGTGGTCATTACCTAAAAATAAATCTGATTTCCATACTCTAGCAGTAATGTATAGAAAAATGTGTGATTTGCATATATTCACTTAAAATAATGCTCCAAAAAGATTTATGAATTATTCATGGGCATGTCAGTTACTTTCATGAGGTGATATAATTAAAGTAATGTTTGTATCAAAAGGATAAAGTATATTTTTTCTGATAAAAAATGAATCACGTCGGAAATGATTGTCTATTCTAAGATGATAGATCCCATGGTGAGTGAGTTTAAAATTGTGTTTCCAAGCAAAAGTGTCAATAAAAGAAAGCATGGAATATAGTAAATAATTTTTCACACATACAAAGGATAACCAGTCTTTAGAGTACTTTTCCATTCATGAGTGAGAACACACATCCAACCCGAAATCTGTTGATTTCACTCCCACAATCACCAGTGTGGAGACTAAAGGTAGCACAATTAAAATTACATTTTTAACCAGAAAGTACAAAAACGAAGAAAAGATGGTTCTTAGAAAATAGTTTGCAAAACAAAGTAAGACATGTGTGTAGAAGGTATTCACAAGTGGGGACTCAAATCTAACCAAAATTCTAGAGATTTCACCATCACACACACTACTTTGGAGCCCTGGAGATGCTGCACATCCTCCTGTGAGCAGGACGCTCATTGGGACCCTGCACAGTGTGATGGCCCCAAACACAAAAGCTCCCAAGGAAGCTCAGCCTTTCAGTGTGGCGGGAGAGGCTGCGGTGCCAGGGGCTATTTCCACAGCAGGTGGAATCAGGTGGACTTAGGCAGTTGGCTGGAGATTCTTTGAAGAAGAGGACATGAGGCCTCAGTCATGGGTACATGCTCCTCTTCAGTGTGAACAGGGGCTGGGGCTCTCTAGGGCACCTTCCAGAGTCTCTTCCTTCCTAACTATTTGGGGCGCTCGAGTCACACAGACTCTCCAGGGTTGGCTGCCACATCATCCCTGGAACAGCCACTAAAGTTTCCTGCTGTCCTCATGGCTGCAGGGATGCTCAGTCACATCACTGGGAGGAGATCCTAGTGTGTCCTGTCCTTACCTGCTGCTGCTGATGACCTTCAGGGCACTTCTTCCTGATTTTGCTAAGTGACCCCATAAGCGCCCATCATGCTGACCAAGCATCCTCCTGACCAAGCTTCAGGAGGTTAGAAATCAGCCTACACTGCATGACTTTTGGCTTGTGAGCAAATCAGAGCTCAAGGAGTCTCATGTATGTGCAGCTCATAATAATATCATATGAGAATCTTATTCTAACTTTCCCAGTCTCCCAGCTCTCTGTGAGTAGTTACTCACTCTGACCATCCACTCTAAAACTTTCCTCTTATGAAGCTACGGCAGATGTTTTTATTTTGAGACCGATATGATTTTAATGGTGGAATACATGATGTGTGCTTACCACATTCTCACATTTCTAAGAATAAATAAACCTTCTTTTGAGAGTAATTTGCCTTTTTTTTTAAACTAGTTTATCAGGGTTGTAGATCAAGTGATTGATTTTAAAACTTCCTTCCTAAAGTGCATGAATATTGCTAGAAATTTACTGCTTTTTCGCATTCCACAAATGTGGATGTGCCATGTATACTCTCAGTTCAAAATACTTTTTAATTTTCATTTTTGTTTTTTCTTTGTTCCAAATTATATTTAGTAGTGTTTTACTTAGTTTTAAATTATATGATTTTTTTGATAAATGTCTTTTTAAAACTGATTTTTGTATTTCAGCAGTTTCAGGGGAACATGAGATTTCAGGTTCTACTGGTGAGCTATATAGTAGTGAAGTCTAGGCTTTTAGTTATCCATCACCTGAAGCATGTACATTGTACCCAGGAGGAAAATTTTCATCCCTCCTCTTGGTGCACCATCTCCCTCCAAATCACTCTCTGTTGCCGATTTCTAATACAATTCTTTTGGTTATCGAGAATTTATTTTGTATGATTTATGTCGGTTTAATTTCACTGAAATATCTTGTGGCTCAAAATATTATGTATCTTAGCAAATGTTTTGAAAATAATTTGCTGTGGTTTGGTGGAGTGTTCTTTAAGCACCAATCTTATCCAGATGGTTGATTGCGTTGTCCAAGTTGTCTGTACCTGCAATGGCCCAAGATGAAGGGCTGTTTGCACTGCAATGTGCACCTGCTGCAGAGCACTTGTCTACCCTGGGCCCCACTCAAGGCTTCAGACTTTCATGTCATCTGGTGAGTCACACCTGTATTCCAAGGGGTAGAATATGTAGCCTCCAGAAACCAAAAAAGGCCCACTAGGGGCTTCCTTCTTTTAAAGATAAACACACTCATTAAACACACTGGAAGGGAAGAGTTATCGCTGTCATTCTGAACTCTGATTCTCTCCATGTTGATGTAGCACGCATTACAGTGGCCTTATTAATTATTAATGGGCACACATTTAGTGCTGTTCTATGACAGCTGTAGAGATGAATGCCCAGCTACAAGGTGCAGGGCAATACCAGCTGTGGTAAATCAGCCTCCCAACCGTAGCCACCATATGAATAGGCAGCCACAAAGAGTCCCCAAGTCAATTTCTGATTATTTTCCTGGTCTTGGTGCAGTATCTGGACTAATGAGGAGGGTCTAAAATTTGACATTGTGATGTCCTTGATTCTGCTGCACCAACTTTCATCTGGTCTTTCTGTCAGTCACTCACTAGGGCACACGAGTCAAACTCTCCATATATATGATTATCTTTTTCCAAGTTCTAGTTAAAAGGCCTTTTCTAGATTTGCCTAGCAAATTAAATATTTTAATTCTATGAATAGTGTTGCGCAAATTGTGCCTCTCTCTGTGTCTCTCTGCAAATGTTAACATGAGGGCAAATGTCATAATATGTTTCTCATTATTTTTATTTTCCTCTACATTTTCTGAGTAAAATAAACTGTTATGAGAAGTACTATGAGTTTAGTTTGAACCCTAGACAGACTTGCTGAAATTTAATATGTTAGCATCAACCCAGTAACTAAAGATATCCGTCTTTCTTAATGACATACTCACAATTGTTATGGAGAACCAGATATTTGCTTTGATTTTCCACAGAATGAATAGAATTTTATCTTTTATTTTGCCTTATATTGTTAATTTTTGTATAATCAGTTTTCCCGGGGTAACAGATTAATACACATTCTCATATTCGGTTTTAATTTCTTTTTATGGCTGCTAGGATTCTAGAATACAAAATAAACCATTTTGCAGGTTGAGGATGTTTCAAATGTACTAAGGTAAGAATATTAAATATGAGTAAGATGGAGCCAAGTAAGTATCTAGCAAGAGATGATGCCTGTAGTCCTTTGTTAAACTTAGTAGTTACGTTCCTGACTGCTCCTGGGAGGTCAGAATTTATCTTTTTAAATTTTATTTTATTAATGATTCTTCATTCTCTTCCTCCTTGGAGGCATTTTATAAGAGCCAACTTCTAGAAGTACTGAAAAGCAAGGTCAGTTGGTTGTTCATGGAGCATTTACACTTGGGTGATTCTTAGCTACTGCTCTAGAGAGACCAAGTAACAATAAAGTTCAGTACCGTGAGGTGAAGCTGCTGCTTCCAGTAGGGCAGGGAGTCACTCTTTCCAGTTGTCAATGCAGAGATTGTGCCATTATTATTAGTATTATTATTATTAACTATTATTTTAAGACAAGGAATGAAAACTAAATAATTTATTCAGCTCTTATCTGCTTCCCATTCTGAAGTTTCGATTTTTGCTAGCAAGAGATGAAAGGAAGAAGCTAAAAGACAATTTCAGTTATTTTAGGAATCAGTTTAAGCTTAATTTGATCCCTGATTTTTTTCCTGAGAGCCTTAAAGTTTCTTTAATTATAATTAATATGAGTATTTTATGGATTCTTAGAATTATTTAATATGAAAGAAAAAGCTATGAGTGTGAGAACTCTCAAAATCTATTTCCGTTTTCTCTATAGGTAAATTGTCTAAGTTAAGAGAAAAGAGTTACTTTACTTTTTCTCACACAAATTGTCATATCAACTGCAGCTTCCACTACAGTTTAAAGGATAAATTCACCAATTAAATCTCAGGAAAGTTTTTGGGTTTACCACTTCCCGTCTTTCAAGTAGGCCAGGGTTTATTGTATAGTTAACAAGGCCAATATCACATTCAAAGAGTGGAAAAAATTACTAACCTCCTAAGCAAGCTAAGGTTTTATGAAGACCTACTTTTGAGAGCAGAAGACCTTTTCTGCAAGAGTGAAAATTGAGAGGGAACTTTTAAGACACAGAATGCTCAGGAAGGAAGCAGAATCATTGCTTCCCTTTGTGCAGTTTGTTTGTAGGTGAGGTGGGCTTTGCAGAAAGATGAACAAGCACAGAGGAAAAGCTCACCACTGAATCCCACAGCTGTGTGTATAATTTTATAAAATTTCTAAAATTTTTTCCAAGAAAATGTGAAGAACAATACCTCAAAAATTTGGAAACATGTTCAGCTTAGACAGGTATAGAACAGGGTCTGAAGGTGAAACACACAAACCACCCTGTTTCTTCCAGTGCCAGAGAGATGGATTCTCAGAAGCAGAAGATACGCATTCACGGAGCCTTCATTCCCTGAGCTGTCTGTGTTCCAGAGTATTTACCTGTGAATCGATGCTCCAGTGACTGAGAATTTACAGTTAGTGAGATAATGCAGACAGCTTCCACCCCAGGTTCCTTGCAGCCAGGAATCCAGTCACAGGACCTGCAGCTTCACAGAGGGACACTCCATGGGTGGCTTGGTCTCAATTCTCAACCAAAGAGAAACTCCCCTTTAATCAAAAAGAACCTTCATTGTACCCCAGGTAAAACAGGCCTCTGTGTTTCTCGGCCTCTTCCATAGTGGTGTTGGTCTGGACAATTTGGACTAACACAGTCTGTAGAACAAAGTCTACCGAATTAGAAACAGTGCAATATAAATGAGCCAAACATGGTCTGTGTGTCCAGACCCCTATATTGCTAATTTCAAAACTGCATTTATTTCTCAATGGCCTGTTCCAAACTCAAATTTTACAACGTAATTATTTTAAAAACAGCCCAAAGAAGAATATTTTTAGGCTTCTAGAAAATAATTACTTTGCATGTCCAGAAAATTTCAACCACATCAGCCAGCAATAAGATAAACCCCAGTTTCTTTTTGAAAGCTGGCAGAAGACAGGGATGCCCTCTCTCACCACTCCTATTCAACATAGTGTTGGAAGTTCTGGCTAGGGCAATCAGGCAAGAGAAAGAAATCAAGGGTATTCAGTTAGGAAAAGAAGAAGTCAAATTGTCCCTGTTTGCAGATGACATGATTGTATATTTAGGAAACCCCATTGTCTCAGCCCAAAATCTCCTTAAGCTGATAAGAAACTTCAGCAAAGTCTCAGGATACAAAATTAATGTGCAAAAATCACAAGCATTCTTATACACCAGTAATACACAGAGAGCCAAATCATGAATGAACTTCCATTCACAATTGCTTCAAAGAGAATAAATACCTAGGAATCCAACTTACAAGGGATGTAAAGGACATCTTCAAGGAGAACTACAAACCACTGCTCAGTGAAATAAAAGAGGGCACAAACAAATGGAAGAACATACCATGCTCATGGATAGAAAGAATCAATATCGTGAAAAAGGCCATACTGCCCAAGGTAATTTATAGATTCAATGCCATCCACATCAAGCTACCAATGAGTTTCTTCACAGAATTGGAAAAAACTGCTTTAAAGTTCATATGGAACCAAAAAAGAGCCTGCATTGCCAAGACAATCCTAAGTCAAAAGAACAAAGCTGGAGGCATCATGTTACCTGACTTCAAGATATATTGCAAGGCTACAGTAACCAAAACAGCATGGTACTGGTACCAAAACAGAGATATAGACCAATGGAACAGAACAGAGGCCTCAGAAATAATACCACACATCTACAGCCATCTAATCTTTGACAAACCTGACAAAAGCAAGAAATGGGGAAAGGATTCCCTATTTAATAAATGGTGCTGGGAAAATTGGCTAGCCATAAGTAGAAAGCTGAAACTGGATCCCTTCCTTACTCCTTATACGAAAATTAATTCAAGATAGATTAGAGACTTACATGTTAGACTTAATGCCATAAAAACCCTAGAAGAAAATCTAGGTAATACCATTCAGGACATAGGCATGGGCAAGCACTTCATGTCTAAAACACCAAAAGCAACGGCAACAAAAGCCAAAATAGACAAATGGGATCTAATTAAACTAAAGAGCTTCTGCACAGCAAAAGAAACTACCATCAGAGTGAACAGGCAACTTACAGAATGGGAGAAAATTTTTGCAATCTACTCATCTGACAAAGGGCTAATATTCAGAACCTACAAAGAACTCAAACAAATTTACAAGAAGAAAACAAACAACCCCATCAAAAAGTGGGCAAAGGATATGAACAGACAGTTCTCAAAAGAAGACATGCATGCAGCCAACAGACACATGAAAAAATGCTCATCATCACTGGCCGTCAGAGAAATGCAAATCAAAACCACAATGAGATACCATCTCACACCAGTGAGAATGGCAATCATTAAAAAGTCAGGAAACAACAGGTGCTGGAGAGGATGTGAAGAAATAGGAACACTTTTACACTGTTGGTGGGATTGTAAACTAGTTCAACCATTATGGAAAACAGTATGGCGATTCCTCAGGGATCTAGAACTAGAAGTACCATATGACTCAGTCATCCCATTACTGGGTATATACCCAAAGGATTATAAATCATGCTGCTATAAAGACACATGCACACGTATGTTTATTGCGGCACTATTCAAAATAGCAAAGACTTGGAATCAATCCAAAAGTCCATCAGTGACAGACTGGATTAAGAAAATGTGGAACATATACACCATGGAATACTATGCAGCCTTAAAAAAGGATGAGTTCGTGTCCTTTGTAGGAACATGGATGCAGCTGGAAACCATCATTCTCAGCAAACTATCGCAAGAACAGAAAACCAAACACTGCATGTTCTCACTCATAGGTGGGAACTGAACAATGAGATCACCTGGACTCGGGAAGGGGAACATCACACACTGGGGCCTATTATGGGGAGGGGGGAGGGGGGCGGGATTGCATTGGGAGTTATATCTGATGTAAATGACGAGTTGATGGGTGCTGACGAGTTAATGGGTGCAGCACACCAACATGGCACAAGTATACATATGTAACAAACCTGCACGTTATGCACATGTACCCTAGAACTTAAAGTATAATAATAATAATAATAATAATAATAATAATAATAATAATAAAAGATAAACCCCAGTTATGAACACTTTAAACCAGAAACGCCCCACTGTGCTGCTGTGCGGCGTCGCCTAGAGACACAGTCCCTTGTCCAGTAACCCATCCGTTTTGAGAAGCAACACTGGCGTCTTATTCTCTGCACAGATTCCTGCTGGGAGAGACTTGTCTCTGCAAACCTGTCAAAGCCTCACTCAATAAAGTCATGTGTGCGACTGCCCCCCTGTGACCATCTCTTTTCCTTGCTCAGCCCGCAAGTCCTTCCAATCCCCTATAAATCAGATCACACTGTCCACCTCAAACACTGACTCCAGGGACATGAACACAAACAATTCCACTTCTAAGTCTCTCTTCCCAAGCCTTATGAATAATGCAGTTGCTCCCAATTCTATGGACCCCAAACTAACCGCGTCAGAAACAGGAGACACAGTCACAATAAACCCCACCTGCATAAGTCCTCCCTCATTCAGGTGACCATGGTTCATGTTAGAGACACACAGAGGCAGAGGCCTACTGTACACCTAGATCTGAATGGAGGTGGTTCTGACAGCTTCTGATCTGTGTCCCCTGTAGGCTGATCAGCTTTGTCTGCTGTTGTCGAAGCCTTGGGGTAAAGTGTTAACAGATAAGGGAGGGAAGTTTCTAATCAGAATTAGTAATATTATTCTTTAAGTATATAGGTAATATAGGCTAATTTCAAAGCCTTTTTCTGACTATAAAAGATCTTTACAAGATTTGACGTTTTATGGTACGTAAGGCAGCAGGTCGTGAGATTTTTTTTTAAATCACAGTGGTAGCCTTCTTAACGATTTATTATTAAGTTTCATAGAAAATAGCAAGGCTATCTTAAATTCAAGCATCTTAAAGAATACTTTGCAAAAATAACATATTTAAGAATTGACTTTTAGTATAAGAAAACCTGAAAATTTTTTTACCGTTATTCACTTTTTTGCAATTCAAATTTCCATATTGAATAATAGATAGAACTGGTTCTTCATTTAACACCCTGTCAGAATAATTATTTAAAACTTGCAATAAGATGCACCATCTCGTTCTATTTTAGTTAGGCTGATTATGTTTTGTGTTTTGTGTTTTCTTTTCCTTTTCCTGCAGCCTCTGACATTTCTTTTTTTCACTATTATGATTAATTAGGAGTCTAATTCTTTCAAGACTAAGAAGCAGATTAGAATTGGTTAATAGCATAAGAAAAGAAAAAGTCAAGTACACAAAAGTTACTAAATTTAATGAGGAAAAGAGTAAATAAATTTGAAATCATATAATATGAGCCTTTATTCTAAACCAACTTCTTAAGTACAATTTGATTGCCTTAACCCAAATTATTGCAATGGCATTCAATATTTAAAAGTCAATGTCATTGTTATTCAATTATCTTTTCCAATCTTGGAAAAAGCGTTATTTTGGCAGATTTCCCAGAAGATATTTTAAACCAAATTTCATCTGGAATTATACCCAGAATTTCATTTGTTTATGTTCTTGGACAATAAAATACGAATTTCTGTTAAATTCCCCAAGATTACATAGCCATACAAGTTAGTCTTTCAATTGTTCCAGGATTTTTTTTTTCCAGAAATGTGACTGTCCTTGTGATGGTGTTTGGTATCGGCACCGTTATTCAGGAGCTGTTCAATTAAATATTAAGCACATCACTAACAAATGAAGAAACATGAGATTGATCCCCTTTGTAATGATCAGCTGTGGGGCAGACTCACATCCCTGAGCTGTGCGCATCGTTACATGAAACCATGAAACTGTCAGCTTCAGGTACAGGTGACCCTGAGACATAAAACTGTAGATGCAGTCCTTGCTCTTCTCATATAGACAATTTCCTTCTGAAATGTGGACTCACAGCTGTGGCTGCAGCACATCCAGACTGGGGGTGACTCAGGTCTCACTCAGGGTTGGCAAGAACCTGGAAGCCCTGATAGGACCTGATCCCATATGACCAGGGAGACTGTGTGAGAAGAGTTTTCCTAAACACCACTCTGAAAAACATCATGCAGTGTTATTTCTTATTTGTTCTGTATCATTAACTGAGGAAATTCTTCCCTATGAGGGCCTGCTGGTTAATCTTATATATGTGAGATGATCACGATGGGACTATCCCAGATTGAACAGTTGGTCACCAGGAATTTTATATTCACTGCCTGAAGCATAACACTCTTGCCCACTTTCCTCTTACTTATGCTGGGTTCTTGGCTCTAAATGTAGAGACCCACATCATTCTCCCTGTGAGGCCCTTGGACAGAGTGCTCTTATGGGGCTCAGTCGTCAGGTGCCAGGGAAGGGGAGATTCTAACACGTGTATTGGACAATGTTGACCAGTTATCCTGGAAACAGCAGACACCAGGCAACACTTGAACTGGCTCAGGAGCACTTTTCATTTGCAGGCCCTCTGCCCGTCTGTGCTTGTGGGAATGAGGCTGTTTTCTTCTCTAGACTGACTGGAGGGAGCCATGCAGGATGGCATTCACCTCCCAGAGATGCATCCTAGAAACACATTTCCACATTGTCAGGGTCCTTGTGCTTTCTCCATGTGGCACACACTGCACAATGTGTCCCTGCCCAAGGTCCCAACTTGCACAGTCAGAGCCTTCTTCCCTTGACCACAGGCAAACTTGACTTGAACTATGTTTGTTTTGCTCCAACGAACATTTTATGTCACATTGTTCACAGAAGAGACATTCCCCCTGCCCCATCAACCTTTCCACGCCACTGCACCCACCAGGGGATTTGCATACTGTCCCCTAGGGAGGACCTTCCCTTTTGAGTCTAAGATAAAAGCTCAGCCCTAACCTTGCCTTGACTGATCAGGACTCCTCAGGTCACCTTCTCACAATGAGGCTCCCTGTTCAGCTCCCAGGGCTGCTAATGCTCTGGGTCCCCGGTAAGGAGAGGATTAAAATACGGTGGGAAAATGGGGTGGGAGGGTGAGATCTGGGGTCTTCACAACTTCCTGTATTTATTTCAACCATGTGTTACAAGCACATGGTCTATACTCGAGGAAAGAGAATTCATATTTTTGTGTCAGAAATAAGCATGAATCGCCTCCCAGGAACAATGACCAGCACTCTGGTTAAGATCTTGAAACTAAAGAGTTTCCTGCTGGCTAGTAAATAATGGGCTTATTTTAGAAAGTCTACTTCTTATGATATAAATCAAAACTTGAAAATACATGTAACTGTAAATGAGTATCTTAAGGAAAATCATGAAAGCTGCTCATAATGTATCTATATAACCTTGCACACCTCTGTTATTATTTCATGATATAGTGGGGATATTGTGGTGACCCAGACTCCACTCTCCCTGCCTGTTATCCCTGGAGAGCCGGCCTCCATCTCCTGCAGGTCTAGTCAGAGCCTCTTGGATAGTGACGGGTACACCTGTTTGGATTGGTACCTGCAGAAGCCAGGCCAGTCTCCACAGCTCCTGATCTATGAAGTTTCCAACCGGGCCTCTGGAGTCCCAGACAGGTTCAGTGCCAGTGGGTCAGGCACTGATTTAGCCCTGAAAATCAGCCGGGTGGAAGCTGAGGATGTTGGGGTGTATTACTGTATGCAAAATATAGAGTTTCCTCCCACAGTGCTACATCCTCGAACAGGAACCTCCCTGCTGGGGTGTCCCAGCTGCTCACATGCACTGCTTGTCTGGGGAGCAGCTCAGCAGGGTCTCTGAGACTGCAGAAGAGGAGGCTGCTGGAGAATACAGGGCAGAGTTTGCTGCTGAGGACTCTGGCCCATGAGATCCACAGCTGTGTTTTAGTCCCATATATTAAGGCCCCATCAGCTGCCACATGTGGCCACGTGCTCTGGGAGCAACCAGCTCTGATGAAGGAAGAGTGAATGAAAGCTCATCCTCACCCTCCCTGTCTGGCCCACATTTGTCGAGTCCATTGATTTTGCAGAACAATTAGATCGTGGGTGCAAGTTAGTGGTAACACAAGTGAAATACATGCTACAAATGACTGGTTTGGAGATAGTTTTATGCATGATAACACTAGGTCATACTGGGAAATTGCTATCTTCCCACTTTCCAAGCATTCTCTCTCCTTTACCACTCACATGAACCTGGCCTCTCTGATATTATGGTGGAGAAAGCATTCTGCACCAGCTGTCCTCACAGGAGTATGGCTAAGAATAATTAGTTAAAATGTTTGCTTTTCTTTACTACTTGTAGATTTTGAAAATCCATGGCAGATATAAATTCTAATACCAAAATAGTTTGATTTTCCTCAGTTACCTTTTGCTGACTGAAAATGGAGTTCTTGCAATCCAATAGTGGACTTTGAAAATAAACAAAATAACTCAGAAGGAAAACGTAAAGTCTCTGTAATGTACCACAGGAATAATGCAGAATTACATAAGATTTTTATTTCCCCCTCAAATTTTTAGAATTTTAAAAGTATTTTACTGACATAGTGTTTTAGAGAGGAAATACTTAGTACTATGTTTTCATAAGAAAAGGATTCAAAGGCTGAATAAATGCGTTATTTTATATGACACTTTTAAAAAAAATAAATCTGAATCCTCTATTTTAGTTGTAAATGCATAGAAAAATTATGCTCTTAATAGATTCCATTAACAATAGTGCTGTAAATATACATGCTTCCTTTTTCTTTTTCTTTTTCTTTTCTTTTCTTTTTTTTTTTAGACGGAGTCTCTTTCTGTCACCAGGCTGGAGCGCATGGCACGACCTTGGATCACTGCAACCTCCGCCTCCTGGGTTTAAGCAATTCTCCTACCTCAGTCTCTTGAGTAGCTGGGACTGCAGGCGTGCGTCACTACACCCAGCTAATTTTTGTACTTTTAGCAGAGATGGGATTTCACCACGTTTTCCAGGATGGTCTCAATCTCCTGACCTCGAGATCCACTTGCCTCAGCTCCCAAAGTGCTGGAATTACAGGTGTGAGCCTCCATGCCCAGCCTATGCTTTCTTAATAGGAAGGCTATGGTCTGATAAATATCTATACACATTTTGCCATGCAACTTTTAAACCTAACAGAATTGCTTTCTGTTAAAAAAGCAATAGTGCTTTCTTCACCATAATACTAGAGAGGGCAGTTTTGTTTGAGTGGTAAAGGAGAGAGAAAGTTTGGAAAGTGGGAAGATTGCAATTTCCCAGTATGACCAAGTGTTATCATGTATAATCATGATCTGATTGTTCTGCCAAATAAATTTATATGAATCCAAGTAATGAGTGATGTTTCTTACATGTGACAATATGATGTAGAGACACAAAAGACTAGTTAAGTCAATAGAACAATATATCAGTGCAGGCTAGGGACTTAAATTATACATGAGATGATTTATTTCAAGATAAAGGATTCCATAGTAAGTGCAATTAAAATTCCAATGTGTCATTTCTGTTAGGTTTAAAAGTTGCATGGCAAAAATGTATATAAATATTTATCAGACCATACCCCTCAAAGTAAGAAACATAAGACACGTAATATGTTATTCAAAAATACTAATTAACACATTAATGAGCCTAAATGTTATTACAGAATACAGTAAAAGAAAATAAGATGTAAGTAGCAAGAGCAGGAGATACAGCAATTCCGTTGTCATTTAGCCCTCCTGTGATTGACAGCACCTAATCACCTTGAGTTTCTGCTTTCTGTGAGACAGAAGATAAAATCAAACTCCATTCAAGGTGGTTAGATACGTTTTTAGGAAACAAATGTACAATCTACCTGATGCTGATATCCCAAAGGTCTATATTCTCAAGTCAAAATGGTGAAAAGTAAATGATTCCAAAAACTGAAAAGGGAGAGATACAAGAAGAATCACAGCATAATCAAATTTATTACAAAGAAGCCTCAAAATATGGTGTACTAAATGTGATAAGGTTTCTGTGTTGCCTGGTAGTGCAGAGGCAAGCAGGAGGCCTTTGTGGTGTGGGTGGCTCTGCTCCACGAACTCACTCAGGTGGGCAGGAGGCACGACCACC
Source organism: Piliocolobus tephrosceles (assembly GCF_002776525.5). NCBI lineage: Eukaryota > Metazoa > Chordata > Mammalia > Primates > Cercopithecidae > Piliocolobus > Piliocolobus tephrosceles. Next base: position 91,940,349 of record NC_045448.1, on the reverse strand, counting down.
CTAAGAGCACAGTCTTCTTCCTTCCTCACAGTCACTGCCTCCACGGTCATCCTCAGCAGCATGAGGTGGAACAGAGTGGAGAGAAAGCTGTTTTCTTCTAAGGACCAAAAGCAAAAACAGAAAAAACAAACAAACAAACAAAAAAACAAAAAACAAAAAAAAATCTGGAGCTTTCCACCAGTGACAAATGTACTTTTGACTCAATCATGCAATTGAGAAATTTTCCACTGATTGGATCTGCTGATAAACCCACATTCATTGTTTGTTTCTTTTAATCTGAAAATGCATTTACATAATTCTTGAAACTTTTTTTTGGCTATAAACTTATATAGCCTATTTGAAGTTGTCATTTGCTATTTCATAATTGCTGCTAAAAAGTCGTTTATTTAAAAAATCTGTGACTCTAACTGTTCTTGTTTGAAAGAAATATGTCTTTTTTAGATACTCAGACTACTTTTAAGCTCTTCATTTGGCCCTCCTTTGTTTCTGATTCAATGTATTGTTTAATTTGTTATTTATGATTAATTAATCAATTAATTTTCATAATCACAGAATCAGATGTCCTGTAAGTTGCTATGTCAAAGACCTGCCTGAAGATGGCAAACACACTCCACAATAAACAAAAGACAACACCATGGTCTCAGGAACACTGGGAAAGTAGGAGTGCTGGGGTCCCATTATCAACAGGGAGCCCTAGAGTTAGAGTCAGGTCTTTCCTGTGACCTGGGCACTTGGGAGGAGCCACCCGTGTGCTGAGTTGTGGGAACCTGCCCTGTGCTCTGAGACTGGAAGCACGGCGTTGGCCTTGGCCCACCTGCTATGGACTGAATTGTGCCCTCAGATTCATGTCGAATTTCTGATTTTCATTGTGGCTGTAGAAATTAGGACCTCTAAAGATATAATTGAGGTCACGGGGCGGGGGAGGTGGCATCTACAAACCAGGAAGAACGTCTTTACCAGAAAACAAACCTTGCTGGACATCAATCTGGGATATTCCAGGCACCAGAAATGTGAACATTAAATTCTGTGGTTTACGCCATCCAGTCCCATGTTTTTCGTGTGGCAGCGCAAGCTGACTCATCCACCTTCCCCACACTCTCGGAGTAAGGTCAGCCTCAGGAGGCCCTCGCGGACGTGGGGACCCAACTTTGTTCCTCTTCCTCCTGCTTTTCCAGCTCTCTGGTGAGGAGAGAGGACTCAGGATTCATCTTCAGTTTCTGTGCATGAAACATGAATGTTTCCTTGAAGATGAAGTTTTTAGCCCATTTTGCTTTCTCATCAGAATTTAATAAACTGAATAAAGCATTTACTTAGAATTAATATTTGGATATGTTCATATTTGTTCCTCACTTACATGACAGTTGGGATATTGTGGGTGCTCATCTCCAGGCCCCTCCCTGTGTTCTAGGAGACAGGGTCATTCTTACTAGCAGGGCCAGTCAGGGTAATAGCAGTGTCCTTGCCTAGCTTAATGGGAAAATACGCCTGGCTGCTAGTTCTTGCTGGCTCCCACAGCCCCCTGGACATGATGCCAGCCTGGGTCAAGTGGGTGAGTCTGGACAGATGTCACTCTATTCATGAGCAGCCTAACTACCTTGATAACCTCCCATTGTGAACAGAGTCCTAGAAGCTGCTCGAGCCATGAAAGGTTGGACAGAGAAATCCCACATCACTGCAGTCAGATGGAGGCTGTGAAAAGACCACAGAGGGGTTTCATACTATAACCACCCACCACTGAGCCATGGTGGCCACTCTGTCTGACGGGAGCCCTCAGGGGAAGACTGACTCACGCTGTAGTCTGGAGGTCGTTTTTGTCAACCTCTTGGTTCTAGCTGGTTTGGGCCAGTTTCTGTAGTGCATCCTGTTTTGTCCAGATCCTGTTTTGATCAGCATTGTCATGACCAATGTTGTGATCCGTGCTCAGAATACAAGTCCTGACTATCTCCTACCTTACACTCGCTGCCTTCTGTGAATCAGATATTCTGATAAGGATCCTGTTGGTTCCTACTCAAGTCAGGGGCCACACAGACCCCCACTGAGGATTGAAGCCCACAGGCATCTGAGATAAGCAAAGGTTCAGAGAATGATAGCCCGTGACTGTTCCCTATAAAGACAGCTTCTCCCCAGATGGCTGAGGGCTGTCTTTGGCTGTGTCCTTCTTTCTGAATTATAATGAGGGACGGAGCAGGTCTCTAAGCAAAACCACAGCAAGACCCTTCTGTGTGTGCTGCTCTGACCTGGACATAGGTAGCACTGGATAAACTTAGGACACTTAGGAGATTTACAATCACAAGGAAGAGAGGCAGGGAGAGAGAGGAGGGGAGAGAGAGAGAAGAGCATGTGTTGTGTATAGAGTACCAACACCGAGAGTACATTCTCTCATGGTTTAGTGCTGAGTATGATGCTCAAATGATCAGATTCTATTCCATGGAGCCTATACATCTATCTTATATAGGAAAAGGGACTTTGCACATGTAAATTAAGGATTATGAAATGGGCAGATTATCCTGTATTGACCAGGTGAACCCTAAACAGGCCTGTCTTTATTAAATATCTGTCTATCTCTCTTATAAGGACATCACAATTGTCCTTATAAGATAGAGACAGACAGATATTTTAATAAAGGCTGCAGGAGAGCAGGCAATTGGAAGACAGCAACAGAGATTGAAGTGATGTGGACTCAAGCCAATGAAAGGTAAAGCAAACAAAAGCTGGAAGAAGCAAAAATAAAATAAAATAAAATAAAATAAACTCTCCCACTGGAGTCCCCGTAGAAGCTTGGTCTGATGACAGCCTGCTTTTCATCCCTGAAACTAATGCTGGACTTCTGGCTTCCAGAACTATAAGAGAACATATTTATGTTGCTTTAACCCACCAAAATTTTGTTAATTTGTTATAGCAGCCCCAGAATACTAATACAAATGGGGCTTAGGATACATCTAGCCGAAAGATACTGTGATGATTTGTAGTCTCTGTCTTCAATTCTCTAATCTTACACATAATTAGTTAGAAGAAGATTTTTACTGTGGAAATATTGTGCAGGAAACCCCACAGTGTATACAGGGGCATCTGTTGGTTATAGAATAAATACGATAATTCTTAGTTGAAAATAATATCTGATGTTATGCCCAGACCGTTTATTCCCCGAAGAAGACCACCAGAGTCCAGAGTCAAAGCCAAGCGTCAAGGATCTTTATTGCAAGTTCGAACTTTGTCCCTCCGTTCCACAACATACAAGAGGGCCTCGAACAATGCGTGCGCTCGCTTCTTATACCCCGATGTAAACAGGATATGTAAAGTTACAGAGAAACAAGGGAATTCTTCTCGTTACAGCATTACAATTGGTTTACATTTTAACTTATACTTTTAGCAGTTTTCTTATCGGTTCCTGCGCTTTTACAATCGGTTGTAACCTTATTGGAGATTCTTCAGGCTATGATATAATGTGTTTGTGTCGGGCCCAGGAAGTGGAGGCATATGGGGGGATGTGATGTGTCGGGCTCGAGGCTATGATATATGGAGGAATGTGTTCTTTCACTGACTAGTAGTATCTTATAGGGAATCTTCATTCTAAGACATTCAAGGATGCATAAAAGGGGCCCTGAGTAATCTTTTTATACATTATATGAACAGGTACATTCCTGGTGAATCAACTAGAGAAACCCTCAGGACAGCCCTTGATATCCTCGGCAATACATTTCAGATGAGTAAACTGTTCATCAGAGCCCATAATTGAAACTGTCCAACAGAGGTGGTTTGCCCAAAGATACATGGTCAGCAATTGCCAGGGCTGAGCTTGGAACCCAGGTCTGCATACTCTTAAATATGTTGCTTCCACATGGCCACGTTTATTTCGTAGAGGACTGAATGGCCTTTAAACTCAGAGAAGAGACAAAGCCAGAAAAATGGTGTGAAATTCTCAATACAAGCTCCCTGCTACCTCTGCAGCTTGCTGTGATTACCCCAGTTATAATCTCGGGTCCTTCTGGAGTTTTGTCTACAAAGCCAAACTTCCTCAAGGCTTTTACAAATACTAAATGCCATTCTTTCAGAGTTGAGGGTAGGGGCACATCTTGCATTGCCCATTTTATCTTCCTAAGCCTCAAGGCCTGAGGTCAAATGAGCTGCCCTGAAGACCTCTGACATGTCCTGGAGACGTTCTCCCCATTGTCTTGGTGATTAACATTTGGCTCCTCATTACTTATGCAAATTTCTGCAGCCACCTTGAATTTCTCAGAAAATGGGTTTTTCTTTTCTGTCACATCATGAGGCTGCAAATTTTTTGAACTTTTATGGTCTGCTTCCCTTTTAAATGTAATTTCCAATCCCAAACCATATCTTTGTATAAAACCGAATGCTTTTAAAAGCATTCAAGTAATCTCTTGAATGATTTGCTGCTTAGAAATTTATTCCACCAGATACCTTAAATCATGCCTCTCAAATTCAAAGTTCCACAGGTCTCTAGGGCAGGGGCAAAATGCTACCAGTATCTTTGCTAAAGTACAACAAGAATCATCTCTATTCCAGTTCCCAATAGGTTTCTCATCTTCATCTGAGACCACCTCAGCCTAAACTTTATTGTCCATATCACTATCAGCATTTTGGTCTAAACCATTCAACAAGTCTCTAGGAAGTTCCAAACTTTGCCACATCTTCCTGTCTTCTGAGTTCTCCAAACTGTCCCAACCTCTACCCATTACCCAGTTTCAAAGCCACTTCCACATTCACAGATATCTTATAGCAATGGCTCACTACCTGGGTACCAATTTAATGTATTAGTTCATTCTAATGCTATCATGAAAAAATACCTGGGACTGGGTAATTTTTTTTTTTTTTTTTTTTTTTTTTTTTGAGACGGAGTCTCGCTGTGTCACCCAGGCTGGAGAGCAGTGGCGTGATCTCTGCTTACTGTAAGCTCTGCCTCCCGGGTTCATGCCATTTCCCTGCCTCAGCCTCCTGAGTAGCTGGGACTACAGGCACCAACCACCACACCCAGCTAATTTTTTTTTTTTCTGGTTTTTGTATTTTCAGTAGAGACGGGGTTTCACTGTGTTATCCAGGATGATCTCAATCTCCTGACCTCGTGATCCGTCCACCTTGGCCTCCCAAAGTGCTAGGATTACAGGCATGAGCCACTGCGCTCGGCCGGCTAATTTATAAAGAGGTTTAATAGTTTCACAGTTCTGCATGGATGGGGAAGCCTCAAGAAACTTACAATCATGGCAGAAAGGACCTCTTCACAGGATAGCAGGAGTGAGAATGAGTCCAAGAGAAGGGGGAAGCCCCTTAGAAAACCAACACATCTCGTGAGACTCACTCACTATCACAAAAACAACATGGGGGAAACCACCTCCATGATCTAATTACCTCCACCTGGTCCCACCCTTGACAGGTGGGGATTATGGGGATTACAATTCAAGAAGAGGTTTGGGTGGGGACACAGAGCCAAAACATATCAATCAGTAATAGAGATTTGGGTGGGGACACAGAGCCAAAACATATCAATCAGTAATAGAAAACAACAACAACAAGAACAACAAAGGATGGAATAAAATAAATGTTTCTGAGCTCTCTGGAACAGCCACTGGATAAAATTATAAAGCTTACAAATATCTGGAGTCTATGATGACTTGGCAATTACTTATTTAGGCAGATCTTATTTATTTTTTCCATTCTTGCTTTGGAAAATAGCCAGCTCTAAAACCAGAGACTGTATGGGTTTTCACATAGGATGGAATCTAACAGTCCAAGAAGAAATTTGAAACAAAATATAAGAATTTATTTAATCTATTCACTCAAGACCTCTGATTGCACCAAAAATTATCTAAGGCAAAAGAAAAAGAATTTAGTTGATTAAGTGAAAAAATTAAAGCAAATGTTTGCTGCTAAATTATATTCCTGAGTATACTTCTAAACAAGAGCAATCTCTTTTAGCTGGCATATGGTTTCAAGATGCAATATAGGTAATTTGTTTGAAATAGAAATTCTTACTAGTGGTCAGAATCACAGCTTAACAATGGAAGAATCTGTGGCTCTAGGCAGACCTTATTTTAGAAACAAGGCTCCTTTCTTTAAGATTGAGAAGTGATGGGATCTTAGAGAAAATAAAGAACGTATAAAACACAGAATGTTCAGAGAGGCAATCGAATCATTAGTTCACCTTGTGTATTTTGATTGTGGGTGAGGTGGGCTCTGCAGAAAGATTAACATGCACAGAGAAAAAGCCTTCATGCCAACAAAGGTTTCCACTAATCTCATAGCTAAGTCTGTACATTATATTTTTTTTTTTGTATTTTCCATGAAAAAGAAAAACAATAATTAAAAATTTAGAAACAAATTTGGATGAGGAAGATTTAGGAAAGGATCTTGAAGAACCAAAGAGTCAGGCTTGTAAACAAACATGTTTCGCCCAGAGTTCAGAAAGATTTTTTTCTCAGAAATAACACATTCAAAGAGCCTACTCTGAACTCCCTGTGTACAGAATATTCATCCACGAATTGATGTTCTAGTGAGTGACAGTTTGTAGTTAGTGAGATAATGTGGCCAGCACCAATCTGAGGTGTCTGCAAGGCAGAAATCGAGTCAAGATTACCTGGAGTTACACAGAGGGACGTTCCCTCTGCTGTCGGTTTGGTCTCAATTCTCACCCAAGGAAAATATTCATTTTTAATCAGAAAAATTGTCCAGTGAGGTCCAGGTGGAGAACAGGGCTTTGTGTGACTCCATCTCATCCACAGCAATGTGGGATTGAGCTATCTGGACTAACTCAGTCTGTAGAAGAAGTCTGCAGAATGGGCCACAGGGTTATATTAATGAACCAATAATGGCCCATGTGAACTGACCCGGTGTTATTTCTAAAGTGCAGGCTTATTTCTCAATGACATGTGACAAACTCAAATTTTACAATACAATCATTCCATAAATAGCCTAATGAAGACTTTTAGCCATTTAAAAATTGCTTGATTTGTCTATTCCAAGATATTTTACCCACACCCACTGGTAATAGATAAGCCCCAGGTTATGCAAACCCCAAACTACCATTGCCCTGGGAACTCTATGACCCAGAATCTCCCCGCTGTGCTGCTGTGTGATATCCCCCTGGACACATAGCCCCTTCTCCAGTAAATCCCCATTCCCAGCTTCTGAGAAGCAACCTTGGCACCTTAGCCCCGGCTCAGACTCCTGCTGCGAGGAACATCTCCCTGAAAACCCGTCAAAGCTTCACCCCATAAAAGTTGTGTGGACTATTACACTCTTGTGGCCATCTCTTTTTCCTTGATCACCCCACAAGCTCCTCAAACTCTCTTGCAAACAAGATCTTACACAGAGAAGTTACAAAATTTAACGAAGGAAAATCACAAACATATTAAATAGTAAAATATGAGGCTTTCATTCTAATCGTACCTCCTTATCACAATCTGTGATCATCAACACAGGTTATCACCCCGGAGTTTAACATTTAAAGTCAGTATCATTTTTACTTAATTATTTTTTCCAACCTTGTGAAAAACATCTTATTTTGGTAGATTCTTCATAAATATCATATTTTGGTAGAAACCAAACTTTCTTGTGGAATCATACTTAAAACTTTGTTCATTTGTACATATTGTTTTTAAACAGATATGACTATGGGTTACATTTCCGAACATTGCATAGTACAGAAATTTACTATTTCATTCTTCTTAGATTGTTTTCCCCTGCAGGACAGTGAGTGTCCCTGTGAAAGCAATTAGGCACCATTTATCAGGAGTTGTTCAATGCAATATAAAGCACAGTATTGACAGATAAAGAATAGTCAGGTTGTTTCGCTATGTTAATTATTAGCTGTGTTGCAGACTCACATCCATAATCTTTGGTTGTCTTTACATGAATGTGAAGAACAAGCCAGTTACAGATACAGGTGATTCAACACATAAAACTGTGGATCCAGCTCTTCTACTTCTCACAGCATCTCTGTTTGAACTGTGGACTCATGACTGTGGCCACACCACATACAGGCTGGTGGAGACTCAGGTCTCCCTCAGAGTTGACAAAGACCTGACAGGACCTCATTCCACACAATGAGGAAGACTGTAAAAAGAGTTTTCTTAAACACCACCCAGAAAAACATAATGCAAAGTTATTTCTTGTTCATTCTCATCATGAGCCTATGAAATTCTTCTCTTTTGAGAGAGCCCTCTGGCTAATCTGGTATAGGTGAGATGATAAGGATGGGATATATTCCAGGTTCAACAACTGCTCATCAGGAATTCCATAGTCACCACCCGAGGCATAAAATTCCTGCCCCGTTTCCTCTTACTCAAGCTGGGCTCTCGGCTCTAAATGTAGAGACTCACATCCTTCTCCCTGTGAGGCCGTTGGACAGAGTGCTCTAATGAAGCTCACTCACCCGGTGCCAGTGGAGGGAAGATCCCAGCACTTGCATCGAACATTCTTGAACAGTTATCCTGGAAACAGCAGATACCAGACCGCTGTTGAAGTGGCTCAAGACTGCTTTTTATTTGTAGGCTCTCCGCGTGTCAGTGCTTGTGGGGATGGGGCTATTTCTTTCTCTAGATTGATTGACTGGGAGGGAACCATGCAGAATGGCGTTCACCTTCCAGAGATGCATCCTAGACACACATTTCTACATCATCAGGGTCCTTCTGCTTTCTCAGCATGGCATGCACTACACAGTGTTTCCCGGCCCAAGGTTCCAACTTCCACCGTCAGATCCTTATTCACATCAGTATAGGCAAATATGACTTCATCTTTCTTTGTCTTCCTTCGAAGGACAACTGATGTCACCTTGCTCACAGAATAAACATACCCCTCCCCCACTGGCTGTTTCCACACCCCTGCACCCACCAGAGGATTTGCATATTGTCCCCTAGGAAGGACCTTCTCTTATCAGTCTGAGATAAAAGCTCAGCTACAACCTTGTCTTCACTGGTCAGGACTCCTGTATTCAATTTCTCACAATGAGGCTCTCTGCTCAGCTCCCGGGGCTACGGATGCTCTGGGTGCCTGGTAAGCACAAAAGGAGATGAGTGTAGAGCATGGGGTGGAAGGATGAGCTCTGGGACTCCACCGTGTCCCATGCTTATTCTAACCAAGTGTTAGAGGTGTACGGCTTATGTTTCAGGGAAGGGAATTTATAATTTGCCCTGTGAATAGTTAGAAACCATCTGAAAGGAACAACAACCAGTACTCTGAATACTATCTTGAAAAATAAAAGGATCTCTTGTACCTAGTAAATAATGGGCTCATTGTTAAAAGTTTATTTTTTGTGATGTGAATCAAAATTATTTTTTAAAAAATAAATCAATATTATAAGCAAAATGTTTTTAAGCTCATAATGTTTTTACACAACTTTGTAGTTTTCTCTCATTGATTCAGGGTCCAGTGGGGACATTGTGATGACCCAGACTCCACTCTCCCTGCCCGTCACCTCTGGAGAGCCGGCCTCCATCTCCTGCAGGTCTAGTCAGAGCCTCCTGCATAGTGATGGATACACCTATTTGCACTGGTACCTGCAGAAGCCAGGCCAGTCTCCACAGCTCCTGATCGATTTGGGTTCCAACTGCGCCTCTGGAGTCCCTGACAGGTTCAGTGGCAGTGGGTCAGGCACAGATTTGACACTGAAAATCAGCAGAGTAGAGGCTGAGGATATTGGCATTTATTACTGCATGCAAAAATCTACAAATTCCTTCCACAGTGCTACATAATCAAAAAGAAACCTCCCTGCTGGGGTTGCCCAGCTGCTCACATGCACTGCTTTTCTGGGTAGGAGCCCCGCTGGGTCTCTGCGTTTGCAGAAGAGGAGGCTGTTGCAGAACTCAGGGTCAGAGTCTGCTGCTAATGACTCTGGCCCGTGAATCCTCAATTGTACCTCAATCTCATATGTTAAGGCCCCATCAGCTGCCACCACCCGGGAATGACATCAGCAGTAGGAGAATTCAGTTGGCCACATGCCCTGTGAGCAAGAAGCTATGACAAAAAAAAGAATGAATAAAATCTTATCCTCACCCTCCTTGTCTTGCCCACATTTTTCAAACACATTTGGTTGACAGAACAACCAGTCCATGGACGCAGATTAGTGACAACACAAGGGGAACACATTTTGGAAATTGTCAGTTTAGGGTGCATCTTATACAAGATAATACTTGGTCATATTGAGATACTGTTTTTGTCCCACTTTACCAAAAACTTTGTATCTCCTTTATCAATTATGAACTATAGTGCCCTCTCCAGTGTCATGCTGAGAAAGCATTCTACACAAGCTGTCCTCAGAGTAGGATAGCTAAGAATAATTAGTAAAAATGTTTGATTTTTGGCTATGCATAGGCTTTGTAAATTCACGGCAGATATAAGACTCTAATGCCAAAATATTTTAATTTTCCTCAATTACCTTCCTTCCAGTGAAACAAAGTTCTTGCAATTCCAAAAGTGAGTTTTGAACATAAAGAGCATATTTGAAGATGTAGAACACAGACTTTACTAAATGAAATAACGTACGATGTTTTTCTTCTTCACCCCAATTTTAAGAATTTCAAAAGTATTTAACCTAAGTGCTATTTTAGAGATGACACATTTACTATGATGCTCTCATAAGAAAATACTTCAAATAATACAAAAATATTTTATCTTCATACTACTTCATCATTACCAGAAAATATACAGAAATCCTTTCTTTTAGTTGTAAAAGCACAAAAAACTTATGCTTTCAATTGATTCCACTGAAAATAGTGTTCTGAAGTTCTATCAAAATTAATGATGAGTCATGTCAGTTACATGACAGAACATGGTGTGACAGAAACAAAAGAATGATTGAAGCAACAGAATAAGAAGCTCTTGCTTCAGGCGTAGGGTTTAAAGTGTATTTGAGATGATTTTCAACTCCAAGATAATGAATTTCATGGCAAGCGCAATTAAAATTTCAGTATCATTTTTGTTAAATTTAAAAGGTGTGTGGATAAATTTATATAGAAATCAATCAAACTGGAGTAATCAAATTAAAAAGCACAACACTTAATACACTATTTAAAAGTACTGCTAAATGCAACATGGAGGTTAAAAGATATGAAATATTACAGAACTCAGTGGGAGACAACAAAGTGTGAGTAGCTAGAGCAGGAGGTGAGCAGGGATCATCATCGTTAGCCCTCATGTGATTGACAGCACCTAGTCACTATAGAATCTGCTTTGATGTGAGACAGGGAATAAGTTCTAAACCACTCCAAGGTGGCTGGATACACTTAAAAAATGAACAAGCTCAAAATTTACATGATGGTGATACCCCAAGGGGCTACACTCTTAAATCAAAGTGTTGAAAATAAATGATTCAAAAAACTGAAAGTGGACACCAAGCAGAATCAGAAGACAATCAAATTGCCAATTACAAAGCAGCCTCAAGATATGGTAGACTAAATATGATAAGGTTTCTGTGTCTATGCCATGGCAGGTCAGAAACAGGCAGGTGGCCTTGGTGGTGTGGGTAGCTCTGCTTCATGAGGTCACTCAGGTGGGCAGGAGGCATGACCACTCTCAGAGCACAGCCACCCTCCTTCCTCACAGTGGCTGCCCCAATGCCCATCCTCAGCAGCAAGAGTGGAACAGAGTGGAGAGAACTCTGTTTTCTTCTAAAGATAAAAGAAAATTTCCATCAAATTTAACAGCAGATAGATTTGAGGGGACACAGTGAAATCATAGCACTGACCAATGGAAGGCTCATTACAAGCCCTGTGGTCTGCCATGCATGCAGGCAGAGCTGCCTTTAAGGGGCAGAGATGGCCATGGGGAATCAACAGAAGCACAGTGAAAGAGAAAGGTCTGGGTGCAGACACAGACTGATGCGTCTATCCAGAAAAAAGCACCTGTATCTTCCACCTGAAGCTGCATCCCTCTAGAATGATGTTTCTGGGCAGGTCAGTTGCAAGTCAAGGAACCTGGGAAATAACATCTCCAGATATGCTGCATTTGTGTAATGTTTATTTCAAATTGAAAGCATTTAGAAAACATCAATTGGACAAAGTCTCTTTTACTCCAGAAGGAAGCCAATTGTCATGAAAACCCTCCCTGGGAATGTTGATCTATCAGGAAATACTAACATGCACTAGGAGTTAAATTCAAAAGAGATTGGAAGTTGACTTCATCCAGACAGGGTATTACCTATTTTTTTGAGGACTCATTCATTTTATTTTACATCATTTACTCTCTCTAGGTTGCTTACAGTCCCCACCTCCCTCTCCCCTGTAAAGGATGTATAAACACCTGGATCTCACTGGGTTTTCTGGATAACCACTCTACTTTGATATTTCCTCTGCATGTTAAATAAATTTGTTTGCCTTTTTCCCCTATTATTTATCTTGTGTCCATTCATTTTAAGCAAACCTTTAGAGGGCAAAATCAAATTTTCACATTTCACCCTACACAAGCAAGTTTCCTTACAATTCAGGCCCCTGAATGGGCAGCAGGAGGGTGTGTGCAGATGCTACACCAGGGTCATTTGGCCACTTCTACTCATGAATCAGTAATACTCCCCAGAACCCCAGGCTGCAGCCCACTGATGCTGATGTAGGTGGATCCACTTCCTCTGCTGCTGAACCAGGCTGAGATGATGTGAGATATAATGGGTCCAAATCTGTGTCCAGTTTTATCCAAATCCAAGTGATTTCTCCATATACATGGGCATTTGCTTGATAGGAGATGAAGACTCTCTGTCCTGGATGTCAGACAGGAGGCCAGCATCTTGGTCAGAATGTCCCCACTTACAGCTAAACAGTGAAAGAGGAAAGTGCCTTTGATAGTGCAAGGCAACCACATGCACTGAGCAGCAGCTGCCCTCACTAGGAGAGAGGGTTCACTGTACTGATCTTTCCCAAGTTCTCTCCTTTACATGCTCTCCAGAAATCCAGGCTCCAGAGGAGCAGCTCCAGAGCCCCCAGGAACACGCTGGTGAGCAGTGCCACTCAGAGCATTACTCAGTGGATATAATACTGGTCTTTTTATTTTAGAGACAATTGATCCTTAGATAATTTCAAGTTTATCTTAATCCATGGTCCTATGATTGGATGAAGAAACAGGTAACTTTTTTTTGAAGTAATCAGATCTGGCATCACTAGTGAGCACTTTCTTCTTATAAACCCTGGGAAAAATATCCAATGACAGAAAAGGAGGTATAATAGAGAGATCCCCAAAGCAAAAATAAGATGCAGCTCGTATATTGTCTGGGCATTACTGAGGCCTATAGGTTTGCATAACGGTGGAAATGTGAGCGATACATGATTTGAGGACTTAACAGCACTATCTTTGTGCACCTGCAGTGAATTGCTTGACATTGTACTGATAATAAGAATGGCTTAAGGTTACTATAAAATACTTACAAATATGCTTAGCATTATCTCAATAAATATTTTTCTTCAATTGTTTAAGAAGGAATAATTTTACACTCACAGAAGTGCTGTAAGCATAGCACAAAGTACGCCCTTCCCTTTCAGAGTATTTTGAAGACATGCTGATTCCACACTCTAAAAACTTTACTTTTGAGTTTCCTACAGAGAATAATATTCTCCCAAATAATCCCCATATGCCAATGGAATACATTACTCCCTCATGTACTCAGCAGCATTTCAAATTTTGACAAGTATCAAAAAATGTTCTTCATTACAAATTGGCCCCCAGGAAGAAACCGATTAAAGACAAATCTGGGTTTCACTGGTCTGATCTGAGACCCTGGGGACACTGTCCCTGTGCTGAGTTACTGAGTTGAGCCAGCCCTGCAGCTGTGCCCAGTGGGCCCCATCCCCTTCTGATTTGCATGTTCCCAGAGCACAGCCCCCTGCCCTGAAGACTTCTTAATAGGTTGATCACACTCTGTGCAGGAGTCAGTCTCAGTCAGGACACAGAATGGACGTGGGGTCCCTACTCAGCTCCTGGGGTTCCTGCTGCTCTGGCTCTCAGGTAAGGAAGGAGAACTTTGGGAGTTTACTCAGCCACTGTGCTCAGGACTGGTTGGATTTTCGGGGAGGGCTTCTTATAACATGATTGATTGTGTCGATGTTTGTTTTTATGCTTCCAAACTCAGGTATCAGATGTGACATCCAGATGACCCAGTCTCCATCCTCCCTGTCTGCATCTGTAGGAGACACAGTCACCAGCACTTGCCGGGCAAGCCAGGGCATTAACAATGAGTTAGCCTGGTATCAGCAGAAACCAGGGAAAGTCCCTAAGCTCCTGATCTATGCTACATCCAGTTTGCAGACAGGGGCCCCATCTCGGTTCAGTGGCAGTGGATCTGGGACAGATTTCACTCTCACCATCAGCAGCCTGCAATCTGAAGATGTTGCAACTTATTAGTGTCAACAGGATTATACTACCCCGTCCACAGTGTTACAAGCCATAACAAAAACCCCCAGGGAAGCAGATAATGTGAGTCTGCACTGCCCTAGCTACTCCTCCTAGTGCCTCCATCTGCTGAGAACATTTCCCAAATAGCATCCACACTTTGAAGGTCATTGGAAAGTTTTTGCACAAGGTACCCTGAAGCCTCTTCTTTAACTTAACTGTCTTCCCTTCTCCTCATCCCCAGCAGCACAGGCATGGCAAAGCCTCTTCTGATTGCATGAAGAACAGAGATGATTATGCCTGAGAAGTCTGAGTTATAGTGTGAATTGGAATTAATATCATAAAGGAGACAGCACTCTTGGAATTCCAGGTAGAACTTTTTCTCAATACAGGAAATGGGAATCTAAACTATAAAGTCTTGGGGGCATGGGAGTAAAGATACAAATACTAAAAATGAAGGATTCTCTGGGCCTTGCCATGAATCCAGAGTGCATCTGTCACACAAGGTATAATTGCCAACTATATGGTCCTCAGACATATCTGGGAAGCCCAGGTTTGGGGCTGCTGATGGTCTCTGCCTGGAGAACCTGCCTGATTTTCTAAGGCACCTGCTTACAGTTGACCAGCAAGGGTCCTAGTGCAAAGAGACCTAGCAAAAGAGAATGATCAGAGTAAAAGGTCAATTTCTTCCAGTGCCCACCTGGCCCCATTTTCCCTGAACCCTCCCTGTTACTTATACAAACCCTTTCATTGCTCTGTCCACTGACTCACTGAGCTCCGGACTCTCTGGTTTCCTGGTTCTGCCCTAAACAAGCCTCACACTGCCACGCCCTTGGATCTCTAATCTCATTGCTTTCTCAGTGGTGATGCTTTTCCCAAGACCTTTCATGGACTTCATCCCTCACTCCCAAAGCCAAACCAGAGCTTCTCATCTTAATGATCCCTCTGAATGTGTTCATAAGACACTCTACTCCACACTTCTGTCTGAAGCACTTTTCACATTCTGACTCATGATATAATTTATTTCATTATGATTTTACACTTGATAGGCTGACTCCCTCTAGTGGAATTTAAGCTTCATGGGGTCAGGGGCCATTGCCTATTATTTGCATTGCTGTATCCCAGTGTAATGGGAGCACCCGGCAAACAATAGGTGCTCAGTGGGGGCACTCTTCCCAGGAGTCTGCATGTCTAGAAGTCTGGGAGGACTGTAAAGAGTGGAATAAACTGTTTCTTATATGGACAATGTTCCCTTGTCCTTTTTTTATTCCTTTTTCATACTCAGTCTTTAGGAAATAAGGAAAATTACAATTCTCAGAACTTATGTAATTTGTCTCAAGTGATATTTTAGGTTGTATTTCCTAAAAAATGTACAATAATAAAATAACATTATGATACTCAATTGATTACATTATATTTCATATATAATGACATATAATATATGCTACATAAGTTATAACTACAGTAAATTTATTGACTTCCCATTTAAAAGACAAAAGTTATCAGATTATATCAGGAGTCAGATAACTGATATTTCAGTTTTGTTAGCCAAGAGAGAAAACTGAATACATTACCTACATATTTAAATAAGAAAGAAAACAAATTTCTACAATTGTTATTAACAATTTTAAATGGAATGTGATTCAAAGAACTTCTCACCCTGTTCAGGGGAACCTCACTCACCACTACATGTTCACAATTCTGAGGAAAACAAGAAAACACCCGATAAGATTCTCATTTCCATCAGTGGTGTGAAGAGAGGTTTTCAAAACTGTTAAAGGGAAAGAGTCTGAGTCTGGGCGAATGGCTGTGCTATACAGAATGGAGTGCTCTAAAGAAGAGAAGATGCCACCCCCATTTTTCCTGGCCAGCAGGACAGCACCATCATCACTCTGCAGGGAGTGGAATCACACAATAATGAGTCTGAGCCTGGAGTCTGCTTATCTTTGCAGCTGCGGTCACTCATTCACCCACAGTGCTTGGCCTAATAAAGTGATGTCCTTTTCTAGTTCTTCCAAAGAATGGAAAAATGTTCAGCGCTCATAGAAAAGATGTATAAGCTGCGGAGGAAAAGTGTGTACAGAAGATGAATTTCTGATCCATGACTTCAGCCAGGTACAATCATGCAGCCAGGAAAATGACTGGGCATGTTGGGGGAAGAAAGAGAAAAAGAAACCACAGATTTTTATTTTTTTTTCTCCCAGGAGGTTTGTACTAAACACCATCTGTCTGAGCCTAGGTAACTCGTGAGGTAGGAGGACAGGGATTAAATTGTGTGTCCAGAGGGGAGAAGGTCTACCCCCATGCTGAGCCAATAGCTTTCTGACCTGACCACCTGGGCAGGGGCTTCTCAGTGCAAAGAAGAGGAGGCAGGTGGTCTCTGCAGAAGCACAGCACTTTCCATGCTTCTTTGCATGTTCCTCCTAGCCATGCTGCTGTTCAGAGCTCATATCAATGTCTGGGTCAGAACTCAGGGGAAGAACGGCTCAGTTAGGGCCCAGAAAGACTCACGGAAGCTCAAGTTCATCTTCTCTGCCTTCTGTACTCTAGCTCCTAAGTGAGGGGAAGAGTAGATAGTTCTGCACTGAAACTCAACCTTGTTGGTTCCTCTGACCTGGCATCCCTGCTGAGCAAGAACAGTAATTATAATTCAATGTAGATCAGAGATTGTGGCTATACTATGAGGATGGTGCACTTCATGTGGTTTATGTGGGTGGCTTTCCTATTATATTCCTATCTCAGATTCTCCAGAGAAGTTATGTTGATGCAGTCAACTGACTCCTTGTCTTCCTCTTCAGGGAACAGAGACTTCCTCATGTGTGTGTGCAGTCAGAACACTGGGAATGCTTTAGCTTGGTATCAGCAGAAACCTGGGAAGGTCCCCTGGTTCCTCATCTATGGTGGATACAACAGGGTCACTACCATCCCAGAGGGGTTTAGTGGTCATGGATCAGAGACAGATTTTAGTGTCACCATCAGCTGCCTGGAGCCTGAAGGGTTTACACTGCTTTGTCTTTTTTTAATCTTTGTTGGTTTAAAATCTGTTTTGTCAGAAACTGCAATCCCTACTTTTTTTGTTTTCCATTTCCTTGGTAGATTTTTCTCCATTTCTTTATTTTGAGCCTATATGTGTCATTTGTCATTTCATGTGACATGGGTCTCTTGAAACAGCATACCGATGAATCTTAGTTCTTTTCCCAGCTTTCCACACGATATCTTTTAATTGGAGCACTTACCCCATTTACATCTAAGGTTAGTGTGAATATGTGTGGATTTGATCCTGTCATCATGTAGGCTGGTTATTTCACAGACTTGTTTATGTGGTTGTTTTATTGCATCATTTGTCTGAGTACTTCAGTGTGTTTTTGTAGTGGCTGGTAATGGTCTTTCCTTTCCATATTTAGTGGTTCCTTCAGGAACTCTTGTAAGGCAGGTTTAGCAGTGATGTATTCCCTTAGCATTTGCTTGTCTTAAAAGGATCTTATTTGTCCTCACTTATGAAGCTTAGTTTGACTGGATATAAAATCTGGGTTGGAGCTTCTTTTCTTTGAGAGTATTGAATATTGACCCACAGTCTCTTCCAGTTTGTAGGATTTCTGCTGAGAGCTCCACTATTAGTCTGGTGGGCTCTTATTTGTGTGAGAGCTGGCCTTTCTCTCTAGCTGCCTTTAAGGTGCCACCTTGGAAACAGGAGCAACCCTCACCAAACACTGAGATTGCCAGTGGCTTTACCCTACACTTCCCAGTGTGCAGAACTGTGAGAAAATAAATTTGTGTTGTTAATTAACACCCAGTTTAATGTGTTTTTTTCCAGTACAAGTGTTTTGAGAAAATCGTTGTAGAACTTTTATTGTAAATTGAGTGACTATGTATATATGCAGAACTGGTTTCAGATTCTCTAACTCATTGTGCTATGTTATCTGTCTTGTCCTTCACTAAAACAATAAATCAAAAAAATTTTAATTAATTAATTTAGTATTTTTTGAAACAAGGTCTTGCTTTTTTGCTCAAACTGGAGTGTAGTGCTGCAATCTCAGCTCACTGGACCCTCTGTGTCCCAGGCTCAAGGGACCTTCTTACCTAGCCTCTCAAGTAGCTGAGACCACAGGTGTGCACCACCATGTCCAGCAATTTTTTTTGTACTTTTTGTAGTATTGGGGTTTCACCATGTTTCACAGGCTGATCTCAAACTCGTGAGCTCAAGCTATCCACACACCTCTGCCTCCCGAACTGCAGAAACTACAGGTGTGAATCACTGCACCCAACCACAGTATGGTTATTTAATATAGGTTTTCATTTTGAGTCCTCCCATTTCTCTCTCCTTATGTAAAATTACCATGGCTGTCTTTTGCCTCTTTGCTTGTTCATCTAAGTTAGAAACATCTTTTCAATTTCAACAAAAATCCCCAGTGATTTTGATTGTCACTGTATTGAATTAATTTGGGGAGAGCTGTTATGCTTACAATATTAAGTTTTCTAATATGTATACATGGAATCAGTTTTCATTTATTGGGTCTCCTTGATTCTCTCTCCATTACCTTTTGTACATTTGCACATACTCTTTATAACTTTTTATTTTACCATAATGTCAGAGACAAGCTGTGAAAATATTGTAAGAAATATAAAATGGACCCAGGTTCATTTAGTATCAATAACTGACTTTCTAATTCTATATTCCTTCTATAAGTTGGTATTCTGGGTACTATTGATGCAAACAAAACGAACTACCCCCAAACTTAATGACACATGAAAAGTGCAATCATCTGCTTATTATCTCTGCTCTTCTGGATGTTGCCTGGGCTCAGAAAAGCTCCTGCCAGGTTTTCCTAAGGATGCAGTCAGAGGGTGGGTGGGGAAGGTTTCATCTCAAAGGTGGTTGACACTGGATACAGGGTTCTCAGATGGGGCTGTTTGCCGATTCATATGGCTACTTGGTTCCCTCAACACTTCCCCCACAGGAGTAGACAGAAGTTATGCAGACTAAATAGCCTCTTATAGCCTCACAAGGGAAATAGTGTTACTTCTACTACAGTCACATCCCCGCCAAGAGTCAACAGAAATGAAGTGTAAAGCAGTAGGCTTAACGGGAGGAGAGCCAAAATCACACTGTTAGAAGAAGCTGCACGATAAGAATTCTTGTCACAGGCATTTTGGAGGATACAAGAGACATCAATGCACCCGTCATCAAAGCAATTCCCATTTCTCCCAAATGCTAAATACTCTCAGCTCCACATGCTCAAGTATTATCCCATGATAGTGGGATAGTGTTAGGGTACCTTCAAAATGATGTCCTGGGGGAGTGATATTAGCAAAATGACAGAGTAGGGGATACTAACTTTAATCTGCTCACCTCCCCTCCCACAAAAGAAACCATAAACACACATACAAAAAGCAAAACCAACAGTTAGACAGCTCTCTAAGAAAGAAAACATCCCTTGGAGACCTCAAGGGTCCAATTAAATAAGTGCAGGAACACGGTGGACAAAAATCCCAGAATTACCATACAGAAAGCATCACAGGGAGATGGCACATTTGAGAGTTTTGAGACATCTAGGAGCAAAGAAGCAGGAGGCAGTTGTCACCAGCCAGGAGGAAAGGCCACTGCAGTCCCCACAGCCTGCTCTGCAGAGGACCCTGCAGCCTTTGCAACTGAGGACCTCAGTATCCCCCAAGGTAGCTCCACTCTACAGCTTTCCTGATGAAGGTCCCTTAGCGTTCACTGATGAGGATCACAGCAGCCTATTCCACAGAGGACACTGGTGGTTTTGGCACTAAAAATACCTGCAGTCATGGGCATGTACATCACCCCAGAGAGGAAGATCCTGCAATACCTTCCCTCCACATCCTCCCAAGAAGCAGCCACTGTTGTGCTGCCTGGGATGGGGCTGCCTCCCAGCCCCAACTCTGCATCATCCCAAATCCGAGCTCCAGGACCTCATTCTGTGTTGGCCACTCAGACCCTGAGCCACTTCCTTGTGGATCTGCCCCGCCCCAGGCCCAGAGGTGCTGTCACTACAAGAGCACCCACATTCCAGAGCCTGGTCCTAAGGCTCTTCTGAAAATTACCTAAGACATAACATAAATAGAAAGTATACAACAACATTGTAGAGTGAACTACAGAGAATAACCACACAGAAAGCGTCTCTGAGAGGTAACACACCTGAGAGACCTGAGAACTACTGGCAAATGTGTTAAGAGTAATGAAACACGTTAGTCTATGACACCAAAAAAAAAAAAAAAAAAAAAAAAATGGAACTTATTCAGGATAAACATGAAGACGTACATCAGTATACAGATCATAGTTCAAATGCTGAATCACTTAGGAAGAGAAAATCTCAAATGTATTAAGAAAAAAATTGGTTCAATTTACCAGAGAAACAGTAATAAAATCCTTGTTTAACTGTTCATGGGACCAATAACTGAATGGAGGGGACTCAATCAAGGATTCATTATCTAGTGAAAATATGTTTCCAAAATAAAGGTAAAGTAAAAGCATTTCTTGATGAACAAAATGAAGAGAAATGATTTCTTGCATATATGCTCTGTAAGATATTTAAGAGGAAATTTTTCAGAATCACAGGAAATGACAGCAGATATTAAGCTGAATGCACAGAAATTAATGAAGATTTCACAAGCAGTGAAGAAAAGAGCAAGAGGCAAGGAAAAAACAACCACCTAAAAAAGGTATTTCCTTCAATGTATATGAAACTCTAGCCCAGGAAAAACCAAGCTATCGTGATGAATATCTGAATTCCAGTTACCTTGAGCGGGGTGGGGGAGCAGCTGTTGCCTGGGAAGGTCCATGAGGAATGAATCTGGAGAATTTGAAATATTCTATAGATTCTTTGGGATGGAGAACATACGTAAAACTTCGTTGCATATTTAACATTTCAGCCCTTTGCGCTGTGTGTGTATTACCTCAATAAAAAAATTGAAAAAGCTAATTCTAGACTCAAACAAATGAGAATAAAGAAAGAAGAATTATCAATTATTTACAGAATCTCAGCCTTACTAAGGAATAGTGAAAAATGCACCTGGGAAGAGCTAAGAAACAGGAAATCTAAGAGAGAAGATGAAAGGGACAAGGAATTTATCCTACTCATGCAGCATGGATTTTATCTCTTGTTGATTTCCCTCCAAACAGAGAAGATATTTAAGTTATTTTTCTTATAAGAGAGGACCCTTCACAACCCCCTTGGCTCTTTCCACCACACTGCACCCACCAGGGAATTTGCATTCTGTCCCCTAGGGAGGACCTTCCCTTGTGAGTCTGAGATAAACGCTCAGCTCCAACGTTGCCTTTGACTGATCAAGACTCCTCAGTTCACCTTCTCACAGTGAGGTTCCCTGCTGAGCTCCTGGGGCTGCTAATGCTCTGGGTCCCTGGTAAGGACAAAAGGGAGATGAGGGAGGAGAATTGGGTTGGAGGGTGAGCTCTGGGGGCCCCACTGCCTCTCATGTGTGTTCTGTGCATGTGTTAGATGTGCTTACATTGTCCTCCAGTGTGGGGCAGGTGATGTCCTGATCTGTGAGAGTGAAGAAGACTCTAGAAGAAGCAAGGGCCTGTGCCCTAGAGAAACTCTGGCACACGAAGAGGAGGATGAATTCGGGGACTTTTTCGCGCCTTGCATCTGTAGAGTCCTTTCTTGAAATTGAATAAGCTTGAAGTATGAATAAAAGTTGCAAAGAAATTATTAGATTGGTGCAAAAGGAATTGCATTTTGTTTGCAGTTAAAAGCAATGGCAAAACCCATAATTACTTTTATACATAGGCTGAAAAAACAAATAAAAAATTATGAACATGATATGTAATATTTGTATGTAACCTTGCACTTCTCTCTCATTATTTCAGCCTCCAGTGGAGATACAGCGATGACCCAGACTCCTCTCTCCCTGCCCGTCACCCTGGAAAGCCAGCGTCCATCTCCTGCAGGTCTAGTCAGAGTCTCTTGGATAGTTATGGATACACTCATTTGAATTGGTACCTGCAGAAACCAGGCCAGTCTCCACAGCTGCTGATCTATTTGGTTTCCAACTGGGCCTCTGGAGTCCCAGACAGGTTCAGTGGCAGTAGGTCAGGCACTGATTTCACCCTGAAAATCAGCAGGGTGGAGGCTGAGGATGTTGGGGTTTATTACTGCACGCAAGCTCTACAAACTCCTCCCACAGTGCTACATCCTCCAACAGAAGCCTCCCTGCTGGGTTGGTCCAGCTGCCCACATAGGCTGCTTGTCTGAGGGAGCAGCTGAGCAGAATCTCTGAATCTGCAGAAGAGAAGGCTGTTGGAGATATCAGGGCAGGGTTTGCTGCTGAGGACGCTGGTCCATGACAGCCTCAGTAGCACCTCAGATTTCACATGTCTAGTCCCCACCAGCAGTCACAGTCTGGGGAAGGCATCAGGAGGAGAATTCATGGGGGCCACGTGCCCTGGAAGCAACCAGCTATGATGAAGGTAGAATGAATGAAAGCTCATATCCTCACCCACCCTGTCTTGCCCACATTTGTCAAGTTCGTGCAACTGTCAGAATAACCAGACCATGGATGCAGTTTAGTGACAATACCGGTATGGTAATACATATGGGAAATGACCATCTTGGGGTTTATTTCACCCACGGTGACACTTAGTCATACTGGGAAATTCATACTCTCCCATCTTCCAAATTCTTCTCTATGACTCCCACTAAACCCTCCTCTCCAGTGTCTTACAGGTAAAAGCATTCTACACAAGGGGAGTACAGCTAACACTTAGAAAAAATGTTTGATGTTGGGTTATTCAAACAGACTTTGTAAACTCATGGCAGGTATGAGATATTAATGTCAAAAGATTGATTACTCTTAATTAGTATTTGCCAAGTGAAAACAGAGGTTTCACAATTCCAAAAGTGGCCTTTGAAAATAAACTGCATAAACTCAAAGATGGAAAATATAAAGTTTATTTCAAGCAAAAAAGGGAACATTCAGAATTACATGAGATTTTTATTTCTCTTCTATGTTCTAAAGGTTTTGAAATAATTTAGGCTAAGTTCTATTTTAGAGTAGAAATTTATTACTATGTTTTCAAAAGAAAAGGTTTCAAAGAATACAGAAATGCATTCTTTTCACATAACTATATCATTACCTGAAAATGAATCTGAGTTCTATGTTTCGGTTGTAAACGCGTGAGGCATCTATCCTTTTCATAGATTTTATTAAATGTAGTGTTCTAAATGATATTGAACCCAATAATGAGTCACATGAGCTACATATAATAATACTGTGTGATAGACATAAAATAATGACAGAATCAACAGAGGAAGATCTGCTTCAGGCTAAGGGTAGAAAGTATACTTTGATGATCGTTTATTCCAAGATAACAAATTTCACAGTAAGTGCAATTAAAATTCCAAAGTTCCACTTCTGCTAGGTTTAAAAATTGTATGGCAATATTTATATAAATATCAATCACACTGGAGCCCTCAAATGAAAAAAAGTGATGCCATATGTTTTTAAAATACTGAGAAATGAATCATTGAGCTTAAGAGCCATTATACAGAATTCAGTTAAGGAACACAAAGTGTATCGGGGCACGGTGACTCACGCCTATAATCCCAACACTTTGGGAGGCCAAGACAGGTGACTCCCCTGAGGTCAAGAATTCAAGACCAGCCTGGCCAACATAGTGAAACCCTGTCTCTACTAAAAATACAAAAATTAGCCAGGTGTGGTGGCATGAACCTGTAATTCCAGCTACTCAGGAGGCTGAGGCAGGAGAATCGCGTGAACCTGGGAGGCGGAGGTTGCAATGAGCTGAGATCAAGCCATTGCACTACAGCCTGGTTAACAGGGTGAGACTCTGTCAAAAAAACAAAAAACAAACAAACAAAAAAATGTAAATAGAATGACCCTGAGGTAAACAATGATGTCATAATCTTTAGCCCTCATGTAATTGATAGCCTCTAGCGACCTTGAATTTCTGCTTTGCTATGAGACACAAGATTAGTCCCAACCCATTTAAGATCGTTAGATATCTTAAACAAACAAACAAACAACTTATGTAATGCTGATGTAACAAAGGGCTACACTCTCAAAACAAAATGGTGAAGGGCAAACGATCCCCTAAACCTGAGAGAAGATACAAGCAGAATCAAAATGGGCTGGTACAAAGAAGCCTTTAGTTGCAGTTGACCAAATGTGACAAGGTTTCTGTGTCTGTGCCATGGCAGTGCAGAGGCAGATGGGTGGCCTTGGTGGTGTCGGTGACTCTGCTCCATGAGGTCACTCAGGTGGGGAGGAGGCATGACCACCCTTAGCACATAGCTTTCCTCCTTCCTTACAGTCACTGCCCCCATGGCCATCCTCAGAAGCATGAGTGGAAGAGAGTGAAGGGAAAGCTGTTTTCTTCTAAAGATCAAAAATCTTGAACTTGCAAATAGAAATAAATGTTATTTTTGCTCCAAGTACACATTGAGAAATCTTCCATTGAGTGCACCTGATGATAAACCCACAATTTTTGTATGCTTTAATCTGAAAATGTATTTATATGATCCTTGGAAATAATTTTTGAGTATAAATTATATTTTAGAAGCTTATTTCAAGTTATTATTTAGCATATGATAATTACTCCCAAAATGTCATCGATTTAAAAACAAATCATCTGTTGCTCTAACTGTCCTCCACTGAAAGTAATTTCTCTATTTAACCTCATCAGATTCCTTTTAAGCTCTGAAACTCACCTTATTTTTTTTACTGATTTGATACATTAAGTCTATTACTTATGATAAATTTATTTATGTAATTATTTCGGTATCACAAGTGGAAAAAGCCTATAAACTATTATGCCAAAAACCTGCCTCTAGATGGCAAACAAACCCCACAATATACAAAAGAGAGCCACGTTCTTAGACACCCTGGGAAAGGAAGAGGGCTACAGTCCCATTAACAATTTGGAGCCCTTAAGGCGAGAATGAGGTGGAACATCTGGAATATCTGAGAGGAGACACCAGGCTGCGGAGTAGTGGGGAACCTGCTTTGTGCTCTGAGACTGAATGCCCAGCCTTGCCTCTCACTGCTGCCTTGACTGTGTCCCCATCTGCTGTGAAGTGAATGGTGTCTTCTAAATTCATGCTGAGCCCTAATTGCTGAAAAGTGTAAGACATGGAATGTGGGGATTATGTACATCTTTCCGACACCAACCTGACGCTCAGGAAGGAGACTCTTGTTTTCTCTTAGGATTCTTTTCCTAACCAAGATTTTGCCTCTACTGCACTTTTCCCTTTCCTGATTGTCCCTCTCTATTGACAGAGATGGCCCAGGGGATTCACTACTGAGTCTCCACCTCTTACCTAAAGCCCTCAGTCTAGGGTTACTCTTTTCCTTCTTGCTATTTTGTTTGTTTTCTTGTTATCTTCTTGGCAATAAAATAAATCACTTTTTTCTTTCTACCTATTAAAGATGTTACCTTAGTTAATTACAGTGGTTTCCTTCAGTATGATAAACGATCTTTCAAAATGATATAAAGAGATCCAAATCCATGTTCTTCAGAAGTTGCATGAAGCTCTATCTAGCATGAGTGCCAGTAACTCTCCCAGAGTGCTCCATGCAGCTGGTCCCAGAGAGTCCCTCTGTGCTGTCATATCACCCACTGCTTTCTGTGAATGAGATAGTCTGATTAATATCCTGGTGGGTACTCTTTGAGCCAGCGCCCACACAACTCCCATGAAAGCTGAGGACCACAGGCCCCTGAAGACAATCACAGGTCTCTACACTCACAGCTCATGACTGTCCTCTGCAGACACGGCTTCTCCTGAGATGGCTGAGGGTAGTCATTGGCTATGTCCTTCCTTGTGCATGACAACAGGAGACACAGAAGGTCTGTAAGCAGCCCTGCAAGCCAGGTTCTTCGAAAGCCTTCTTGTGTGGGGTCCTCTTACTTGGACATAGGTATGTAAACCAAAAATGAAACTCTAAGCTCCCTGGCCAACTGAATGAACTCCTCCTCTCAGCCAAGAACACACCAAAATCAACCTGAAATACAGTACAGTCCATGACGGGAATGGATGATTGGATATGCCTTAACTTACCATCTTCCCTTTAAAATTCAGACACAACTGACCATCGCTTAATATTAAGACAGAGACCTTGAGACTGACAAAGCAAACTCTCTGTTGCAATAAGATACCAACATGACAGATACCAGGCCCGAGGAGAAATCAAAGTATTTTCCCCAAGATATTGTTATTTGGTGTGTTTTAAAAATGCCTCTGCAAAGCTGTTTCTTGTGGGGAAAATCTACATTCGGTAGAGATTCCCAACCCTTTTAAGTCTCTTTCCTGACCCAGAGCGATTTAATTGATTTAATTAAGAGTTTGGCACCTTTTACGTCTGCTAAGAAACAACTACAATCTATTCTCGCTGAAGCCTGCTCCCTGGAGACTTCATCTTCATGATGAAACGTTGGCTCCAAAACCCTTTTTCTAGACCCAGAAACTCCCTTCTGTTGATTACAGGTCATTAGATAAACTCTTTCCACCGTCTATGAAATCTTTGAATCCACCTATGACCTGGAAGTCCCAAACATGCCCCCTCCTTCAGGCTGTCCTGCCTTTCTATATCAAAGCAATGTACAGCTTACACTTATTGATTGATGTCTTATGTCTCCCTAAAATGTGTAAAATCAAGCTGTAGCCCGACCACCTTGCGCACACGTTCTCAAGACCTTCTGAGGCTGTTTCACTTATATGTCTTTAACTTTGACTAAATAAATTTCTAAATTGATTGAGACTTTTCTCAGATACTTATTTGTTTATAGGTATCACTGTATACACTTAAGGAAGTGAAGAGATTTATGACCTTGAGAAAATGAGGAAGACAAGATGTGTGGGGGGAGAGAGAGAGTGAGAGAGAGGGTTTGAGCTTGTGATGTGTATACAAGGACTAAAACTGAGACCTTGATCTATGACGGTGTAGTACTGAGTATCATCCCCAAATAGTGAGGTTTCATTCCAAGCAGCATATGCCTGTATCTTATTTGGGAAATGGACTTTTGCTGGTATAAATTAAGGAACTTTAAACAGGGAGATGATGTTAGATTAATCAAGTGGGCCCTAAATGCGAACACAAGTGTCCTGAGAAAAAAAGAGGTAGAGAGACATTTACCACAGACTGAAGAGGAGAAGGCAATCTGAACACAGAGATAGACATGGCAATAATGTGTCCACATCCAAGGAGAGCTGGAGCCACCAGAAGCTGAAAGAGCTAAATCAGACTCCTTCCTAGAGCTTCTGAAGGAGCTAGAACCGATGTCTCCAAGATCTTAGTCCATTGAAACTGATTCTGGACTTCTGGTCTCCAGAACTATGAGAGATTCCATTCCTGTTGTTTGAAGCTACCACATTTTTGAGAACTTGTTACAGTAGCCCAAGGACACTAACACAAATGGGGCTCTGGGAAAATCCAGACTACAAAACCTGTGGTGGTTTTTCAATCTCCTTGCTTAACTTTCTGATATTAGACATAAATAGATTGGTGAAAAATTTTTTTGTTCATGACAGCACATGGCTGATTTGCATAAAAGTCACTTGGTCAGCAGTTGTTGAAGCTGAACTTGGAATCTAGGTCTGTCTGACCTTAACTGTGTTCCTTCCACAGAGCCACATTCACTCCATAGAGGAACCCACCACCTATAAAACCAGAGAAGAGACAAAGCCAGAAGTGCACGGTGGAGTTCTTAACCCAAGCTCACTGCGACCTCTAGTCCTCATCATGCTGACACTAAGCTTGAACCCAGACCCTTCTACAGTTTTGTCTACAAAACACAATTTGCTCAAAGCCTTTATAAACACCAAGAATGTTTCCTTCAGATACGGCAGCAGGGTCACATCTTGTATTGCTTTGACCACATTTTGTCTCCTCTGCCATCCCCATCTCTCTGACTCAGTCCTCACTTCTCAGATTGGGTCCTGTACATCTAATTTGCCCTAGGAATGTTAAAAAAGCAAACCCACAGCTCCCTCCTCTTCTCATGTGCTGTGAGAGATGACCTCCAGGCTCCCAGATACCAAGATTGTACAAGACCTAACCCACAGAATTACTCAAGACACTTTCTACGTAAGAAGAATTCTGGTGCTAGCTCTCCTCATAGAAAAATGTTTTCTGTCTCTTGCTGAAATTGACAGCAAAAGACAACAGCACAAAACTATTTTGGAGAACAAAGGACAGTGATACACTAGGGAAGTAAAACACACCCCTTCCCCTTGCACTGGTTTCCTGTTGCTGCTGTAACAAATTACCACAGCCTTATTGGCTCCACATAACACAAGTGTATTATCTTACATTTCTGGAGGTCAGAAGTCTCAATGAAGTAAAATCAAGGAGTTATAGGACTCTATTCATTCTGGAGGCTTCAAGAGAGAGAATCCAACATCCAGCTTTCCATCTTTCTGATGTTCCCACATTCCTGGCTCCATGGCCCCTTCCTCCATCACTCCAGCAACCCTCTCCATTGTCCCAGCTGCTCTCTGGGTGTGACCCTTCTCCCTCCTGATTATAAGGACCCCTGTGACTATGGTTTCACCTAGATAATTCAGGATACTCTCCTGACCTCAAAATTCTTAACCATGTCTGCCAAGTTATTTTTGACATATTCATAAGTAATGATCATAGATTCCAGATATTAGGACAAAGATGTCTTTAGGAGGGGCGTATTCATTCCACAAACAACTCTCATCATCCCCACAATGGTCTTCCCCTAAGGTAGAATAAAAATATCACAAGGCAATAGATCTAGAAAGAACCTGAGACTCTAGGACTCTCTGATGTGTGGATGTCAAATTCTGGGGGATTCGGACTCTCTGCTCTATGTGGACTCCATAGTGTGCAGTCATTTGTGGAAGGCGTCTTTGATTTTGTGACCTAGAAAAAATGAATCTCTGCTAAAATCAAATCAAATCTAAGGAAGATTGGCAAAGGGAATTTAAAGATTTTTAAAAGTTTTGGAATTTCCCTATGCATTAAAACATGAGAATTGACAATAATTCAAACTAACAATGCCTTCCAAAAATGAGGATTTTTTCCAGTGCATTAGGTTGGGCCCCCTCAGTGAAGATACCAAAGATGCAGGCAGTATCTTTACAAAATGCAGGAAATAGGCAAGTGAGCAAGGGAAGAGAGGAGGGAAAGGGAAAGTGAAAGGTACCTCAGCAAAGAGCCACCTTTGAGGATGATGAGAGCTCAAGCCCACATAGAAACACCGGAAAAATGTCTCTGTTATTCCACCTGAGAGGTGAGGGAGCTGGGATATATGTACACCTCCCTTGTCATCACTGATAGCCACCCTAGGGGATGCTAATTCCAGGCCGTGAGGTCTGCCTCATTTGCAGCCTGAGCTGCCTTCCCCAGGTTCAGATAGAGCAGTGAAGCGGAGAAAGGGCCATAGAGAGTCAGCTGAAGTATAATGACTAGAATCCCCAACGTGTAGTAACAATGACTGCTAAAATTATGCAGAAACAAAAAAATGCATTTGAATCCAGAGATGTATCTCTCTGAATCTGGATATCTGGATCCTGGCAACCTGTTTGGTAGCCATTTCCCAGAAATCCAGTCCCCTGGAAAAGCAGCAGGAGGTTTGTGCACAGGCTGCACTACCTTGGTCTGGCCACTGGTAGTCGTGCATGAGAACTTCTCCCTGGAATATTTCTCAGTCCACTGATACTGATGTAACCGACTCCACTTCCCCTGTTGTTGAGCCAGGCCGACACGCCCTGGGCAAAGGCAGCAGTGTGAGGTATTGAGGTTCAAATCAGTGCTTAAGATACATTTGGATGCAAAAACTTTTTCATCCGCAGGGGCATTGTCTTGGCAGAAGATGGAGACTCTCTCTAAACGGATGTGAGACAGGGAGGCTGGCATCTGGGTCAGGATGATGCCCTGGTGCTTGGCAAGAACATGCGTTGGGCAGCAGCCACCCTTACTAAGGAGAGAGGTTCACTGACCTGGCCTTTCCCCAGGGCCTCTCCCTCACCTGCGCTCCAGAAAGCCAGGCTCTAGTGCAGATGCTCCTGAGACCCCAGGAACAGGCTGGTGGGGAGCGCAGCTCAGAGCATTACTCAGGGGATGTGGCCTTTGTCATCCTACTTTGAAACAATTGATTATTTGAGCAAAGATTCAGAGGCTCCTGTAGTGAGCGAGTGAAACAGATATTTTAGTTGAAATAATCAGACCTGGTATCACTAGTCAGCTCTCCATGCTACAGAACCATAAGAAATTATACCAAAGGCGGGAAAGGGGATAGAATATGGGGATTGTCATGCCAAGAATAAGGTGCAACCCATTTAGCCCCTGGGCCTTAAAGAGACCCATAGCTCTGGATAACGGAAGATCTATGCATGACACAGTTATCATCTTTGTGCATCTTCAGGGAAATGTTTTTCCTTGTACTGCTAAGGACAATGTCTTAAGTTTATTAGTAAATTCTATTGAATTTATTAAAGATGCTTCTGATAAATTCTTTTTATATTCATTTCAAAAAAGAAGCAATGTCACACTGACAGAGACATTGTTAGTATCACACTACTTTCACACTCATCACATTCCTTTGAGAGTAACTGAAAGTTCTGACAGACCCACATTCTACGACTTTATTATGAATTTTCTGCCAAAAATAATGCTTTCCTATACACTCCTAACACAAGTATAAAATATATTATTTAATCTAGTGGTATGTTCTTTTAAAATTTTGAAAATTCACTCCAAAAATATGTTCTGTAACCATATGGCCCCAAGGAGAAATGTATTCTCTCAAGGTAAATCTGCACTGCCCTGGTCAGACCTGGGGCTCTGGGGATACTGCCCCTGTCCTGAGTTACTGAGCTGAGCCAGCCCTGCAGCTGTGCTCAGCCTGCTCCATCCCCTGTGGATTTGCATGTTCCCAGAGCACAACCCTCTGCCCTGAAAACTTTTTTATAGGCTGGTCACACCCTGTGCAGGAGTCAGTCTCAGTCAGGACACAGCATGGACATGAGGGTCCCCGCTCAGCTCCTGGGGTTCCTGCTGCTCTGGCTCCCAGGTAAGGAAGGAGAACACTAGGAATTTACTCACTCAGTGTGCTCTGTACTGTCTGACTCTTCAGGTAAATCCTCTGATAACATAATTAACTGTAAGAATATTTGTTTTTATGTTTCCAACCTCAGGTGCCAGATGTGACATCCAGATGACCCAGTCTCCATCCTCCCTGTCTGCATCTGTAGGAGACAGAGTCACCATCACTTGCCAGGCGAGTCAGGGCATTAGCAATAATTTAAATTGGTATCAGCAGAAACCAGAGAAAACTCCTAAGCTCCTGATCTACGCTGCATCCAGTTTGCAAAGTGGGATTCCCTCTCGGTTCAGCGGCAGTGGATCTGGGACGGATTACACTCTCACCATCAGCAGCCTGCAACCTGAAGATTTTGCCACTTATTACTGTCAACAGAGTTACATTCACCCTCCCACAGTGTTACAGGTCATAACATAAACCCCCAAGGAAGCAGATGTGTGAGGCTGGGCTGCCCCAGGGCTCCTTCTAGTGCCTCTATCTGCTAAGGGAAGTTCTCAAACTCAGTCAGGTTTTGAAAGTCATTGGGAGATTTTCTCAGAGGGGGCCAGGGAGGTTCCCCTGAACCCTAAGCCTCTTTTGCCCTCATTCCCGGGAGAAAAGACATCACAATGCCTTTCGTGACTGAATAAAGAGGAGAGGTAAGTTCACTTGAAGAGTTTGTGTTGTGGGATAAGTGGAATTTGTACAGCAATAGGGAAGCTATTCTCAATATTTCGAGCAGAAATTGTTCAAGTTGAATAAATCAGAGTCTAAGTCACAGTCTTTCCGAAGCCTACCGTATGTTATTCATGAAGAACGTACTAGAGACAGGGGATTCTCAGGTGGCTGCTTCAGAAGCCAGAGTGCACCTGCTCCTGGTGGTATGTACTGAGTACCATGTGACGATCCTCAGACCTGTCTTGGAAGCCCAGGGCAGGGGAGCTGATGCTCTCAGCTGCCTGCAGCATGTCTCCAAGTGATTCTCCCGTCCACACTTAACTGCATGTGTTTTACTTCAGGTGTCAGTTTACATGACTCCACCACTCTGACTTCCCAATCTCATGACAGTGATAAGTTGTAACTTATTGCAATCTCATTGAGCAACTCTGAATAAACCATAGAGAGAAAAGGAGTTTTGGAAAATGTGCTCCCAGAAGTGATAGTAACGATGGGGAATTGACAGCTGACAGGGAAGTAAGGTGACTCCACAAGGCTCAACATATTGCCAGT
The DNA here is from genome assembly GCF_002776525.5 of Piliocolobus tephrosceles. Classification (NCBI taxonomy): domain Eukaryota; kingdom Metazoa; phylum Chordata; class Mammalia; order Primates; family Cercopithecidae; genus Piliocolobus; species Piliocolobus tephrosceles. The sequence goes on along the minus strand of NC_045448.1, from coordinate 91,907,744 downwards.
TACGAATTGTCGCAAAGTACATTTGAATGTGCTTTCAAGAATTACCAGTTTGGGGTCATAGCTGGAAAACTTTATTAAGTCACAGATAAAATGGGAAAATCAGGAAATTGTATGAAATATACAAAAAGGCTGTGTGTGATGGCTCAGGCCTATAATCCTGTGATAATTAATACTGACTGTCAACTTGATTGGATTGAGGGATGTAAGCATTGCTCCTGGGTGTGTCTGTGAGGCTGCTGCCAAAGGAGATTAACATTTGAGTCAGTAGGCTGGGGAAGGCAGACCTCCCACTTAATCTATGGGCACCATCTAATCAGCTGCCAGTGAATATAAAGCAGGCAGAAAAAGGTGAAAAAGTGAGTCTGGCCCAGCCTCCCAGCCTACATCTCTCTCCCCTGCTGGATGCTTCCTGCCCTCAAACACTGGATTCCAAGTTCTTCAGTTTTGAGACTCGAGCTGGACCTCCTTGCTCCTCACTCTTGATGCCTGCAGACAGCCTACAGTGGGACCTTATGATCCTATAACTTAATATGTAATAAACTCCTCTATATATATGAGTGTGTGTGTGTGTGTGTGTGTATATATATACATATATGTGTGTGTGTGTGTGTATGTATATGTATGTGTGTATGTGTATATATATGTGTATGTGTATATATATATATATCCTGTTAGTTCTGTGCCTTTAGATGTCACTGGCTAATATAGGAAGTTTATTAAGTAGTAACTCACTCAATCACCAGGTCTCACAATAGGCCATCCTCAGGCTGAGGAGCAAAAAGAGCCAGCCAGAGTTCCAAACCTGAAGAACTTGGAGTCCATGTTCGAGGACAGGAAGCATCCAGCACAGGAGAAAGATGTAGGCTGGGAGGGTAGGCCTGTCTCTTTTCCCAGCCCACTGACTCAAATGTTAATCTCCTTTGACAACACCCTCACAGGTACACCCAGGATCAACACTTTACACCCTTCAATCCAATCAAATTGACACTCAGTATTAACCTTCACAAGCCCACCCCTTGTCAACTGGAACCCATACACATCTCCTGAGATCAAACATAACCTTAAAATACAGACAATAGTAAGGTCACGGTTACCCCTAACATGATACAACTATCCTTCCTACAACTTGAAATGCACCAATTCCCAAACAAAAACTATTAGGTAAAGTGAACAATACTTAAATGCTCATATGAGGTCAATAAATCTTATGTCACCTGATAAAGAAACGGAAATGAAATGAAGATATTTTCTGAGTACAAGTGTATACATGCACAAACATGTTTTTAACAAAAGAAGAAGGAAACACTCATGATACTCATGATAGTTCCAGTCCTCCTTTCTGCAGCTGGTCACATGGTCATAGCTGGTATTGATGACTACCTTCTTCCACTGTTCGTTCTGTATTCCCTTTGCCTTCAGCAAGCACCTCAGCAGGTCGTGGCCCGGACAGGATGTGGACTATTTGTACTCCTACTTGGATTGGGTATAGTTTCCCATTGACCTTAATCAGAGTGCATGATAATACCAAGAGATGCCCTAATGGATATCCTGTATTCCATACATACTCTTTGTCACTTCCATTGTGGAGTAGTGGACTGAGTTCATCTTGATAGTCTGGGTCAATCACTGCAGCCAACACTGTAGCTCCATTCGTAGCTTGTTGACTTAAATGTAGGAGGAGTCCAAAGTGTCCAGGTGGCCAACTTAACTTCCGGTTTAATGGAATCATTATTGTGTCTACTGGTGGCAGCGTTCTTCCCTCTAGATCTAAGATGTCTAGCCCAGCAGAACGTAATATTGCAGGAACAGAAAGCAAACATTTTTCTAGTGGATCACTAGGGATGATAGTGAATGGTTGCACTTTCACTTCCACCCCTTGAATCCTGGATCTGTGAATCCTGGCTATGGGAGAAACAGTACCATACATTGGGTGCTGATTCAGAGCATTCATGGCCTTCTGGAGTACCTTGCTCCAGCTCTGCAAAGTATTGTAACCTAGTTGACGTAATTGTGACCTCGAAAGGCTGTTCCACCATTCTGTCAAATCAGCGGCTTCAGGATGATGGGGAATATGGTAAGACTAGTGAGTTCCATGAGCGTGAGCCCACTGCCCCGCTTCTTCACCTGTAAAGTGAGTCCTTGGTCAGAGATAATGCTGTGTGAAATACCGGGATGGTGGATAAGGCTTTCCTTGAGTCCATAAACGGTAGTCTTGGCAGAAGCCTTGCGTGCAGGTAGGCAAATCCATATCCAGAATAAGTGCCTATTCCGTGGAGGACAAACCTCTCTCGTTTCCATGATGGAAGAGGTCCAATATAATCAATCTGCCATCAGGTAGCTGGTCAATCACCCCAGGGAACGGTGCCATACAAAGTGTTCACTGTTGGTCTCTGCTGCTGCTGGCAAATTGGGCACTCAACAGTGATCACAGACATCTATATATATATATATGTGTGTGTGTGTGTGCGTGCGCGTGTGTGTGTGTGTGTATGTGTAGGGGAGTCTATTAACTTAAAGGATCGTAAGTTCCACAACGGGCTGTCTGCAAACTGATGAGAAAGAAGCAACAGTCCAAGTCCCAAAGTGAAGAACATGAAGTCCAATGTTTGAGGGCAGGAAGCATCCAGCATGGGAGAAAGATGTGGGCTGGGAGCCTAGGCCAGTCTCTCCTTTTCACATTTTTCTGCCTGCTTTATATTTGCTGGCAGCTGATTAGATTGTGCCCACCAGATTACGGGTGGGGTCTGCCTTCCTCAGCCCACAGACTTAACAAATGTTAATCTCTTTTGGCAACACCCTCACAGACACAACCAGGATCCACACTTCGTATCCCTCAATCCTATCAAGTTGATACTCGGTATTAACCATCACATTCCCATTCATATATATGTATATAGTCCTTTAATTCTGTCACTCTAGAGAACCCTGACTAATACATCTACACTTCTGATGACCTGTTTCTTTTATTTTAGGTTATTTGTTTCCCCTGGGTTGCCTACACTCTCTTCTTCCCACTCCCTTATGAAGGATATATAAGCCTCTGGACCTCACTGGGTGAGGACATGTTCCTGCCTTGCACTATCAATGAGCACTTTCCCTTTACTCTTTAGCAATGAGGGGACGTCATCCTTACCCCGATGCCAGCCACCTGTCTCACATCCAGGACAGAGATTCTCCATCTCCTATCCACCAAATACCCATGCATGTGGGCACTGTGGCATGCCCCTGTGATCCCAGCTACTCCATAGGCTGAGGTGGGACAATCACTTGTGCTTGATTTTCAAGGTTGCAGTGAGCCATGATCACACCACTGTACTTCATGCTGGGTAACCGAGTGAGACCCTGTGATTTTCCCCCTGCTTTTACAGAATTTTTTTTTGTTGTCTCTTTCTTCTATTAGTTTGTGTTTTGTCCATTCATTTTCTGCAAACCTTTAGAGGGCAAATAGGAAGTTTCCATTCTTCCCTCTAAACGAGTAAGTTCCTCAAAATTCAGGCCCCTCAGTAGGCAACATGAGGGCGTGTGCAGGGGATCAGCCACAGTGATTTGACCACTCCCAGTCAGGCATCAGTAATACTCCCCAGAACCCAGGCTGAAACCCACTGATGCTGATGCTGTTCAATCCACTTCCTCTGCTACTGCACCAGGCTGAGATGCCTTGGCCCCTGCTAAAGGTGTGAGACACAATGGGTGCATATTGTGTTCAGTTTTATTCAAATCCAAGCACTTCCCTACTTTTTCAACTTCCTTGTTTTTCTATTTAACACTCATTGCTCACTCCATAAGACAGTAGAGATGGTATTCTCCACTAGTCAACCTCAGAGGGAGCTGGCTGAGGACAATTAGTAACAACTTGGTTGTCAATGTCAAATAGATTTTCTAATTTCATGTCAGATGCAAGGTCATAATACTAATTTTTTTAGAACAATAGCCTCTCACTGATAGAAAAACAGAGATTTTGAAATTCCAAAAGTTGGTTTTAATAATAAAATGCAAATCCTGAAAGATGTAGTATATTAAAGATGTAGTATTTTCCATGAATCACTAGGAAAATAAAGGATGATATAAACTTTCTATTCCCCATAGTGCAGAATTCAAGATTTGGCAGACTGCAGGAAGGGGAGCATGGAGGGAATACAGGAGAGGTCAGCTATTTTTCAATTAAACTGCCTTGGCTTATGGTGGGTGGGGATGTGGATGGTGGTGGGCATAGCAGTTGATGTGGACCCACAAAGGAGCCAAATATGATGCTTGGGAAGGACCACAGAGTTGAAGGCATTGCTTCTGGTTTCCTGGGTGAAACCTGTGTCACTGGGAGTCTCACAGGAAAGTAACGACGTGAGTAGAGCTTTAGGTCTGTAATCACCAAAGGTTTAGTGAAGTCCCTGTGCAAGGAGACCTAAGGTCACGTCACTCAGTCCTAAGCCAAATCACGGCAACCAAGCAGAGCTTCTGAAACTCATTCTGCCCCTAGAGGAGGTCTAGCAGAGACCACTGGTTGTTTCTGGAGATGTCATAAATCCTGACATGCTGAGCAGAAGGCCAGGCAGGGTCTACACCTGTAGGGAGTCAATGGGTGTGGAGGTTGATGTTCATGGTTCAGACATGTGTTCAGGATGCTCTGTTCAACCTTGTGGATTCAGAAGAACATGCTGAGTCTGTGGGAGTTTTATGTTCTTCTAGCCATCTCCTCCAGCCTACCTGATGAGTCAGACCTCAGCAAATGCCCCATGGAGGACACAGGCCATGTATAGAGGCTGCCCTGTGCAACCCCTCAGGGTCAACCTGATTCTCCATTCTCAGGAGAGTTCCTCTGCTTGTGCCAAGACAGAGCTTGTGTCCACATGCAAACTTGGCAGATATGGCAGGAAGACAAAGAGTCAGGCCGGCGCCGACCAAACTAGAAGGGGTGCTTTGCATTTTGGATTTTTAGGTCACTTAGTTCTCATTTCTTCTACTGTTCTCTGATGTTATTAATATAAACTTTTGAATTGTTTTATCTCCAGGTTCTTGCAGTGGTTCTTTTAGCCTTTCAACCCCTACATCATTGCCCCAGAATAGGAAAATTCCTTTTGAAACTTACTAGTCACTTAGAAATGACAGTTTGGGTATGAAATTATCAGAAAAATAAAAGGTATTGAAATAAGTAAATGTATAATTTTTACACAATATGATCAATATCTGAAAATATGTGTGACTCCAATATTCTAATAGTAATGGGATGGAAAAAGTATGTTTTATGTGGTGTCACTTAAAATAATTATTCAGAAATATTTATGAAAGTCATGGACAAATCAGTTCCATTTCATGAGGTGATATAATCAACATGTAAAATTATTTGTACCCAAAGGACAAAATAGCTTTTTTTCTGGTTAAAATAATCAACCCCATTAGAAATGAGTGTCTATTCTAGAATGATCCACACCATGGTAAATGAAGTTAAAACTATTTCCCAGGAGAAATATCAAAAATAAATAAATAATGAAAGCATGCAATATAGGAAAGAAACTGTTACACATACAAAGATAGGCAAGTCTTCAGAGGACTTCTCCACACATATTCCTGAGTGATAACACACATCCAACCAAAAATGCATTGATTTCACTTCCACAATCAGTAGTGTGGATCTAAAGATAGTACAATTAAAATTACATTCTTAACACAAAAGTCCAAAAACAAAGAATAGACAGTTTACAGAAAAGAGTTTGTAAAGCACAGAATGACAGGTCTATAGAAGGTATTCACAAGTGAGAAAACACATCTAGCCAAAATTCTCAGGATTTCACCATCACAAACACCATTTTGGAGCCTGGAGATGCTGCACAGCCTCCTGTGAGCAGGAAACTCACCAGGACCCTGCACAGTGTGATGGCCCCAAACACAAACCTCAAAGGAAGTTCAGCCTCTCAGTGTGGCAGGAGCAGCTGTGATGCCAGGGGATGTGTCCCCAGCAGTTGGAGACAGGTGGGCTCAGGGAGATAACTGGAAAGCCTTTGAGGAAGGAAGAGGCCATGAGGCCTCAGTCACAGGCACAGGCTCCTCTTCTATGTGAACAGGGCCAGGGTCCTCCAGGACACCTTCCAATGCCTCCTCTTTCCTCCACACACAGGGCGCTGAAACCCCACCAACCCTCCAGGGTTGGCTGCCACATCATCCCTGGAGCAGCCCCTAAAGTTCCCTGCTGTTCTCATGGCTGTAGGGATGCTCAGTCATGTCACTGTAAGGGGACCCTAGTGTGTCCTGTCCTGACCTGCTGCCACTGATGACCTTCATGGCGTTTTCCCATGCCTTTCCCAAGTGACCCCACTTTCACCAACTATCAGGAGGATGGACGGCGGCCCGCACTCCATGATGTTTGGCTTATGAGTAAGGCAGGGCTCCGGGTAGTCTCATGTTTGCGCAGCTTATCACATAGGAATGATAGAAATATCACATAGGAATCCTATTTTGACGTTCCCTGGCTCTTCATTCTCTCTGAAGAGTTACTCACTCTGCCTGTCCACTCTAAGACTTTATTCTTGTGCAGCTGCTCATGGTGTTTACATTCGGACTCTATCGGTGGAATACCAGATGTGTGCTTGTCACATCCTCACATTTTTAAGAATAAAAGACCCTTCTTTTGAGTAGCATTTGTTCTTTTCTTCCTAGTTTGCCAGGATTACATTTCCTGTGATTGATGTGAAAACTTCTTTGCTAAAATGCATTCATATTGCTATAAATTAACTGCATGTTTTTGAATCTCATAAATTTGGATATGTGATATTTACTTTCAGATCAAAGTACTCTGTAATTTCCATTTTTGTTGCTTCTTTGCCCCAAACTACATTTAATGGTACTTTGTTTATTTTCCAAATATTTAGATTCTTTTTGGCAAAATTTTAAAAATTAAATTTACTATTTCAGTGGGTTTATTTGTACGAGTGGTTTTTGATTACAGTGATGAATTGTGTAGTAGTAAACTCTGGGCTTTAGTCACCCATCACCCAAATAGTGTACCTTGTCCCCAATGGGTAGTTTTTCATTCCTCCTTCTTCTCCCACCAACCCCCTTCTGATAACTTTCTCTTTCTGATGTGTAATACAATCTTCTCAGTTATGAATAATTTATTGTTTATTATTTAATCAGCTTGATTTTATTGAAATATCCTGTTGCCTAAAATATAATGTGTCATTAGCCAATGTTTCCAAAGACCATGGAATCTGCTGTGGTTTGGTGGAGTGTTCTCTAAATATCAGTCTTGTCCAGATGGTTGATAGTGTTGTTCAAGTCATCTGTATCTGCACTGGCCCAAGGGGCTGGGCTGTTTGCACTGCAACCTGGACCTGCTACAGAGCCCTTTTGTGCCCTGAGTCCCAGTCAAGACTGGCAGAATTTCATGTCTCCTGATGGGCCAAACCTATATTCCAAGGGGTAGAATATGTAGCCTCCAGAAACCAAAGTCCTATTTGTGGCTTCCTTCTTTGAAAGACAAAAACACCTATTAAAACACTGGAACAAAATAAATATTCCTGTAATTCTGAACTCTGATTCACTCCGTCTTTATGTTACATGCATTACAATGGTCTTACTGATGGGGACACCATTTAGTGGCATTTGATGGCAGTTGTAGAGACGAATGCCCAGATTCAAGGTGCAGGGCAATACCAGCCAGGGGAAATCAGCCTCCCAACCACAGCCACGATATGCCTAGGCAGCCACAAAGAGTTCCCAAGTCATTTTCTGATCATTTACCTGGTCGTGGTGCAGTATCTGGACTTGCTCTCTAATGAGGAGGGTCTAAATTTAAAGTTGTGATGTCCTTGATTCTATTGCACCAAATTTCATCTGGTCTTTCTGTCAACGACTCACAAAGGCACTCAAGTCAAATTCTCTGAAGATATGATTGTCTTCTTACAAATTCTAGAGAAAAGCTTGATTTTAGATTTGCCTAGCAAATTAAATGTTTTAATGCCATCAATATGGTCATTTAAATGGTATCCTTCTCTTAGTCTCTCTGCTAATGTTAAGTTGGGGCAAATTTCCTGACAGATTTCTCTTTATTTTCATTTTCCTCTACAATTTCTGAGTAAGATGACCTACTCTGAGAAAACCTACAAAGTTAGTTTTAACCCAAAACAAAATCGTTATTTTGAAATTTAATACCATCACAAGCCAGAGACAAAAGATAATGCTCTCGCTTTATGGCTTACTTAGGATTGTTTTTGACTCGTAAGTATCTGCTTCAGTTGTTCATAGAATCAACAGATTTCTTCCTTTTATTGTGTCTTACATGAATAATTGCTGTATAAACAGTTTTCCTAGGGTAACAGATTTGTATACCTTCTTGTTTTCAGTTTTAATTTTCACCTAGGGCTGCTAGGATTCCAGAATACCAAAGAAAGCATTATCTAGGTTAAGGATGTTTGTAATTTACTAGGGTAAGATTATCAAATATAAGTGAGATCCAGCTAAATCAGTGTCTAGCAAGAGATTATGCCTCTAGTCCTTTGTTAAATGTGACAATTTTTTTCCTGACAGCTCCTGGGAGGTCAGAATTTCTTTCTTTTTATTACTGATAGTCCATTTTTTCTTGCTGGTAGATATTTTAGAAGGGTTAATATCTAGAAGTTTTCCAACGTAAGGGCAATTGGCTCCTCACAGAGCTCTTAAACTTGGGTGATCCTTAGCTCCTGCCCAAGAATGACCAAATAATAATAAAGTTCACTACCGTGATGTGAAGCTGCTGCTTCCAGAAGGGTAGAGTCAATAATTCCAGGTGTCAGTGCAGAGACTGTATTATTATTATTAATTATTATTATGAGACAAGAAATGAGCACTAAATACTTTATTCAGTCAGTATTTCCAGGTGTCAGTGCTGAGGTTGTATTGTTATTATTATTATTATTTATTATAATAATAATAATTATTATTATATTATATTTTAGTGCTCAAAGAAATGAGCACTAAATACTTTATTCAGCTCTTGTCTGTTTCCTTTTCTGTAGTTTTAATTTTTGCTAACAGGACGTGAAAAGAAGCAGTTTAAAAAGAAATTCAACTTACTTTAGAGCTCAGTTTGATTAATTTGAATCCTAATTTTCCTCTAGACCCTTAAACATTATTAATTATAATTTATGTAAGTATTTACTTGATTGTTAAAATTGTTTAACATGAAAAAACTATGAGTGTGAGAATTTGCAAATTCTACTTCCTTTTTTTCTACAGGTAAACTATCATTTCTAAGTTAAAAGTAAATAAGTTACTCCACATTATTTTCTTGTTATATTCATTGAACTTCTTATATCAACTGCAGCTTCTACAACAGTTTAAATGGCTAGAATCCCCAGTTCAGTCTCTAGAAACTTCATGGGATCTTCATTTCCCATCTCTCAAGTCAACCAGGTTTTACTATAAGGCTTCAAGGCTAACTTCACATTCAAAGAGTAGAAAAATTTTACTAACTCTCAGGCAATCTATGGTTTTACGGAGTTTTACTTTTGAGGACAGAGACCCTTTTTTTCAAGGGTGAATTCAAAGGGAACCTAAGAGACACAGAAGGCTCAGGAAGAAAACGGACTCATGCCTTCACTTTGTGCAGTTGGTGGGTGTGGTGGATTCTGCAGAGATATTAACAAGAACAGAGGAGAAGCCCACCACTTAATCCCACAGCTGTGTGGATAGTTTCATAGGATTGCTGAAAACCTTTTCCAAGGAAAAGTAAAGACCAAAATGGAAACATTCGGAAACAGGTTCAGATGAGACAGATCTAGAAGAGGGTCTGAAGATTCAGAAAAGTCCGATAGGGAAACAACGCTGTTTCTTTCAACGTTTGGAGAGAGAGATTCTCAGAAGCAGATGATACACATTCATGGAGCCTACATTCCCTGTGCTGTCTCTCTCTGTGTTCCAGAATATTTATCCATGAACCTATGCACCAGTGAGGGACAATTTCAGTTAGTGAGACAACGCAGACAGCTTCAATCCCAGGTGCTGAAAGCCAGGAATCCATTCTCAGGACCTGCAGTTTCACAGATGGAAGCTCCATTTGTGGGTGACTTGGTCTGAATTCTCATCCAAGAACATACTCTCACCTTTAATTGAAAAGAAGGATCATTGATGCTCAGGTAGGGAACAAGCCTCTGTGTGTCTCAGCCTCATCCACAACAGTGTGGATTTGCACTATCTGGACTAATACAGTCTGTAGAACAAAGTCTACACGATGTGCAACAGTGATCTATAAATGAGAATGCTATGTTGTTTATTTCAAAACTGTAGGCTTAGTTCTCAATACTCTGTGCCAAACTCAAATTTTAAAATTCAATTGTTTTAAAAACAACCCAAATAAGAACACTTTTAACCTTTTAGGAAATACCTACTCTACATATCCAGAAATCCTCACCCACATCTGCCAGCAGTAGGTAAGGTAAGCCCGAGTTTATGAAAACCTTAAACTTAGTACTGCCCTCCGTAATTCTCTGACACAGAAACTCCCCACTGTGCTGCTTTGTGGCATCCCGTAGATGCATATTCCTTCTCCAGTGTCCTGCCCATTTTGTGAAACAAACTTGGCACCTTATTCTCTGGACCACCTCCTGCTGTGAGGGACTTCTCGCCACAAACCTGTTCAGTCTTCACCCAACAGAGATCACATGTGCTACTGCCGTCTGTGGTCATCTCTTTTTCCTTGGCGTTGGTCATCCTACAAATCCCTCAACCCCCCTACAAACAGGATCACAGTGTCTACCCCATAAACACTGACTCCTGGTAATGAACACAAACAATTCCACTTCCAAGACTCTCTTCCCAAGTCATATGAGTAATACAGTTACTTGCAATTTTATGGATCCCAAACTAACTGCATCAGGAAAAGGAGACACTCAACCCTGCCTGTAGAAGTCCTGCTTCATTTAGGTGACCATGGTTCGGATGAGAGACACACAGAGGCCTGCTCCCACCCTAGTTCAAAGGTAGGCTGCTCTTCCATTTTGTCTGTGTCCACTTTGGACTGACCAGCTTTGTCTGCTGTTCTGAAAGCCCTGGCATGATGTGTTAACAGATAAGAAGAGGGAGGTTTCTGTTTAGAATTAGTAATAGTACTCTTTAAGTCTACAGGTTAAATCAGGTAATTTCAAAGTCTTTTTCTAACTAAAAAAGGATTTGTACAAGTTTTTACATTTTCTGGATATGTAAGGCAAGAAATCAAGAAATTTTTGTTAAAAATCCCAGGGGTAGCCTTTTTAATGGTTTATTCATTCTCATAGAAAATAGCAATGCTTTCTTAAACTCAAGCAATCTAAATACTTGGTGAAAATAACATTTTCAAGAATTGGCTTATAGTAAAAGAAAACAGGACAAATTCTTTTACTGTTATTCACTTCCCTGCAATTCAAATTTTCATATTAGATAACTAATAAAACTGATTATTCGTTTAATGCCCTTTCAGAATAAGTATTTAAAACTCACAATAAAATGGACCATTTTGTTCTATTATAGTTAAGCTGTTTATGTTTTATGTCTCCTTATTCTATTCCTTCAGCTTCTGATATTTCTGACTTTTTTCACTATCATGATTAAGAGTCTGACCTTTTCAACGCCAAGAAGTAGATCAGAATTTGTTGACATTATAATAAAAAAAGTCATGTAAACAAAATTTGCAAAATGTAGTAAGAGAAAAGAGTAAATAAAATTTTAACAGTGAAATATGAGATTTTTATTTCAATCCTACCTCATAGCAACTGTTTGATATCATCAGCCCATATTATTGCCAGGGAGTTCAACACTTGAAGGTCAATATCATTTTTACTCAAGTAGGTTTTCCGATCTTATTTAAAAATGAGATTTTGGTAGATTCCCCAGATGATATTCAGACCAAACTTTCCTTGCAATCTTACCTACAATGGCATTGATTTGTGTTCTTGGGCAATTAAATGTGACTTTGTGTTAAATTACCCAAGATTACATCAATCACACTACAAGCTAGTCCTTCATTGTTACTGGATTTGTATTTTATTTTTCATAAAAAATACTTTCCTTGTGAAAGTATTTTTTGTTGGAACTATTATTCAGGGGCTGTTCAATGGGATATTAAACACATCACTGATGCATAGAGAAGAGTGCGGTTGTTTTTCCATTTAATGATCAGCTGAATGGGAGATTCACATCCCTAAGCTCTGAGCATTTTTGCATAAAGTCAAGAAACAATCCGTTACAGGTACAGGTTACCCAGAGACATAAAACTCTGAATGCAGTTCTTGCTCTTTATACATAGAGAATTTCCTTTTGATCTGTGGATTCACGGTTGTGGCTGTACCACATCCAGGGTGGGGGAGACTCATGTCTCACTCAGAGTTGACAAAACCTAGAAGCCCTGACAGGAAAGGGAGACTGCGTGAGAAGAGCTTTTCTAATCACCACTTGAAAAAACATCATGCAGAGTTATTTCTTATTTGTTCTGTATTGTTAACCTAGAAGATTCTTCCCTTAAGAGAGTCCTCTGGACCAGACACAATGGCTCACACCTGTAATCCCAGCACTTTAGGAGGTCCAGGCAGGCAGATCTCCTGAGGTCAGGAGTTCAAGACAAGACCGGACAACATGGTGAAACCCCACCTCTACTAAATAAAAAAACAAAAATAAAAATACAAAAAGAGCCCTCTGGTTAGCCTTGTATATGTGGGATGATTATGATGAGATAGATCACAGACTGAGCAACTGGTCACAAGGACTTTTCTGTTCACTGCCTGAAGCACAAAATTTTGTCTTTCTTTCCTTTTCCTTACACTGGGCTCTTGGCTCTAAATGCAGAGGCACACATCATTCTCCCGGTGAGGTCCTTGGACAGAGAACTCTTATGCAGTTCACTCACCAGGTGGCAGGGCAGGGTAGAATCTAATATTGGAGTTGAACATTCTTGAAGAGTTATCCTGGAAACAGCAGATACCGAACAGCCCTTGAACTGGCTCCGGCAACTTTTTATTTGCAGGCTCTCAGTCCAGCAGTGCTTGTGGGGATGGGGCTGATTCTTTCTCTAGATTCACTGGGAGGAAGTCAAGCCAGATGGTATTCACCTCCCAGAGATGCATCCTGGACACACATTTCCACATGGTCAGGGTTCTGATGCTGTCTTACAGTCATGCCCTACGCAGTGCATCCCTACAGAAGGTCCCAACTTTCCCCTTCAGATCCTTCTTCCTTTGATTGTGGGTAAACTTGACTGAATCTCTCTCTGTTTTGTTCCAAGGGACAATTTATATCACATTGTTCACAGAAGAGACATTCCCCCTGCCCCATCAACCTTTTCCACCCCACTGCACCCACCAGGGGATTTGCATATTGTCCCCTAGGGAGGACCTTCCCTCGTGAGTCTGAGATAAAAGCTCAGCTCTAACCTTGCCTTGACTGATCAGGACTCCTCAGGTCACCTTCTCACAATGAGGCTCCCTGCTCAGCTCCTGGGGCTGCTGGTGCTCTGGCTCCCTGGTAAGGAATGAAGGAGATGAGGGAGGAGAATTGGGTGGGAGGTGAGCTCTGTGGGTTCCACAGCTTCACCTGTTTATTCCAATAATATGATAGAGTCACACGGTCTATGCTCCATGGAATGGAATTCATGTTTGTCCTATGAATAATCAGGATTCACCTCCAGGGAACGATGACCAGTGCTCTGATTCAGAACTTGAAAATGAGGAGTTCTCTGCTGGCTAGTAAATAATGGGTTTGTTTTGGAAAGTCTATTTTTCATGATAGGAAATCAAAACTTTAAAATGTAACTGTAAATTAATATCAAAAGAGAAATTATGAAAGTTGCTCATAATATACCTACATGAACTTGCACTACTCTGTTGTTTTTTCAGGGACCAGTGGGGATATTGTGATGACCCAGACTCCACTCTCCCTGCCCGTCACCCCTGGAGAGCCGGCCTCCATCTCCTGCACGTCTAGTCAGAGCCTCCTGCATAGTAATGGATACACCTATTTGGAGTGGTACCTGCAGAAGCCGGGCCAGTCTCCACAGCTCTTGATCTATTTAGTTTCCCACCGGGCCTCTGGAGTCCCGGACAGGTTCAGTGGCAGTGGGTCAGGCACTGATTTCACACTGAAAATCAGCCGGGTGGAGGCTGAGGATGTTGGGGTTTATTACTGCATGCAAGGTACACAGCTTCCTCCCACAGTGCTACACCCCCGAGCAGAAACCTCCCTGCTGGGTTGGCCTAGCTGCCCACATGGGCCGCTTGTCTTGGGGAGCAGCTGAGCAGAGGCTCTGAGTCGGCAGAAGAGAAGGCTGTTGGAGACGTCAGGGCGGTGTTTGCTGCTGAGGATGCTGGTCCATGAGAGCCTCAGTAGCACCTCCGATCCCACATGTTAAGGCCCCACCAGCCACCACAGCCTGGGGAAGGCATCAGGAGGAGGAGAATTCATGGGGGCTACGTGCCCTGGGACCAACCGGCTGTGATGAAAGGAGAGTGAATGAAAGCTCACATCCTCACCCTCACCGTCTTGCCCACATTTGTCAAGTTCATGCAGCCGTCAGAATAACCAGACCATGGATGCAGTTTAGTGACAACACAAGTAGAACACATATGGGAAATGACTAGCTTGGGGTTTATTTCATACACGGTGACTCTTAGTCATATTGGGAAACTCATTGTCTCCCGTCTCCCTAATTCTGCTCTCTGACTCACACTAAACCCCCCTCTCCAGTGTCTTACAGGAGAAAGCATTCTACACAAGCTGTCTGCAGGGGAGTATGGCTAAGGATACTCAGTAAAAATGTTTGATTCTGGATTATTCAAATAAACTTTGTAAACTCACAGCAGGTATGAAATTCTGATGTCAAAAAATGTTACTCTTAATTATTATTTGGCAAGTGGAAAGCGAGTTTTCACAGTTCCAAAAGTGGCCTTTAAAAATAACTGTATAGGCCGGGCGCGGTGGCTCAAGCCTGTAATCCCAGCACTTTGGGAGGCCGAGACGGGCGGATCACGAGGTCAGGAGATCGAGACCATCCTGGCTAACACGGTGAAACCCCGTCTCTACTAAAAATACAAAAAAAAAACTAGCCGGGCGAGGTGGCGGGCGCCTGTAGTCCCAGCTACTCCGGAGGCTGAGGCAGGAGAATAGCGTAAACCCGGGAGGCGGAGCTTGCAGTGAGCTGAGATCTGGCCACTGCACTCCAGCTCGGGCGACAGAGCAAGACTCCGTCTCAAAAGAAAAAAAAAAAAAATAAAAAAAATAAAAATAAAAATAACTGTATAAACTCAAAGATAAAATAATATAAAGTTTATTTCAAGTACAAAGGAAACATTCAGAATTACGTGAGTTTTTTTCTCTTCCAAATTCTAAAAGTTTTGAAAGTATGTAGGCTAAGTTCTATTTTAGAGTGGAAATTTATTAGTGTGTTTTCATGAGAAAAGGTTTCAAAGAATATAGAAATGCATTCTTTATTTTTTTGACATGGAGTCTCGCTCTGTCGCCCAGGCTGGGGTGTAGTGGCATGATCTCGGCTCACTGCAAGCTCCGCCTCCCGGGTTCAAGCCATTCTCCCGCCTCAGCCTCCACAGTAACTGGGACTACAGGCGCCCGCCACCACGCCTGGCTAATTTTTTGTATTTTTAGTAGAGACGGGATTTCACTGCATTAGCCAGGATGGTCTTGATCTCCTGACCTCATGATCTACCCACCTCGAGCTCCCAAAGTGCTGGGATTACAGGCGTAGCCACGCAGCCAGGCCAGAAATGCATCCTTTTCATTCTTTTCACATGGTTACATCATTACCTAAAAAAGGAATCTGAATTGTATGTTTCAGTTGTCAATGCTTGGAGCATCTATGCTTTTCATAGATTTTATTAAACATAGTGTTCTAAATGATATTGAACTCCTTAATGAGTCATGTGAGCTACATGTCATAACACCATGTGATAGACACAAAATAATGACTGAATCAACAGAAGAAGATCCGCTTCAGGCTAAGGGTATACAGTACCCTTATCACTTGAGATAATTGTTTATTCCAAGATAATGATTCCTTAGTAAGTGCAATTAGAATTCCAAAGTTCCATTTCTGTTAGGTTTAAAAACTGTATGGCAAAATTTTTATGCATATCAATCACACTGGAGTCCTCAAATAAAAAAAAAGTGACACAATATGTTTTTAAAAGTACTGATAAATGCATCATTGAGCTTAAAAGTCATTATAAAGCATGTAGTTAAAGAACACAAAGTGTGATGGGGTGCAGTGGCTTGCGCCTGTAATCCAAGCACTTTGAGAGGCCGAGGCAGGTGAATCCGCTGCTGAGTTTAGGACCAGCCTGGCCAACATGGTGAAACTCTTTCTCTACTAAAAGTCCAAAAATTTGCCAGGCGTGGTGGCATGTGCCTGTAATTCCAGCTACTCAGGAGGCTGAGGGAGGAGAATCACTTCAGTCCGGGAGGCGGAGGTTGCAGTGAGCTGAGATCATGCCACTTCACTCCAGCCTGGTCAACAGAGTGAGACTCTGTCAAAAAAATATATATATATATTGTAAGTAATATGACCCAGAACTAAGCAATGCTATCGTCATCTTTAGCCCTCATGTGATTGACAGCATCTAGTGATCTTGAATTTCTGCTTTGCCATGAGACACAAGATTGGTCCCAACCCATTCAAGATGGTTAGATATAGTTAACAAACAAAGAAACAACTTATGTAATGCTGATGTAACAAACGGCTACACTGTGAAAACAAATGGTGAAAGGTGAACTATCCCCTAAACCTGAGAGAAGACAGAAGGAGAATCAAAACTGGCTGGTACAAAAAAGCCTCTAGTTGCAGTTGACCAAGTGTGACAAGGTTTCTCTGTCTGTGCCACGGCAGTGCAGAGGCAGGCACGTGGCCTTGGTGGTGTGGATGGCTCTTCTCCATGAGGTCACTCAGGTGGGCAGGAGGCACGACCACCCTCAGCGCAGAGCTTCCTCCTTTCTCACAGTTGCTGTCCCCACGCTTATCCTCAGAAGCATGAGTGGAACAGAGTGAAGGGAAAGTTGTTTTCTTCTAAAGATCAAAAATCTTGAACTTGCAAGTAGAAATAAATGTTATTTTTGCTCCAAGTACACATTTGAGAAATCTTCCGTTGAGTGCACCTGGCGATAAACCCACATTTTTTTTGTGTCTTTTAATCAGAAAATGTGTTTATATGATTCTTGAAAATACTTTTTGAGCATAAAATTATATTATAGCAGCTTATTTCAAGTTGTTATTTACCACATGATAATTCCTCCCAAAATGTCATCAATTTAAAAAATAATAATCTGTTGCTCTGTCCTCCACTTAAAGTAATTTCTCTGTTAAACCTTATCAGATTCCTGTTAAGCTCTTAAACTCATTTATTTTTATTTATTTGATACATTAAGTCAATTTATTATTATTTATGATGAATTTATTTATGTAATTATTTTCAATATCACAAGTAGAAAAAGCCTATAATAAACTGCTATGCCGAAATCCTGCCTCTAGATGGCAAAGAAACCCCACAATACACAAAAGAGAACAAAGTTCTAACAAACCCTGGGAAAGGAAGAGGGCTAGTGTCCCTTTAACAACTTGGAGCCCTTAAGGCAAGAATGAGGTGGAACATCTGGAACATCTGAGAGGAGACATCAGAGTATGGAGTAGTGGGGAACCTGCTCTGTGCTCTGAGACTGAAAGCCCAGCCTTGCCTCTCACTGCTGCCTTGACTGTGTCCCCATCTGCTGTGAAGTGAGTGGTGTCTTCTAAATTCATCCTGAGCCTTAATTTACTAACCACGATTTTGCCTCTACTGCACTTTTCCCTTTCCTGATGGTCCCTCTCTATTGACAGAAGATGGCCCAGGGGATTCATTAGTGAGTCTCCACCTCTTACCCAAAGCAGTCAGTCTAGGGTTGCTCTTTTCCTTCACACTATTTTTGTTTGTTAGTTTTCTTGTAATCATCTTAGCAATAAAATATCACATTTTTATTCCTAGCTATTACAGATGTCATCTTAGTTAGTTGCAAAGGTTGCCTTCTGAATAATAAATGGTCTTTCATAATGATGTTAAGAGATCCAAATCCATGTGCTTCAGAAGTTGCAAGAAGCTCTGTCTAGCCCGGGTGCCAGTGACTCTCCCACAGTGCTCCATGTCGCTGTCCCCACAGAGTCCCTCTGTGCTGTCATATCACCCACCGCCTTCTGTGAATGAGATATTCTGATAAGAATCCTGGTGGGTGCTCTTTGAGCCAGTTCCCACATAACTCCCATGAAAGCTGAGGACCACAGGCCCCTGAAGACAATCACAGTTAGCTGGACTCATAACTCATGACTGTCTTCTGAAGACACAGGTTCTCCCCGGATGGCTAAGGGTAGTCATTGGCTGTGTCCTTCCTTGTGTATGACAGCAGGAGACAGAGCAGGTCTGTAAGCAGCCCTTCAAGCCAGGTTTTGTGCAAGCCCTCCTGTGGGTCCTTCTTACCTGGACATAGGTGTGTGAACCAAAAATGAAACTCTATCATCCCTAGCCAACTGCATAAACTCATCCTCTCATGCAAGAACACACCAAACTCCACCTGAAATACAGCACAGTCCGTGATGGGGATGGATGATCAGATATGCTCCTCCCTTTAAAATTCAGGTACAACTGACCAGCGTTTAATGTTAAAACCGAGATCTTGAGACTGACAAAGCAAACTCTTTGTAGCAATAAGATGCCAACATGACAGATACCAGGCCCCAGGGAAATCAAAGTGTTTTCCCCAAGATATTTTTATTTAATGTATTTGAAAATGCCTCTGCTAAGTTGTTTCTTGTGGGGAAAATCTACCTTCTGTAGAGAATCCTGTGCCTTTTCAAGTCTCTTTCCTGACCCGGAGAGATTTAATTAGCAGTCTGGCACCTTTTAAGTCTGCTAAGAAACCATTACAGTCTATTCTTTCTGAAGTCTGCTATCTGGAGGCTTCATCTGCATGATGAAACCTTGGCTCCACAACCCTTTTTGTTAACTCAGTAACAGGACTGTATTCTGAAGGTTTTAAGAGAGAGAATTCAATATCCGGCTTCCCATCTTTCTCATGTTCCCACATTCGTGGTTCCTTGGCCCCTTCCTCCATCACTCCAGCACCCCTCTCCGTTGCCCCAGCTCCTCTCTGGATGTGACCCTTCTCTCTCTCTGTGTTATAAGGATGCTTGTGATTGTGCTGGTCTCACCCAGATAATTCAGGATACTCTCTTGACCTCAAAATTCTTAACCATGTCTGTCAAGTTACTTTTGGCATATTCATAAGTAATAATCATAGATTCCAGATATTAGGACAATGATGTGTTTAGGGGGTATATTATTCGTTTCACTAACAACTCTCATTACCCCACGATGATCTTGCCCTAAGGTAGAATAAAAAATATCACAAGGCAGATTTAGGAGGCAGTGGACCTAGAGAAATCCTGAGACTCTAGGACTCTCTGATGTGTGAATGCCAAGTTCTGGCGGATTCTGATTCTCTGTTTTTAGTGGACTTAATGGTGTGTAGCCATTTGTGGAAGTCTTCTTTGATTTTGTGACAAGAAAAAAGAAAAAAACAAATCTCTGCTAAAATCAAATCTAAGAAAGATTGCCAAAGGGAATTTAAGTATTTCTTAAATTTTCTGAGTTTCCGTAGGCATCAAAACATAAGAAGCGGCAATAAGGGAAACCAAAGATGCCCTCCAAGGATTAGGAATTTTTCAGTGCCTTAGGTTGGATACCCCAGTAAGAAGGATGACAAAGATTCCCATGGAGGCAGTATATTTACAAAGTGCAGGAAACAAGCAAGTGAGTATGGGAGGAGAGGAGGGACAGTGAAAGGTGTTTCAGCAAGGAATCACCTCTGAGGATGACCAGAAGTCATGCCCACATAGAAGCAGAAAAAAAAAAAAGCCTCTGTTATTCCACCTGAGAGGTGAGGGAACTGGGTTATGTATACGCCTCCCTTGTCATCACTGATTGATAGCTGTCCTAGGGGATGCTAATTTCAGGTCCTGAGGTCCACCACATTTGCAGGCTGAGCTGCCTTCCCCAGGTTCAGAGAGAGCAGTGGGGGCAGAAAGGACCATAGAGAGTCAGCTAAAGTAGAATGAATGGAAATGTCAAGGTGTAGTAACAATGACTGCCAAAATTATGCAGAAAAAGAATTGCATTTGAATCCAGAGATGTATCTCTCTGAATCTGGATATCTGGGTGCTGACAGTCTGCTCAGTAGCCATTTCCCTGAAATCCAGTCCCCTGGAAAAGCAGGAGGAGGTATGTGCACAGGCTGCACTACCTTGTTCTGGCCACTCCTAGTTGTGCATTTCTTCAATGCCATGAGAGCTAGTTCCTCTGCAGACAACTAATACTTCACAAGAGAAATACTCTCTGGAGTCCTTTGGCTTAAGTCCATTGATACTGATGTAGTTGAGTCCACTTCCCCTACCACTGAATCAGGCTGAGATGTGCTGGGCAAAGGCAGCTGTGTTAAGTATTGAGGTTCAAATTAGTGTTTGAGGTTTATGTGGATTCAAAATATTTTTTCATCTACATGGGCAGTGACTTGGCAGGAGATGGAGACTCTCTCTAAATGGATGTGAAACAGGGAGGTTGGCATCTGGTTCAGGATGATGCCCTTACTCACTGCTAAAGAGTATAAGGCAAAGGGTGCATGCAAAAACACGCACTGAGCAGCAGCCACTGTCCCAAAGGAGAGAAGGTTCACTGACCTGACCTTTCCCCAGGTACTCCCAATCACCTGCTCTCCAGAAAGCCAGACTCTAGGGCAGATGCACCTGAGACCCCAGGAACAGGCTGGTGGTGAGCACAGCTCAGAGCATTACCCAAGGGATGTGGCCTTGGTCATCCTACTTGGAAACAATTGATTATTTGGGCCTAGATTGATCGAAGGTTTCAAGTTGATCCTAATCCAGGCTCTTACCATCAGTGAGTGAAACAGAGCTTTTAGTTGAAATAATCATACTTGGCATCACTAGTCAGGTCTCCATGCTGGTGAACCATAAGAAATCATACAAAAGGCAGGAAAGCGGATGGAATATGGGGATCCTCATGGCAGGAATAATGTGCAGCCCTTTAGCCCCTGGGCATTAAAGAGACCCATAGCTGGATAATGGCAGATCTATACATGGCACTGGTATCACCTTTGTGCATCTACAGCGAATTGCTTTTTTTTATACTGCTGAGAACAATGGCTTAAGTTTATTGGTAAATTCTATGAAATATATCAAACACACTTCTGATAAAGACTTTTTTATTTTCACTTCAAAAAAGAAACAATTTCACACTGATAGAGACATTGTTAGTACAGCACTAAATACTTTGAGAGTAACTGAAAGTTCTGACAGCCCCACATTCTACAACTTTATTATGAATTTTCTGCCAAAAATTATGCTTTCCTATACACTCCTAATACAAGGATGAAATACATTATTTAATCTAGTCTTAGGTTCATTTACAACTTTGAAAAATCAATACAAAAATATGTTCTTTAACCTTGTGGCCACGAGAGAAATATATTCTCTCAATGTAAATCTATGCTGCCTGATCTGACTTGGGACCCTGGGGACACGGCCCCTGTGCTGAGTTACTGAGATGAGCCAGCCCTGCAGCTGTGCCCAGCCTGCCCCATCCCCTGCTGATTTGCATGTCCTAGAGCACAGCCCTCTGCCCTGAAGACTTTTTTATAGGCTGATCACACCCTGTGCAGAATGTCAGTCTCAGTCAGGACACAGCATGGACATGAGGGTCCCCGCTCAGCTCCTGGGGCTTCTACTGCTCTGGCTCCCAGGTAAGGAGAAAGGACACTGGGAATTTACCAAGTCAGTGTGCTCAGTACTGTCTGGAACTTCAGGGAAGTCTCTGATAACATGATTAATAGTATGGATATTTGTTTCTATGTTTCCAATCTCAGGTGCCAGATGTGATATCCAGATGACCCAGTCTCCATCTTCCTTGTCTGCATCTGCAGGAGACAGAGTCACCATCTCTTGCCGGGCAAGTCAGAACGTTTATAGTAATTTAGCATGGTATCAGCAGAAACCAGGGAAAGCCCCTAAGCTCCTGATCTATGCTGCATCCAGTTTGCAAAGTGGGATTCCTGATCTATGCTGCATCCAGTTTGCAAAGTGGGATTCCCTCTCGGTTCAGTGGCAGTGGATCTGGGACGGATTTCACTCTCACCATCAGCAGCCTGCAGCCTGAAGATTCTGCAACTTATTATTGTCAACATTATTATGATACCCCTCCCACAGTGTTACAAGCCATAACATAAACCCCCAGGGAAGCAGATGTGTGAGCCTGGGCTGCCCCAGATGCTCCTCCTGGTGCCTCCATGTGCTGAGAGCATTTCTCAAAGTCAGTGTGGTTTTGGAAGTCATTGGGAGGTTTTTTTGTAGAGGGGGCCAGGGAGGCTCCTCTGAACCCTAAGCCTCTTTTGCCCTCATCCCCAGCAGAAAAGATGTTACAACGGCTGCCCTGGAAGAATAAAGAAGAGAGATAAGTCACCTGAGAAATCTATGTTATGGGATAATTGGAATTCATATAGAAAAAGAGAAGCTACTCTCAGTATTCCAAGGAGAAACTGTTCAAGTTGACTAAATTAGAGTCTAAACCACAGGCTTTCTTAAACCTACAGTATATCATTTATGAAGCATGTACTAGAGACAGGAGATTCTCAGGTGCTCCTCCAGAAGCCAGAATGCACCTGCCCCTGGTGGTATGTGCTGAGTACTGTGTGATGATCCTCAGACTTGTTTGGGACGCTCAGAGTGGGGGTGCTGATGCTCTCAGCTGCCTGCAGCACGTCTCCAGGTGATTCTCCACTCCACACCTAACTGTATGTGTTTTACTTCAGATGTCAGTGTACACGAATCCACCACTCTGACTTCCCAGTGTTGTAGGAGGGCAACTCATTGACCAACTCTAAAGAAACCATAGATAGCAAAGGAGCTTTGGAAAATGTGCTTCCAGAAGTGAATGTAGTGATGGGGAATTGACAGCTGACAGGCCAGTTAGGTCACTATTTCCACAAGGCTCAACATTTTTCCTGTTACAGATTGTCCCAGAATACACTTGAATGTGGTTTTGAGTTTTACCAGCAGGTCTGGGTTCATAGCAAGAAAACTTCATTAAGTCATAGATGAAGCAAAAACATCAGGATATTGTATGAAATATATTATAATGCTGTGTGTGGTAGCTCATGCCTGTAATCCGGAGAACTCTGAGAGACTAAGGCGGGAGAATCGCATCATTCCAGGAGTTTGAGATTGGACTGGTGTTGGGAAGAGGCCCCCAAATCTGGCCATAAACAGGCCCCAAAACTGGCCATAAACAAAATCTCTGCAGCACTGTGACATGCTCCTGATGGCTATGACGCCCATGCTGAAGGTTGTTGGTTTACCAGAAACAGGGCAAGGAACACCTGGCCCACCCAGGGTGGAAAACCGTTTAAGGCATTCCTAAATGCAAACAATAGCATAAGCGGTCTGTGCCTTAAGGACATGTTCCTGCTGCAGATAGCTAGCCAGAGCCCCTCTCATTGTGTCCCATAAGGAATGCCTTTAGTTAATCTATAGTCTATAGAAACAATGCTTATCACTGGCTTGCTGTCAATAAATATGTGGGTAAAACTCTGTTTGAGGCTCTCAGCTCTGAAGGCTGTCAGTCCCTTGATTCCCACTCCACACTCCATATTTGTGTGTGTGTCTTTAATTCCTCTGATGCCACTGGGTTAGATTCTCTACTACTGAGCTGGTCTCGGCAAGTGGTGCCCACACGTGGGGCTCGAAACCGGGTTGAAGGGTTGCTAGAGTGATGGTTGGAGAAAGCGGAACTATGCTGGAGTACACCTGAGTACTCTTAAGCAATCCCTATGGTGAGTAAGAAGGGGAACTCGGAAACATCAGGGTAACAATGGGACAAGTGTCAGCACTGGTTTGTTCCACCTTGGAACCTTTTCACACTGATGATAAGGAAGAAGGAGTGTATAACAACGTAACAGAAGAGGTGACAGAGCAGGTTTGTTTGCCAGCTAAATCTAAAGTGGCAAAGGAGGGGGAGGTTTATTCTTCCCTTTCTGCACCCCCTCATTAGTTTGAAGAAAAAGAGTAGCCTGATCCTCCAGATCCTTCTTTTCCAGAGGCCACTGGGTGAAAAGTAGTTGCTCCAGTGACGGTTCAAGCGGCACGTTGAGCGATCACTCTCATTTCTATTCAGACAGGAATCCAGCAAGCTAGACATGAGGGTGACATAGAGACTTCGCAGTTCCCTGTTAGAATACACCCCTCAGATCAATAGGGAAGTGTTATAGCTACATTTGAGTCTTTTCCTTTTGAATTACTCAAAGAATTTAAACAAGCTGTTAATCAATATGGACCAGGTTCTCCTTTTGTAATGGGACTGTTACAGAATGTTGATGTCTCCAGTTGGAGATTCCTCCAGACTGGGATGCTCTTACCTGAGCTTGTCTATCTCCTGCTCAGTTCCTACAATTTAAAACTTGGTGGGCAGATGAAGCTTCCATTCAGGCTGCTTGCAATGCCCAGGCCCAACCGCAAACTAATATAACTGCAGAGCAACTTTTGGGGGTCAGTGGTTGGGCTGGTTTAGATGCACATGTGGTTATGCAGGATGATGCCATAGAGCAGCTTAGAGGAGTGTGTATTAGAGCTTGGGAAAAAAAATCACTTCAGGAGGAGGACAATACCCTTCCTAATACCCTAATTCTCTTTGGCAAATGGACGTCACATGTGTTCCTTGTTTGGGAGACTAGCTTATGTACATATATGTTTGGGCACATTTTCTCACTTTGTCTGGGCTACATACCAATCAGGAGAGTCTCCTGCCTGTGTTAAACATCACCTTTTGCAGTGCTGTGCAGTGATGGCCATTCTGTCTTCTATTAAAACAGATAATGCCCCAGGGTATACTAGCCAAGCTCTAGCTACATTTTTCTCTGTATGGAATATTAAACACATTACTCGTATCCAATATAATTCTCAATTACAGGCCATAGTGGAAAGAATGAATCTCTCCCTGAAACAGCAGTTGCAGAGGTAAACAGTGGGAAACAGGGACTGTGGGACACCCCATATGCAATTGAATCTAGCATTATTGACTTTTAATTTTTTGAGCCTGCCTAAAGGCCAGATGTTATCAGCAGCTGAACAGCATCTATAGAAACCAGCTGCAAAGACAGAAGCAGAACAACTGGTTTGGTGGAGAGATCCGATAACAAAAAGTTGGGAAATAGGTAAAATAATAACATGGGGTAGAGATTACACTTGTGTTTCTCCAGGACTGAATCAATAGCCAATTTGGATACCATCAAGACACCTGAAACCTTATCATGAGCCAGATACCAAAGAAGAGATTCTGGGAGGAACCCGAGGACCCCCTATTTCAGCTATGTTGAGACTGACACTGAGGAGTCTCAGTGTCATGAGCAACACCCATTGAATGCAGCCACTCACCTGAGAACAGACCAAGAACCTGTCATTGATGGTGGAATAAAACCTGAGGAAAGCAGGACAACCAGTCACAATGAGTAATTTAATGATAGCTGTGATAGCAGGGATCACCATTGTGGTGAGTATTACTTCAGCAAGGGCTGACACAGAGAACGATTATACTTATTGGACATATTTACCTTTTCCACCACTTCTATGGCCTGTAATTTGGCTGGACCCCCCACTGGAGGTATACACTAATGACAGCTCTTGGGTGCTTGGTTCTGCAGATAAAAGAGGCCCATCTCACCCACATAAGGAAGGAACTGTTATGAATATTTCTTTAGGATTTGAACATGCACCAATCTGTTTGGGAAAGGCCACTAGTTGCCTACCCCCTTGCTATCAATCTTGGCTGGCAATAATGCCTGGATGTAATCACTCTATAACCCAGTTATACATACTTTCTGGTCTCAGTATTTACCATAAGAAATCTGCTCCTATAATTGAGGCATACTGCCCTGAAAAACCTGTTTGTAAACAGTATTGGACCTGGTCAGAAAAATTGAACGTACTTCTTTAGGAAGGTTGCATTGCAGAACAGGCAGAGGTGTGGTGCAAGAATTCCTATGGAATCATTATTGATTGATCCCCCAGGGGGATGTTTAGCTTGAATTGCAGCTCTCAGTCTGCATGCCATGGCCACACTGTGTTCAGATGGTCTGAATGAAACAGTCAGATGGTAGAAATGATAAGAAGTATGGCAAGAGTTGCTATTATCTGGAAACATGGTGGTATAGTGGTACCTCAACCTCTAATGATATGGCCTGCTGTAGGAGCTAAAAATAAGGATTGGAGGAAACTATTAATGGTTCTTTATAAGATCAAGATTTAGGAAGGAAAATATACTATGCCATCACAATATAATCCTAATTACTTTTTTTTTGTTGAAAACAATACAATTTGGATACAAAGTTGTGTTTGTCCTCCTTTTCTGTTGGTAATGGGCGATCTAAAGTTGGACATCCCTAATTATCATGGAACTTGCTAGGAATGTAGATTGTTCTCTTGTGTAAACTCTTCCTTGTTTAATGCTAATCATTCTATCCTAGTAGTGAGAGCTCAAGAAAGAGTAGGGGTACTGGTGAAGTTTTCCCGTCGTTGGGAAGTATCTCCCTCTGTACATATTATTACAGAAATTCCTCATAAAATTTTGAGATGCTCTCAGCATTTCATTGCTACTTTAATCTTGGTTATTATGGGACAGATTGCTGTTATAGCTACTGCTGTGGCAGCTGGAGTCGCATGACATTCATCGGTGCAAACAGCAGATTTTGTAAATAAATGGCAGACAAAATAATTCTACTCTGCTCTGGAACTCTCAATCTAAAATAGACCAAAGATAGTTTATCAAATCAATGATCTCCAACAAACTGTAATGTAGCTAGGAAATCAAGTAGCTAGTTTGGAATATAGAATGCAACTAAAATGGAACTGGAATACTTCTGACTTTTGTATCACTCCTCATCCTTATAATGAATCAGACATGAATGGGAAAGAATAAAAAAGCATCTAGAAGGACACTCTGGAAACTTGTCTTTGGATATTGCAAAATTAAAACAACAGACATTTAAAGAATCCCAAACACATGACCTTAATGCCAGGAACGGAGTGCGTGAAGGAGCTGCAGACGGATTAGCAGCTATTAACCCATTAAAATGGATAAAAACACTTGGAGTCTCTGTGATTTCAATGATGATTGTGCTTTTAGTCAGTGTTGTTTGTCTTTGTATTGTTGGCAGATGCAGATCCCGACTCTGAGAAAATAGTTTACCATGATAAAGCCTTTATCATCTTGCAAAAATGCAAAAGGGGACATGTTGGGAACAGGCGCCCAAATCTGGCCATAAAGCCACCCCCAAACTGACCATAAAAAAATTCTCTGCAGCACATATTCCTGCTGCAGATAACTAGACAGAACCCATCCCTTTGTTTCCTGTAAGGAATGCTTTTAGTTAATCTATAGTCTATAGAAACAATGTTTATCACTGGCTTGCTGTCAATATATATGAGGGTAAAACTCTGTTTGTGGCTCTCAGTTCTGAGGGCTGTCAGCCCCCTGATTCCCACTCCGCACTCTATATTTCTGTGTGTATGTCATTAATTCCTCTAGCAACGCTGGGTTAGGGTCTCCACGAATGAGCTGGTCTCGGCAGACTGGGCAACATAGGAAGACTCTGTCTCCACAAGCATGAAAAACATAGATAGATGAGAGGTAGGTAGGTAGATAGATAGATAGATAGATAGATAGATAGATAGATAGATAGACAGACAGACAGACAGACATAGATATAACAATCATTTGACAATCAAATAAGTCTTCTTTGACAAACAGGAAGACAACAAGAGAAAATCCTAAACATGGATATAGTATTTTTCCCCTTAATATGAAAGTCCTTTGCTTCTTAAAATTACCCAGAACCCAGCAGCACCTCAGCAACCCTGAGAGGGTGTTTTGCATGACACGTAGCAGGCCCACCTCAAATTTCCTGACAGACACTCTTCATTTCAACATGATAACAGGTGGTTATCTGTTATCTTTATCGGTTATAAAGTTTAACAAGCTATGTTTTAGGTGACATTTTAGCTAAAGAGATTTATGTTTTTCTCAATGAGGCTGTTTAAGAAAATTTCACAGGAAGGTTACATGTTGAAAACACACCCAGCTTTACTTTCAAATTGATGCAACATTGCATTTGAAAACATTTTGACGATTTCAAAGGTTGAAAAATCATAATTATATATCCATGGATTTATCAAATAACTAGATGTTTAAACGGAGTAAACATTTTTTGAAAGTTTAGTAATTACCAAGTGAAAGAACCAATTAAAATTGTGTGTGGCGATGTTAGAGTTTCTTGGACTTAGTTGTACCAAGTCAGCTTGGTTTGGGATGTTGTCTACTCCTGCGATCTGCCATGAGAATCTTCTGCCCTGAGTAGTCAGTGTCCTTCAGACTTGGCCTCATAAATGCATTCCATAGGCTGGAGACAAGCTCAGTTCCCTGTAGCCAAACCAACCAGCTGAGCCCTGCCTTGATCAGCCAATTGATTATTAAAATGAACATTCAGGAATGTGAAAATAAATATTTTAGTGTAATAAGACACTAAGAGTTTAAGTGGTTGATTGTCAATAATTTTTGTGCAAAAACTGACCAATACAGTATTTATACATCTACCTATTTAGATAGATGCATTCTATTAAAATAGATGACATAAATATGAATATTTATTAATTCATATACAGAGATACTAAGACAGCATTTAAAACATCAAAACTTAATACCAATAAAAACCATGAAATTGATATCATTTGGGGAAATGTACATATTTGAGTGTATATAACATACATATTAGTGCATTTATATTTTTGAAAAATTGTTGACTGCATATACTTATATGTACACATATTTATGTCTAAATAAGGCTATTTAAGTATATTTATATATACATTTATAGGCAACACATGCATATTTACAAAGTAATTATGTAAAAATTAAATCTGTGAAGGTGATTTCAGTTCCTCCCCATAAAAACCCTGGTGCCCCAGACCTGGTATAGTATGTGCTCTGGCTACAGAAATTTCCTTCATAACTTTTAAACACTTTAAACACTCACCTAATGGATACGTACACCTTGAAATATTTTTCTAACTCAGTGAGGGGGTGGGGGGGTAAAGGGTTTGAATGGGGATAACTGCCTAATGTTAAAAATGAATCATTGCATCCTATGGAAGTCCAATCATGCATATGTCCCCAACGATGCCATACTGGATGGAGATCGCATAACTGGGTGCTGTAGTGATGTCATACCACTGCTGTCATCAAGGATGCCCTGGGAGACTGGAAGTCACAATAGTGGGCAAACCCCAAGGGCAAAGTCACTGTACACTTTGCAATGAGAGATCAGCAATTCTGTGACATTTGCTATTGGTTTGGAGAGATCATTAGGCCTCAGAAGAAACAAAACGGAAGGACTGGAGATAAAGTTGGTTTGGAAGAGCTATGACTGCACCTTGGAAAATAGGTCGAGATAAAAAATAAATGCTTCTCAAATGAATATTCATCTCTATTCCATTACTGAGTACGAGCTTTTAGTAATTAAGAGGATCAAATACTAGGACTTCAGTCAGTCATGTTTCGCAGCTTTTTTAGGAAGTCACATGAACCGTAGAAATCTATGCATGAGCACAAAAATATAAATTTTAGTTGATGAGGCTTGTATGCCTATGACTTTTCTGAGCATTCAACTTGCCAAGTAGCATAACCCCTCCTGAACCACTAACATTATACCACACATCAGTGGTCAGACTAACAACACGTGTCCAGTGAGTACAGTGGAACTAACCCGACATCCAAAGGACAGTGGTTGTTTTCCTGTATATGCATTTGCCTTTCTTGTCAGTCATGTTTCTGTCAGAATCATCTCTTGGAAGATTCCTGAGTGTTTTCATCAGAGTCAAGAAATCCTTACACAATTTAGCATTGGAATAAGCAACTTAAATATAGCAAAAAAAAAAAAAAAAAAAAAAAAAGTGACGAAACGTATGTTCACGATGTTGTCATGTGTCCAGGGGCAGCTGTCTTTACAGAAAGGAGAAAATCCATTACTAGTCAGGGAAAGCCAAAATACAAACCCTTGTAATGTCAAATCGCTGTCTTACCAGATGTGCTGAGGCCCTGAAACACCGATGTGTATGACGTTGTTACCCCCATTAACAGAATGGGAGAATCTGAAAGATGACTGCTTATTACGGGTAGAGACAAGATTGAAACATTGTTTTTATTCACTCTTGTCTGGGGTTTTCTGATTGATAGTTCTTAATTCAAAGATTTGGCATAATAATTACTGCATTAAATTGGAAAAAAATGACGACCATGTGGCCATTTATTTCTCATTATGATACAGCACAAACTTTGAACACCGGGTCTTATGGTGTAGGCTGGGGTCATAGAATCTGATAATCAAGGGAAAATAGGGTTCCTTTTCCATATTTTAGAGAGGAAGTGGAGAATATGCAGAACCTAGAGGAATTTCAGGACTGTTTTTATTTAGTGACATTTCCACTGGTAAAAGTTTCTCTTAACTTCAACAGACTTCAGAATGAAGCTTTGAGAAATGCGGCTGAAGCATCACATGCACTTGGATGGTAGTGCAGCAGAGGGGAGGTGAAACGTACAGTGAGCTTAGGTCAGTTTGAATTGAGAAACATAAGAAATAGTCCATTCATTCTTTCTTACTTGTTCTATCATTGAATCAGTTGACCACGAGAGAAGCCACTGTGCCTGGTGAGGCAAAATTGTGTTTATTTTGATGGATTAGGTGACTTAAAATCAGATTGAAAAAGCAGAGGAGTGAGCTCAGACAGCTCCCAGCATTCATTTCCCTTCTCCCTGACACCTGTGTGTTTCAATGATCAAGAAAAGTCCAAGGCCGAGTGCAGTGGCTCACGCCTGTAATCCCAGCACTTTGGAAAGCTGAGGCAGGTGGATCACCTGAGGTCAGGATTTCGAGACCAGCCTGGTCAATATGGCAAAATCCCATCTCTACCAAAAATACAAAAGTTTGCAAAGTGTGCTGGAGCAAGCCTGTAATCCCAACTACTCAGGAGACTGAGCCAGGAGAATCGCTTGAACCCAGGAGCCAGAGGTTGCAGTGAGCTGAGGTCCAACCACTGCATTCCAGCCTGGGTGACAGAGCAAGACTCCTTAGAGAAAAAAAGAAAGAAAGAAAGAAAGAAAGAAAGAAAGAAAGAAAGAAAGAAAGAAAGAAAGAAAGAAGGAAGGAAGGAAGGAAGGAAGGAAGGAAGGAAGGAAGGAAGGAAGAGGAAAAAGGAGAAAAAGGAAAGTCCTCCTATTGTGACAGGAAGTTGTCGAGGCAGGAGGCTGTGCCTACAGGACAGTGCTGTCTGAACAAGTTTCATGATCCTGTGTGGATTTGCTTAGGATAATGGCCTCCAGCTGCATTCATGTAGCTGCAAAGGATATCATTTCATTTTTAATTGCTGCGTAGCATTTCATGGCATATATGTACCCCATGTTCTTTATCCAGCCTACCATTAATAATCATTTGGGTTGATTTCATATCTCTCCTATTGTGAAGAGTGCTGCTATGAACATATGTGTGCACCTGTGTGTATAGTAGAATGATTTCCATTCATTCGGGTATATATGCAATAATGTGATTGCTGGGTCGAATGGTACTTCTGTTTTAAGTTCTTTGAGGAGATGTTACACTGCTTTCCACAACTGCTGAACTGATTTACATTTTCAGTTGTAAGAAGGATAGTTGTATTATGTTAGGGGTAACTATGACCTTACTATTGTCTGTATTTTAAGATTATGTATGATCTCAGGAGATGTGTGTGAGTTCAACTTAGCAAGGGGTGGGCTTGTGATGGCTAATACTGAGTGTCAACTTGATTGGATTGAAGGATGTAAAGTATTTATCCTGGGTGTGTCTGTGAGGGTGTTTCCAAAAAAGATTAACATTTGAGTCAGTGGTCTGGGAAAGGCAGACCCACCATTAATCTGTGTGGGCACAACCCAATCAACTGCCAACGCAGCTAGACTATAAGCAGGCAGAAAAATGTGAAAAGAGACGGGCCTACCCTCCCAGCCTAAATCTTCCTCCCATGCTGGATGCTTCCTGCCCTCGAACATGGACTCCAAATTCTTCAGTTTTGGAACTCTGGTTGGCTCTTTTTGCTCCTGAGTCAGCAGATGGCCAATTGTGAGACCTGGTGATTGTGTGAGTTAATACTTAATAAACTTCCTGTATTAGCAAGTGACCTAGAGAGACAGAACTAACAGGATATATGTGTGTGTGTGTGTATATATATATATATTAAAAGGGAAGTTTATTAAGTATTATGTTACTGGATCATAAGTTCCACAACGAGCTGTCTGCAAACTGATGAGAAAGAAGAGCCAGTCCGAGTACCAAACTGAAGAACGTGGAGTCTGACGTTCGAAGGCAGGAAGCATCCAGCATGAGAGAAAGATGTTGTCTGGGAGCCTAGGCCAGTTTCTCATTTTCACATTTTTCTGCCTGATTTCCATTTGCTGGCAGCTGATTAAGTTGTGCCCAGCAGATTAAGGGTGGATTGCCTTCCCCAGCCCACTGATTCAAATGTTAACCTCTTTGGGCAACACCCTCACAGACACACCCAGGATCAATACTCTGTATCCCTCAATACTGTCAAGCTGACACTCAGTATTAACCATCACACTCCCTTTCATATATATATACACCTACACACATATATATACACATATATACACACACATATGTATATCTTTAATTCTGTCACTCTAGAGAACCCTGACTAATGCATCTACACTTTTAATGACCTATTTCTTTTATTTTTGGTCATTTATTTCCCCTGGGTTGCCTACACTCTCTTCTTCTCACTTCCCTGTGAAGGACATATAAGCCTCTGGACCTCACTAGGTCAGGGCATGTCCCTGCCTTGCACTATCAATGATACTTTTCTCTTTCACTCTTTAGCAATGAGGGAACGTCATCCTTACCCAGATGCAAGCCTCCTGCCTCACATCCAGGACAAAGAGTCTCCATCTCCTCTCCAGCAAATGCCCATGTATGTGGGCATGGTGGCACATCCCTGTGATCCCAGCTACTCCTTAGGCTGAGGTGGGAGAATCGCTTGCGCTTGAGAATTCAAGGTTTTAATGAGCTGTGATCCCACCACTGCACTTCATGCTGGGTAACTGAGTTAGACCCTGTGATTTTTCCCCTGCGTTTTACAGAATTTTTTGGCCTCTTTCTTCTATTAATTTGTGTTTTGCCTATTCATTTTTTGCAAACCTTTAGAGGGCAAATGGGAAGTTTCCCTTTTTCCCTCTAAAGAGTACATTCCTCAATATTCAGGCCTCTCAATAGGCAGCAGGAGGGTGTGTGCAGGGCCTCCTCTACAGTGATTTGACCACTCCCAGTCAGACATCAGTAATACCCCCAGAACCCCAGGCTGAAACCCACTGATGCTGATGCAGTTCAGTCCACTTCCTCTGCTGCTGCACCAGGCTGACATGCCTTGGCCCCTGTTAAAGGTGTGAGATGCAATGGGTGCAAATCTGTGTTCAGTTTTATCCAAATCCAAGTGCTTTCCTACTTTTTCAACTTCCTTGTTTTTCTATTTAACACTCATTGCTCACTCTGTAAGAGAGTAGAGATGGCATTCTCCACTAGTTATCCTTAGGGGGAGCTGGCTGAAGACAATTAGTAACACCTTGGTTGTGAATGTCAAATAGATTTTGTAATTTCACATCAGATGCAAGATCCTAAAACTAAATTTTTTTTTATTTCGATTGTCTCTTGCTGATAGGAAATGGTACTTCTCAAAATTCCAAAAGCTGGTTTAAAAATAAAAAGCAAATCCTGAAAGATGTAGTATACTAAAGATTTAGTATTTTCCATGAATCACTGGGAAAATACAGGATACTATAAACCTTTTTATTCCCCATAGTGCAGAATTTAAGATTTGGCAGACTGCAGGAATGGGAGCATTAGGGGAATACAGGAGCGGTCAGCTATTGTTCAGTTAAACTGCCTTGGGTTATGATGGGTGGGGATGTGGATGGTGGTGCGCTTGGCAGTTGATGTGGACCCACAAAGGAGCCAAATATGATCCTTGTGAAGAACCACAGAGTTGAAGGCACTGCTGCCTAACATCCTGGGTGGAGCCTGTGCCACTGGGAGTCTCACAGGAAAGTAATGTCGTGAGTAGGGCTTTAGGTCTGTAATCACCAAAGGTTTAGTGAAGTCCCTGTGCAAGGAGACCTGAGGTCACGTCAGTCAGTCCGAGTCAAATCACAACAGCCAAGCAGAGCTTTGGAAACTCATTCGGCCCCTAGAGGAGGTTTAGCAGAGAACACTGATTGGTTCTGGAGATGTCACAAGCACTGATATGCCGAGTAGAAGGCCAGGCAGGGTCTACACCTGCAGGCGGTGCAGTGGGGGTGGAGGTCGATGTTCGTGATTCAGACATGTATTCAGGATGCTCTGTTCAGCTTCGGGGATTTGGAAGAACATGCTGAGTCTGTGGGAGTTTTATGTTCTTCTAGCTCTTCTCCTCCAGGCTGCTTGATGAGTCAGACCTCAGCCTATGCCCTACAGAGGACACAGGTCAGGTATAGAGGTTGCCCTGTGCAACCCCTGAGGGTCAACCTGATTCTCCGTTCTCTGGAGAGTTCCTCTGCTTGTGCCAAGAGGTAGCTTATGTCCACATGCAAACTTGGTGGATATGGCAGGAGGACAAAGACTCAGGCCAGTGGCAGTTAAACTAAAAGGAACGTTTTTCATTTTGAAATTTTAGATCACTTAGTTCTCATTTCTTCTACTGTTCTCTGATGTTATTAGTATAGACTTTTGTATTGTTCTATCTCCAGGTTCTTGCAGTGGTTCTTTTAGCCTTTCACCCCCTACATCTTTGCCTCAGAATAGGAAGATTCCTTTTGAAACATACCAGTCACTTAGAAATGACAGTTTGGGTATGAAATTATCAGAAAAATAAAAGGTTTTGAGGTAAGTAAATGTATAGTTTTTACACGATATAGTCAATACCTGAAAATATATCTGACTCCAGTATTCTAACAGTGATGGGATGGAAAAAGTATGTTTTGCATGGTGTCACATACAATAATTCTTCAAAAATATTTATGAACGAATCATGGGCAAATCAGTCCATTTCATGAAGTGATATAATCATCATATGGAATTGTTTGCATCCAAAGGAAAAAACAACTTTTTTTCAGTTTAAAATAATCAACCCCATCAGAAATGATTGTCTATTCTAGGATGATCCACACCACTGTAAATGAAGTTAAAACTGAATTCCCCAGGAGAAATATCAAAAATAAATGAATAATGAAAGCATGGCATATAGGAAAGAATCTGTCACACATACAAAGATAGACAAATCTTCAGAGGACTTTTCTACACATATTCCTGAGTGATAACACACATCGAACCAAAAATATGTTGATTTCACTTCCACAATCAAGAGTGTGGATCTAAAGATGGTACAATTAAAATTACATTCTTAATCCAAAAGTCCAAAAACAAAGAATAGACAGTTTACATAAAAGAGTTTGTAAAGCACGGAATGACAGGTCTACAGAAGGTACTCACAAGTGAGAAAACACATCTAGCCAAAATTCTCAGGATTTCACCATCACAAACACCACTTTAAAGCCTGGAGACGCTGCACAGCCTCCTGTGAGCAGGAAACTCACCAGGACCCTGCACAGTGTGATGGCCCCAAAAATAAACCTCAATGGAAGTTCAGCCTCTCAGTGTGGCAGGAGCAGCTATGGTGCCAGGGGATGTGTCCCCAGCAGTTGGAGACAGGTGGGCTCAGGGAGATAACTGGAAAGCCTTTGAGGAAGGAAGAGGCCATGAGGCCTCAGTCACAGGCACAGGCTCCTCTTCTATGTGAACAGGGCCAGGGTCCTCCAGGACACCTTCCAATGCCTCCTCTTTCCTCCACACACAGGGCGCTGAAACCCCACCAACCCTCCAGGGTTGGCTGCCACATCATCCCTGGAGCAGCCCCTAAAGTTCCCTGCTGTTCTCATGGCTGTAGGGATGCTCAGTCATGTCACTGTAAGGGGACCCTAGTGTGTCCTGTCCTCACCTGCTGCCACTGATGACCTTCAGGGTACTTCACCTTTGCCCAGAGACCACACTCTCACCAACTATCAGGAGGATGGACGGCGGCCCGCACTCCATGATGTTTGGCTTATGAGTAAGTCAGGGCTCCGGGTAGTCTCATGTTTGTGCAGCTCATAATCATATCACATAGGAATCCTATTTTGACATTGCCTGACTCCTCATTCTCTCTGAGTAGTTACTCACTCTGCCCATCCACCCCAATACTTCCTTCTTGTGCAGCTGCTAATGATGTTTTCATTTGGAGATTGATGTGACTCTATTGGTGGAATACTAGATGTGTGCTTGTCACATCCTCACATTTCTAACAATAAAAGACCGTTCTTTGGAGTAACATTTGTTCTTTGTTTCCTAGTTTGTCAGGATTACATTTCTAGTGATTGACGTGGAAAGTTCTTTGTTAAAATGCATTCATATTGCTATGAATTAACTGCATTTTTTTGAATCTCATAAATTTGGATATGCGACATTTACTTTCAGATCAAAGTACTTTGTAATTTCCATGTTTGTTGTTTCTTTGCCCAAAACTACATTTAATGGTACTTTACTTATTTTCCGAATATTTAGATTCTTTTCAGCAAATGTTTAAAAAATTAAATTTAGAATTTCAGTTGCTTTATGGGTACGAGTGGTTTTTGGTTACAGTGATGAATTGTGTAGTAGTGAACTCTGGGCTTTAGTTGCCCATCACTCAAATCGTATACCTTGTGCCCAATAGGTAACTTTTCATCCCTCCTTCTTCTCCCACCAACCCCCTTCTGATAACTTTCTCTTTCTGATTTCTAATACAATTCCCTTCAGTTATGAGTAATTTATTTTTTATGATTTAATCAGCTTGATTTTATTGAAATATCTTGTTGCAAGGTATATGATACAAAAATATAATGTATCATTAGCGAGTGTTTTGAAAGACCATGGAATTGGCTGTGGTTTGGTGGAGTGTTCTCTAAGTACCAGCCTTGTCCAGATGGTTGATAGCCTTGTTCAAGCCATCT
This sequence comes from Piliocolobus tephrosceles, assembly GCF_002776525.5. NCBI lineage: Eukaryota > Metazoa > Chordata > Mammalia > Primates > Cercopithecidae > Piliocolobus > Piliocolobus tephrosceles. The sequence goes on along the minus strand of NC_045448.1, from coordinate 91,870,566 downwards.
GTATCCGCACTGGCCCAAGGGACTGGGGTGCTTGCACTTCAAACTGGACCTGCTTCAGAGCCCTTTTCTATCCTGAGTCCCAATCATAACTGCAGAATTTCTTGTTGCCTGGTGGGCCAAACCTGTATTTCAAGGGGTAGAAAATGTAGCCTCCAGAAACCAAAAAAGTCCTACTTGTGGCTTCCTTCTTTGGAAGACAAAGACACACACTAAAAACACTGGAATAAAATAAATACTCCTGTAATCCTGAACTCTGATTCACTCTGCCTTTATGTTACATGCATTACAATGGCCTTATTAATGGGGACATCATTTAGTGCCTTTTGATGGTAGCTGTAGAGATGAATGCCCAGATTCAAGGTGCAGGGCAATACCAGCCAGGGGAAATCAGCCTCCCAACCACAGCCACGATATGCCTAGGCAGCCACAAAGAGTTCCCAAGTAATTTTCTGATCATTTACCTGGTCATGGTGCAGTATCTGGACTTGCTCTCCAATGAGGAGGATCTAAAATTTAAAGTTGTGATGTCCTTGATTCTATTGCACCAAATTTCATCTGGTCTTTCTGTCAGTCACTCACAAGGGCACTCCATTCAAGTCAAATTCTCTGAAGATATGATTGTCTTCTTACAAATTCTAGAGAAAAGCTTGATTTTAGATTTGCCTAGCAAATTAAATATTTTAATGCCATTAATATGATCATTTAAATGGTATCCTTGTCTTAGACTCTCTGCAAATGTTAACCTGGGGCAAATTTCATAATAGGGTTTCTCTTTACTTTCATTTTCCTCTACAATTTCTGGGTAAGATGGCCTACTCGGAGAAAACCTATGAAATTAGTTTTAACCCAAAACAAAATCATTATTTTGAAATTAATACCATCACAAGCCAGAGACAAAAGATATTGCTCTTGCTTTATGGTTTACTTAGGATTATTATTGACTAGTAAGTATTTGCTTCAATCTTCCCTAAAATCAATAGGTTTTTTCCCTTTATTTTGGCTTACATGAATAATTGTTGTATAAACCGTTTTCCTGAGGTAACATATTCATATGCCTTCTTATTTTCAGTTTAAATTTTCCCCTAGGGCTGCTGGGATTCCAGAATACAAAAGAAACCATTTTCTAGGTTAAGGATGTTTCTAATTTACTAGGGTAAGACTATTAAATATGAGTGAGATCCCGCTAAATCAGTGTCGAGCAAGAGATTATGCCTCTAGTACTTTGTTAAACATGATAGTTTTATTCTTGACTGCTCCTGGGAAGTCAGAATTTATTTCATTTTTTTACTGATCCTTCATTTTTTTTTGCTACTGGATATTTCAGAAGGGTTAATATCTAGAAGTTTTGCAATGTAAGGGCAATTGGCTCCTTATAGAGCATTTACACTTGGGTGATCCTTAGCTCCTGCCCAAGAATGACCAAATAATAATAAAGTTCACTACCGTGATGTGAAGCTGCTGCTTTCAGGAGGGTAGAGTCAATATTTCCAGGTGTCAGCACAGAGGCTGTATTATTATTATTAATTATTATTTATAATTAATAATTATATTAATTATTATTAATTATTAATTGTTAATTGTTAATTATTATTATAATTAATTATTATTATTATAAGACAAGAAATGAGCACTAAATACTTTATTTGGCTCTTGTCTGTTTCCTTTTCTGTACTTTTGATTTTTGCTAACAGGAGGTGAAAAGAAGCAGTTAAAAAAGAAATTCAGCTGACTTTAGAACTCAGTTTGATTAACTTGAACCCTAATTTTTCTTTAGTGCCTTAAATATTATTAATTATATTTTATATAAGTATTTGCTTGTTTCTTAAAATTGTTTAACACGAAAAAAACGATGAGTGTGAGATCTTGCAAATTCTATTTTCATTTTTCCTACAGGTAAATTATCTAAGTTAAAAGTAAATAAGTTATTCCACTTTATTTTCTTGTTATAGACATTGAAGTTCTTATATTACCTGCAGCTTCTACTACAGTTTAAATGGCTAGAATCCCCAATTCAGTCTCTAGAAACTTCTTGGGATCTTCATTTTCCATCTCTCAAGTAAATCAGGTTTTACTGTAAGGTCTCAAGACTAACTTCACATTCAAAGAGTAGAAAAATTTTACTAACCTCTCAGGCAATCTATGGTTTTATGGAATTTTAGTTCTCAGGACGGGGACCCCTTTCTTCAAGGGTGTGAATTCAAAGGGAACCTAAGAGGCACAGAACGCTCAGGAAGAAAACGGACTCATGCCTTCACTTTGTGCAGTTGGTGGGTGTGGTGGATTCTGCAGAACTATTAGCAAACACAGAGGAGAAGCCCATCACTTAATCCCACAGCTGTGTGGATAGTTTCATAGGATTTCTGAAAACCTTTTCCAAGAAAAAGTAAAGACCGGAATTGAAACGTTTGGAAACAGGTTCAGATGAGACAGATCTAGAAGAGGGTCTGAAGATTCAGAAAAGTTCAACACGGAAACAATGCTGTTTCTTTCAATGTTTGGAGAGAGAGATTCTCAGAAGCAGAAGATACACATTCATGGAGTCTAGACTCCCTGTGCTCTCTCTGTGGTCCAGGATATTTACCCACGATCTATGCTCCAGTGAGGGACAATTTCAGTTAGTGAGACAATGCAGAGAGCTTCAATCCCAGGTACCTGGGAGCCAGGAATCCATTCACAGGACCTGCAGCTTCACAGATGGAAGTTCCCTTTGTGGGTGACTTGGTCTGAATTCTCATCTAGGGACAAAATCTCACCTTTAATTAAAAGAAGGTTCATTGATGCACAGGTAGGGAACAGGCCTGTGTGTGTCTCAGCCTCATCCATAGCAGTGTGGGTTTGCACTATCTGGACTAAAACAATCTGTAGAAAAAAGTCTACATGATATGTAGCACTGATCTATAAATGAGAATGCTATGTTGTTTATTTCAAAACTGTAGGCTTAGTTCTCAATGGCCTGTGCCAAACTCAACTTTTAAAATGTAATTGTTTTAAAAACAACCCAAATAAGAATATTTTTAAACTTTTTGAAAATACTTAATCTACATATCCAGATGGCCTCACCCACATCTGTTAGCAGTAGGTAAGACAAGCTCCAGTTTATGAAAACCTTAAACTTAGTACTGCCCTCTGTAGCTCTCTGACACAGAAACTCCCCAGTGTGCTGCTGTGTGGCATCTCCTAGATGCATATCCCTTCTCCAGTGTCCCGCCCATTTTGAGAAACAACCCTATCACCTTATTCTTTGAACTACCTCCTGCTGTGAAGGACTTCTCTGCAAACCTGTCAAAGCTTCATCCAATAGAGGGCACGTGTGCTACTGCCGTCTGTGGTCATCTCTTTTTCCTTGGCCTTGGTCAGCCTACAAATTCCTCAACCCCCCTACAAACAGGATCACCGTGTCCATCCCATAGACGCTGACTCCCGGTAATGAACACAAACAATTCCACTTCCAAGACTCTCTTCCCAAGTCATATGAGTAATACAGTTGCTTTCAATTACGTGGATCCCAAACTAACTGCATCAGGAAAAGGAGCCACAGCCACACTAAACCCTGCCTGTAGAAGTCCTCCTTCATTCAGGTGACCATGGTTCAGATGAGAGACACGCAGAGGCCTGCTCTCACCCTGGTTCAACTGTAGGCTGCTCTTCCATCTTCTCTATGTCCACTGTGGACTGACCAGTGTCTGTGGGATGGATCACCCATATTGCTTGCTGTTCTGAAAGCCCTGGCATGATGTGTCAACAGACAAGAGAGGGAAGTTTCTGTTTAGAATTAGTAATAGTCTTATTTAGGTCTACAGGTTAAATCAGGTAATTTCAAAGCCTGTTTCTGACTAAAACAGGATTTGTACAAGTTTTTACATTTTCTGGATATGTAAGGCAGTAAATCATGAAATTTTTGTTAAAAATCCCAGGGGTAGGCCTTTTTAATGGTTAATTCGTTCTCATAGGAAATAGCAATGCTTTTTTAAATTCAAGCAATCTAAATACTTTGTGAAAATATCATTTTCAAGAATAGACTTACAGTAAAAGAAAATGGGACACCTTGTTATTCACTTTCTGCAATTCAAATTTTCATATTAGATAACAGATAAAACTGATTATTCATTTAACACCCTTTCAGATTAATTATTTAAAACTAACAATAAAATAGACCATTTTTTTCTATTTTCCTTAAGCTGTTTATATTTTATGTCTCCTTATTCTATTCCTTCACCTTCTGATATTTCTGACTTTTTTCACTATCATGATTAAGAGTCTGACCTTTTCAACACCAAGAAGCAGATCCAAATTTGTTGACATTATAAAAAAAAAGTTGAGTACACAAAATTTGCAAAGTGCAGTAAAAGAGTAAATAAAATTTTAACAGTGAAATATGAGACTTTTATTTCAATCCTACCTCATAGCTACTGTTTAATATCATCAACTCATATTGTTGCCACAGAGTTCAACATTTGAAGGTCAATATCATTTTTATTCAAGTATATTTTCCAATCTTATTTAAAAATGATAGTTTGGTAGATTCCCCAGAAGATATTCAGAAAAACCTTTCTTTGCAATCTTACCTACAAAGGCATTTATTTGTGTTCTTGATCAAATAAATATGACTTTGTGTTAAATTACCCAAGCTTACATCAATCACACTACAAGCTAGTCCTTCATTGTTCCTGGATTATTAGTTTTTTTAATAAATGTGATTGTCCTTGTGAAAGTATTTATTGTTGCTACCATTATTCAGACGGTGTTCAATGGGATATTAAGCACATCAGTGACAAATAAAGAATAGTGCAGTGGTCTTTCTGTTTAATGATCAGCTGAATGGGAGATTCACATCCCCAAGCTCTGAGCATCTTTACATAAAGTTAAGAAAATATCAGTTACAGGTACAGGTTACCCAGGGACATAAAACTGTGAATGCAGTACTTGTTGTTCTTACATACAGAGTTTCCTTTTGATCTGTGGATTCATGACTGTGGCTGTACCACATCCAGCCTGGGGGAGACTCACATCTCACTCAGAGTTGACAAGAACCTAGAAGCCCTGATAGGACCTGATGCCACATGACCAGGGAGACTGTGTGAGAAGAGATTTTCTAATCATCACTTGAAAAAACATAATACTAAGTTATTTCTTATCTGTTCTGTATCATTAATCTGGAAGATTCTTCCCTTAAGAGAGTCCTCTGGGCCGGGCACAATGGCTCATACCTGTAATCCCAGCACTTTAGGAGGTCCAGGCAGGCAGATCTCCTGAGGTCAGGAGTTCAAGACAAGACTGGACAACATGGTGAAACCCCACCTCTACTAAATAAAAAAACAAAAATAAAAATACAAAAAGAGCCCTCTGGTTAGCCTTGTATATATGGGATGATTATGATGAGATAGATCACAGACTGAGCAACTGGTCACAAGGACTTTTCTGTTCACTGCCTGAAGCACAAAATTTTGTCTTTCTTTCCTTTTCCTTACACTGGGCTCTTGGCTCTAAATGCAGAGGCACACATCATTCTCCCGGTGAGGTCCTTGGACAGAAAACTCTTATGCAGTTCACTCACCAGGTGGCAGGGCAGGGTAGAATCTAATATTGGAGTTGAACATTCTGGAAGAGTTATCCTGGAAACAGCAGATACCAAACAGCCCTTGAACTGGCTCCGGCAACTTTTTATTTGCAGGCTCTCAGTCCAGCAGTGCTTGTGGGGATGGGGCTGATTCCTTCTCTAGATTGACTGGGAGAGAGTCAAGCCAGATGGCATTCACCTCCCAGAGATGCATCCTGGACACACATGTCCACATGGTCAGGGTTCTGGTGCTGTCTTACAGTCGTGCCCTACACAGTCCCAACTTTCCCCTTCAGATCCTTCTTCCCTGGATTGTGGGCAGGCTTGACTGAATCTATCTCTGTTTTTTTGCAAAGGACAATTTATATCACATTTTCACAGAAGAGACATTCCCCCTGCCCCATCAACCTTTTCCACCCCACTGCACCCACCAGGGGATTTGCATATTGTCCCCTAGGGAGGACCTTCCCTCGTGAGTCTGAGATAAAAGCTCAGCTCTAACCTTGCTTTGACTGATCAGGACTTCTCAGGTCACCTTCTCACAATGAGGCTCCTTGCTCAGCTCCTGGGGCTGCTGGTGCTCTGGCTCCCTGGTAAGGACAAAAGGAGATGAGGGAGGAAAATTGGGTGGAAGGTGAGCTCTGTGGGCTCCACAGCTTCACATGTTTATTCCAATAATGTGATAGAGTCACATGGTCCATGCTCCATGGAATGGAATTCATGTGTGTCTGATGAGTAATCAGGATTCACCTCCAGGGAACGATGACCAGTGCTCTGATTCAGAACTTGAAAATAAAGACTTCCCTGCTGGCTAGTAAATAATGGGTTTATTTTAGAAAGTCTACTTTTCATGATATCAATCAAAACTTTAAAATGTAACTAAATATCAGAAGAGAAATTATGAAAGTTGCTCATAAGGTATTTATAAAAACTTGTACTACTTTGTTATTTTTTCAGGGACCAGTGGGGATATTGTGATGACCCAGACTCCACTCTCCCTGCCCGTCACCCCTGGAGAGCCAGCCTCCATCTCCTGCAGGTCTAGTCAGAGCCTCCTGCATAGTAATGGATACACCTATTTGTATTGGTACCTGCAGAAGCCGGGCCAGTCTCCACAGCTCTTGATCTATTTAGTTTCCAACAGGGCCTCTGGAGTCCCGGACAGGTTCAGTGGCAGTGGGTCAGGCACTGATTTCACACTGAAAATCAGCCGGGTGGAGGCTGAGGATGTTGGGGTTTATTACTGCATGCAAAGTACACAGCTTCCTCCCACAGTGGTATATCCTCGAACAGAAACCTCCCTGCTGGGTTGGCCCAGCTGCCCACATGTGCTGCCTGTCTGGGGGAGCAGCTGAGCAGAGTCTCTGAGTCTGCAGAAGAGAAGGCTGTTGGAGATGTCAGGGCAGTGTTTCCTGCTGAGGATGCTGGTCCACGAGAGCCTCAGCAGAACCTCCAATCCCATATGTTATGGCCCCACCAGCTGTCACAGCCTGGAGGAGGCATTAGCAGGAGGAGAATTCATGTGGGGCTACATGTCCTGGGACCAACCGGCTATGATGTAGGGAGAATGAATGAAAGCTCACATCCTCACCCTGCCTGTCTTGCCCACATTTGTCAAGTTCATGTAGCTGTCAGAATAATCAGATCACGGAAGCAGTTTAGTGACAACACAAGTAAAACACATATGGGAAATGACCAACTTGGGGTTTGTTTCATACATGATGACACTTAGTCATATTGGGGAACTCATAGTCTCCCATCTTCCTAATTCTGCTCTCTGACTCACACTGAACACTCCTCTCTAGTGTTTTACAGGAGAAAGCATTCTACACAAACTGTCTAGAGGGAAGTATGGCTAAAAACACGAAGTAAAAATGTTTGATGTTGGATTATTCAAATAGACTTTGTAAACTCATGGTAGGTATGAGATCCTAACATGAAAAATTGATTACTGTTAATTATCATTTGGCAAGTGAAAAGCAAGTTTTCACAGTTCCAAAAGTGGTGTTTAAAAATAACTGCATAGACTCAAAGATAAAAAATAGAAAGTTTATTTCAAGTACGAAGGAAACATTCAGAATTATGTGAGATTTTTATTTCTCTTCCAAATTCTAAAAGTTTTGAAAGTATTTAGGCTAAGTTCTATTTTAGATAGAAATTTATTACTGTGTTTTCATAAGAAAAGGTTTGAAAGAATACAGAAATGCATTCTTTTCTCATGATTACATCATTACCTGAAAATGAATCTGAATTCTATGTTTTGGTTGTCAATGCATGGAGCATCTATGCTTTTTATAAATTTTATTAAATATAGTGTTCTAAATGATATTGAACCCCAAAATGAGTCATGTGAGCTACATGTCATAACCCAATGTGATAGACACAAAATAATGACAGAATCAACAGAAGAATATCCGCTTCAGGCTAATGGCATAAGGTACACTTGGATGATTGTTTATTCCAAGATAATGGATTCCATGGTAAGTGCAATTAGAATTCCGAAGTTCCATTTCTGTTAGGTCTAAAAATTGCGTGGCAATATTTTTATATATATCAATCACACTGGAGCCCTAAAATGAAAAAAAGTGACACAATGTGTTTTTAAATACTGATAGATAAATGCATCCGTGAGCTTAAAAGGCATTACATAGAATGCAGTTAAAGAACACAAAATGTGATGGGGCACAGTGGCTCACGCGGTAATCCCAGCACTTTGGGAGTCTGAGTCAGGGGAATCCCCTGAAGGCGGGAGTTCAAGAGCAGTCTGGCCAACATGGTGAAACTTTGTCTCTACTAAAAATACAAAAATTAGGCAGGCATGGTGGCATGTGCTTGTAATTCCAGCTACTAGGGAGGCTGAGGCAGGAGAATTGCTTGAACCCGTGAGGCAGAGGTTGCAGTGAGCTGAGATCATAACACTTCACACCAGCCAGGGCAACAGAGAGAGACTCTGTCTTAAAGAAAAACACACACACACACACATAAACTGTAAGTAGTATGATCCAGAGCTAAGCAATGCTATCATCATCTTTAGCCCTCATGTGATTGACAGCATCTAGCAGCCTTTAATTTCTGCTTTGCTATGAGACACAAGATTAGTCCCAACCCATTCAAGATAGTTAGATATATTAACAAACAATCAAACAAACAAGTTTTATAATGCTGATGTAACAAAGGATTGCAATCTCAAAACAAAATGGTGAATGGTAAACGATCCCCTAAACCTGAGAGAAGATACGAGGAGAATCAGAATTGGCTGGTAAAAAGAAGCCTCTAGTTGCAGTTGACCAAACGTGTCAAGGTTTCTGTGTCTGTGCCATGGCAGTGCAGAGACAGGTGGGTGGCCTTGGTGGTGTTGGTGTCTCTGCTCCATAAAGTCAGTCAGGTAGGCAGAAGGCATGACCACCCTTATCGCACAGCTTACCTCCTTGCTCACAGTCACTGTCCCAACGGCCCATCCTCAGAAGCATGAGTGAAACAGAGTGAAGGGGAAGCTGTTTTCTTCTAAGGATCAAAAATCTTAAACTTGTACATAGGGATAAATGTTATTTTTGCTCCAAGTACACATTTGAGAAATCTTCCATTGAGCAGACCTGTTGATAAACCCACATTTTTTCTTTGTTTTAATCTGAAAATGCATTTACATGATTTTTGGAAAATAACTTTTTGAGTAAACAATTATATTTTAGCTGCTTATTTCAAGTTTTATTTACCATTTGATAATTATTTGTAAAATGTCATTGATTTAAAAAAATCATCTGCTGCTCTAACTGTCCTCCACTGAAAGTAATTTTTCTTTTTTACCTCATCAGATGCATTTTAAGCTCCTAAAGTGGCCTTATTATTTTTTTACAGATTCTATGTTTTAAGTCAGCTTATTATTTATGATTAATTTATTTATGTATTTATTTTCGCTTTCACAAGTAGAAGCCTGTAAGTTGTTATGCCAAAGAAGTTCCTCTAGATAGCAAACAAACCCCACAATACACCAAAGAGAGCCATGTTCTTACAAACCCTGGGAAAGGAAGAGGGCTACTGTCCCATTAACAACTTGGAGCCCCTAAGGCAAGAATGGCTGGGAACATCTGGAACATCTGCTGTGAAGTGAATGGTGTCTTAAATTCATGCTGAAGCCCTAATTGCTGAAAAGTGTAAGACATGGAATGTGGGGATTATATGCATCTTCCCGACACCAACATGATGCTCAGGAAGGAGACTCTTGTTTTCTCTTAAGATTCTTTTACTAACCAAGATTTTGCCTCTACTGAACATTTCCCTTTCCTGATTGTCCCTCTCTATTGACAGAAGATGGCCAAGGGATTCACTACTGAGTCTCAACCTCTTACCCAAAGCCCACGGATACAGTTACTCTTTTCCTTCAAGCTAGTTTTGTTTGTTTTCTAGTAATCCTATTAGCAATAAAAAAATCACTTTTTTATTCTTAGCTATCAAATATGTTATCTTAGTTAATTACCATGGCTGCCTTCAGAATGATAAATGAACTTTCACAATGATGTTAAGAGATCCAAATCCATGTGCTTCGGAAGTTGCATGAAGCTGTGTCTAGCCCCGGTGCCAGTGACTCTCCCAGAGTGCTCCATGCAGCTGGCACCACAGAGTCCCTCTGTGCTGTCATATCACCCACTACCTTCTGTGAATGAGATATTCTGATAAGAATTCTGGTGGATGCTCTTTGAGTCAGCACCCACACAACTCCCATGAAAGCTGAGGACCACAGTCCCCTGAAGACAATAACAGTTAACTAGACTCATAGCTCATGACGTTCCTGTATAGACACAGCTTCTCCCCAGATGGCTGAGCGTTGTCATTGGCTGTGTCCTTCCTTGTGCATGACAAGAGGAAACACAGCAGGTCTGTAAGCAGCCCTGCAAGCCAGGTTCTGAGCAAACCCTCCTGTATGGGTCTCTCTTACCTGGACATAGATGTGTAAACCAAAAATGAAACTAGAAGCTCCCTAGACGACTGATAAACTCCTCTCAGCCAAGAAGACACCCAAATCAACCTGAAATCCAAGTACAGGCCATGATGGGAATGGACGATTGGATATGCCTTAACTGACCATCCTCCTTTAAAATTCAGGTACAACTGATAAACTTTTAATGTTAAAATAGAGACCCTGAGAGTGACAAAGCAAACTCTTTGTAGCAATAAGATACCAACATGACAGATACCAGGCCGTAGGAGAAATTAAAGTAATTTTCCCAAAGATATTTTTATTTAATGTATTGGATAATGCCTCTGCAAAACTGTTTCTTGTGGGAAAAATCCATTCTGTAGTGAATCCTATTCCTTTTTGAGTCTCTTTCCTGAGCAGAGAGATTTAACTAAGAGTCTGGCACCTTTTAAGTCAGCTAAGAAACAATTACAATCTATTCTCTCTGAAGCCTGCTACCTGAAGACTTCATCTGCGTGATGAAAACTTGGCTCCACAACCCTTTTCTAAACCCAGAAACTCCCTTTTGTTGATTACAGGTCATTAGATAAACCCTTTCAACCACCTATGAAATCTTTGATTCCACCTATGACCTGTAAGTCCCCAACACGCCCCCTCCTTCAGGCTGTCCTGCCTTTCCATATCAAAGCAATGTACAGCTTACACATATTGATTGATATCTTATGTCTCCCTAAAATGTGTAAAACCAAGCTGTAGCTCGACTACCTTGGGCACACGTTCTCAAGACCTCTTGAGGCTATTTCACTGATATGTCTTTAACTTCGAACAAATAAATTACTAAATTAATTGAGACTTGTCTCAGATACTTATTGGTGTAGAAGTGTCATTGGATACACTTAGGGAAGTGAAGAGATTTATGAGCTCGAGAAAAGGAGAAAGCCAGGAAGAGTAGAGAGAGAGAGAGAGAGAGAGAGATTGTGATATATGTACAGGATTAACACTGAGACCTGGTTCTGTAATGGTGTAGTACTGAGTATTATCCTCAAATAATGAGGTTTCATTACAAGAAGGCTATGTCTGTGTCTTTTTTTGGGAAATAAAGTTATTTGTGAAATTTGCAGGTGCAAATTAAGGAGCTTGAAACAGGGAAATGATCTTAAGTTAATCAAGTGGGCCCCAAATGCGATCACAAGAGTCCTGAGATAGAAAAGAGGTAGAGAGACACTTAACATAGACTGAAGAGGAGAAGGCAATGTGAACACAGAGACAGAGATTGCAGTGATATGTCCACAGCCAAGGAGAGCTGAAGCCACCAGAAGCTGGAAGAGCTAAGTCAGACTCCTCCCTAGAGCTTCTGAAGGAGCTAGACCTGACGTCTCCAAGACCTTAGCCCAGTGAAACTGACTCTGGACTTCTGGTCTCCAGAACTATGAATGATTCCATTCCTGTTGTTCAAAGCGACCACATTTTTGAAAACTTGTTACAGTAGCCCGAGGACACTAACACAAACGGGACTCTGGGAAAATCCAGACTGAAGGTGCTGTGGTGGTTTGCAATCTCCTTGCTTAACATTCTGATACTAGTCATAAATAGATTGGTGGAAAATTCTGTGATTGAAGAAATGTACATGAAACCTACAGTGTACAGAGAGGCATCTCTTAGTTACAAGACAAATATTGATAATTTTAGTTGAAAATGACATATGATTAGTAATATCTGACATAACATTCTGAGTTATTCAAGGATCCACAAAAGGAGCACTAGATACTCTTCTCATGTACCTGTGTGTGTGTCTGTCTATACATGTATGTGAACTTCATGGTGTGTCAGCTGGTGGAACCCTCAGGACACCCCTTCATATCCTCAGTGCCCCATTTCACACATGAGGCAATTGTTCATAAGAGTACAGGGCTGATTTGCATAAAAATCACTTGGTCAGCAGTTATTGAAGCTAAACTTGGAATCTAGGTCTGTCTGACCTTAACTATGTTCCTTCCAAATAGCCACATTCATTCCATAGAGGAACCCACAACCTATAAAACCTAAGAGACAAAACCAGTAGTGCAGGGTGGAGTTTGTAATACAGGCTCACTGCAGCCCTTCGTCCTCATCACGCTGACACTAAGCTTGAATCCAGACCCTTCTACAGTTTTGTCTACAAAGCACAACTTTCTCAAAACCTTTACAAACACCATGGCAGCAGGGTCACATCTTGCATGGCCCTGACCACATTTTGTCTCCTCTACCACTCCCATCTCTCTGACTCAGTCCTCGCTTTTCAGATTGTGTCTTGTACAGTTAATGTCCCTCTGAATCTTAAAATAGCAAACCAATAGCCCCCTTCTCTTCCATGTGCTGTAAGAGATGACCTCCAGGTTCTAGATACCAACATTGTACAAGACCTAACCCAGATATTTACTCAAGAGACTTTATACTTAACAAGAATTCTGGTGCTAGGTCTCCGCATAGAAAAATGTTCTCTGTCTCTTGTTGAAATTGACAGCAAAAGATAACAACATAGAACTGTTTGGGAGAACAGAGGACAGTGATACACTAGGGAAGTAAAACACACCCCAACCCCTTGCGTTGGCTGCCTGTTGCTGCTGTAACAAATTACCACAACCTTACTGGCTCCACACAACACAAGGGTATTATCTTACATTTCTGTAGGTCAGAAGCCTCAGTGAAGTAAAATCAAGGAGTAATAGGGCAGTATTCATTCTGGAGGCTTCAAGAAAGAGAATCCAATATCCACCTTTCAATTTTTCTGATGCTCCCAGCTTCCTGGCTCCATGGCCCTTTCCTCCATCACTCCAGCATCCCTCTCCATTGTCCCAGCTCCTCTCTGCCTGAGACCCTCCTCCCTCCCTACTATAAGGAACCTTATGATCATGCTGGTCTCACCCAGATAATTCAGGATACTCTCCTGACCTCAAAATTCTTAACCATGTCTGTCAAGTGACTTTTGGCATATTCATAAGTAATAATCATAAATTCCAGATATTAGAATAATGATGTGTTTAGGGGGTGTATTATGCATTTCACAAACAACTCTCATTATCCCCACGATGGCCTTGCCCTAAGGTAGAATAAAAATATCACAATAGATTTTTGAGGCAATAGACCTAGATTTATTTATCTGGGTCTATTTGAGCCAACAGACCCAGATTTATGGGCAATAGACCTAGAAAAATCCCTGAGTGTCTAGTACTCTCTGATGTGTGGATGTCAAATTCTAGGGGATTCTGATTCTCTGCTCTATGTGGGCTCCATGATGCACAGCCATTTTTGGAGGAATTCTTTGTTTTTCTGATGAAGAAAAAATAAATCTCTGCTAAAATCATATCTAAGAAAGATTGGGAAAGGGAATTTAAATATTTCTTAAATTTTCTGACTTTCTCTATGCATTAAAACATGAGAAATGGCAATAGTTCAAACCAAAAATACCCTCCAAGAATGAGGATTTTTCTAGTGCCTTAGGTTGGGTTCCCCTGGTGACAAGGATGACAAAGATTCACCTGCGGGCAGTATATTTACTAAGTGCAGGAAACAAGCAAGTGAGCAAGGGAAGAGAGAGGACAGTGAAAGGTGCCTCAGCAAAGAGCCACCTCTGAGGGTGAGGACAACTCAAGCCCACAAAAAAAAAACCACAACAAAAATGCCTCTATTATTCCACCTGAGAGATGAGGGAGCTGGGGTATGTATACACCTCACTTGTCATAACTGATAGATAGCTGTCCTTGGGGATGCTAATTCCAGGCCATGAGGTCTGCCTCAATTGCAGGCAGAGCCACCTTCCTCGGGTTCAGTGAGAGTACAGTGGGGCAGAAAGCACCATAGAAAGTCAGCTGAAGTAGATTCAATAGAAAAGCCAAGATGTAGTAACAATGGCTGATAAAATTACACAGAAAAAAAAAGTGCACTTGAATCCAGAGGTGTGAATCTCTGAATATGGATATCTGGATCCTGCTAGGCTTTTCTGTAGTCATTTCCCTGAAATCCAGTCCCCTGGAAAAGCGGCAGGTGGTTTGTGCACAGACTGCGAGAGCTTGGTCTGGCCACTGCTAGTCATGCATTCAGATTCAAAATATTTTTTCATCTACATGGGCAGTGGCTTGGCAGGCAATGGAGACTCTCTCTAAATGGATATGAAACAGGAAGGCTGGCATCTGGGTCAGGATGATGTTCTCACTCAGTGCTAAAGAGTAAAAGAGGAAAGGATTACTGATGCTGCACAACAAGAACATGCACTGGGCAGCAGCCACTCTTGCTAAGGAGGGAGGGTTCACGGACCTGGCCTTTCCCCAGGGCCTCCCTCTCATCTGCTCTCCAGAAAGCCAGGCTTTAGGGCAGATGCACCTGAGACCCCAGGGGAACAGGCTGATGGGGGAGTGCAGCTCAGAGCTTTACTCAGGGAATGTGGGCTTTCTTATTCTACTTTGAAACAATTGATTATTTGAGCCTAGATTGATCAATGATTTACGATGATCCTAATCCAGGCTCTTATAGTTAGCGAGTGAAACAGATATTTTAGTTGAAATAACCAGACCTGGCATCACCAGTCAGCTCTCCATGCTGGTGCACCATAAGAAATCATACCCAAAGGCAGGAAAGGGGATAGAATACGGGGATCCTCACGCCAAGAATAGGGTGCAGCCAATTTAGCCACTGAGCATTAAAGAGATCCGTAGCTCTGGATAATGGAGATCTATGTGTGTCACAGCTATCAACTTTGTGCATCCTCAGCAAATCTCTTTTCTGTATAATGCTAAGAACAGTGGTTTAAGTTTATTAGTAAATTCTATTGAATTTATTAAACATGCTTCTGATAAACTTTTTATTTTCTTTAAAAAACACAATTTGACACAGAAAGATACATTGTTAGTATAACACTAAATATTTCCACACTCATTAAATTCTTTTGAGAGTAACTGAAAGTTCTGACAGCCTCACTTCTATAACTTTATTATGAATTTTCTTTCAAAAGTGATGCTTTCCTATGCATTCCTAATGCAAGTACATAATACATGACTTAATCTAGTCTTAGGTTTATTGAAAATTTTGAAAATTCACTTCAGATAACCGTATGTACGCCAGAGAGAAATGTATTTTCTCAAGGTTAATCTGCGCTTCCCTGGTCTGACCTGGGATCCTGGGGACACTGCCCCTGTATTGAGTTACTGAGATAAGCCAGCCCTGCAGCTGTGCCCAGCCTGCCACATCCGTGCTGATTTGCATGTTCCCACAGCACAGCCCCCTGCCCTGAAGACTTTTTTTACAGGCTGGTCACACCCTGTACAGGAGTCAGTCCCAGTCAGGACACAGCATGGACATGAGGGTCCCCGCTCAGCTCCTGGGGTTCCTGCTGCTCTTGCTCTCAGATAAGGAAAAAGGAAAAAAAGAATTTACTCAGCTTTTACTCTCTGGAACTTCAGGGAAGTTCTCTTACAAGATGATTAATTGTGTGGACATTTGTTTTATATTTCCAATCTCAGGTGCCAGATGTGACATCCAGATGACCCAGTCTCCATCCTCCCTGTCTGCATCTGTAGGAGACACAGTCACCATCACTTGCCGGGCGAGTCAGGGCATTAGCAGTTATTTAGCCTGGTATCAGCAGAAACTGGGGGAAACTCCTAAGCTCCTGATCTATGCTGCATCCAGTTTGCAAAGTGAGATTCCCTCTCGGTTCAGCGGCAGTGGATCTGGGACGGATTTCACTCTCACCATCAGCAGCCTGCAGCCTGAAGATTTTGCAACTTATTATTGTCAACATTATTACAGTGCCCCTCCCACAGTGTTACAAGTCATAACATAAACCTCCAAGGAAGTAGATGTGTGAGGCTGAGCCACCCCAGATCCTCCTCCTGGTACCTCTATCTGCTGAGGGCATTTCTCAAACTCAGTCAGGTTTTGAAAGTCATTGGGAGATGTCTGTAGAGAGGACCAGGGAGGCTCCTCTGAACCCTAAGCCTCTTTCACCTGCATCCCCGCAGAAAAGACATCACAGTGCCTGTCCTGACTGAATAAAGAAGAGAGATAAGTCCACCTGAGGAGTCTGTGTTATGGGATAACTGGAATTCATACAGCAAAAGAGAAGCTATTCTCAGTATTCCAAGGAGAAATTCTTCAAACTGGATAAATTAGAGTCTAAACCACAGTATTTCCAAAGCCTACCGTATGTTATTCATGAAGCAGGTACCAGAGACGGGGGATTCTCAGGTGCTCCTCCAGAAGCCAGCGTGCACCTGCCCGTGGTGGTATGTGCTGAGTACTGTGTGATGATCCTCAGACCCGTCTGGGAAGCCCAGGATTGGGAGTGCTGATGCTCACAGCTGCCTGCAGCACGTCTCCAGGTAATTCTCCAATCCACACATAACTCCACGTGCTTTACTTCAGGTGTCAGTGTACACGAATCCACCACTCTGACTTCCACATTTCATGGGAGTGCCTCTCGTTGACCAATTCTAAAGAAACCATATAGAGAAAAGGGATTTTAGAAAGGAAAGTGTGCTCCCAGAAGTGATAGTAATGATGGGAAATTGACAGCTGCCTGGCCAGTAAGGTGACTCTTTCCACAAGGCTCAAAATTTTGCCAGTTACGAATTGTCCCAGAATAGATTTGAATGTGCTTTCAAGTATTACCAGTTTGGGGTCATAGCAAGAAAATTTTGTTAAGTCACAGATAAAATGTGAAAATCAGGATATTGCATGAAATATACAATAAGGCTGTGTGTGGTGGCTCTGGCCTGTAATCCTGTGATAGTTAATAATGAGTGTCAACTTGATTTGATTAAAGGAATTAAATATTGTTCCTGGCTGTGTATTTGAGGGTGTCACCAAAGGAGATTAATACTTGAGTCAGTAGGCTGGGGAAGGCAGACCCCCCCACTTAGGCTATGGGCATCATCTAATCAGCTGCCAGTGAATATAAAGCAGGCAGAAAAAAGGTGAAAAAGTGAGTCTGGCGAGCCTCCCAGCCTACATCTCTCTCCCGTGCTGGATGCTTCCTGCCCTCAAACATTGGACTCCAAGTTCTTCAGTTTTGAGACTTGAGCTGACTTTCCTTGCTCCTCAAGCCTGCAGACATCCCATTGTGGGACCTTGTGATTCTGTAAGTTAATACATAATAAATTCATACACACACACACACACACACACACACACACACACACACACACGTATACACATCCTGTTAGTTCTGTCCCTCTAGAGAACCCTTATTAACAGAGGTCCTGGTACCAGGAATGGTTCTACAGGAACAGAATATTAAGGATGGAGTTCTTCCATTGGACTTTGGGTTTCTGGAACTGGCTGCTTAATATGATTAGAACCCAAAATGCTAAGGATTGTACTTCTAATAGTATGGAGAACACTGATAGTCCTTGGCATGCACAGTTTAGACAGTTATGCAAAATAAATGCATTAGACACTCCTGAATCATCACTCCTGAGAAGCAAGGAGTTTAGTGACTCTATACTTAATACCCTTGACAAATGCCTTGCAAAATAGCTTTGTGTGGGCAGCACCTGCATCTTTGAGAGCCCTGTAATGGCTCTTCTCTGTATGTCAGATCTAATAGTGAGAACTGTAGTCACTCAATTACAAAATTTAAATACAATTAAGAATAACTGGATCCTAAGGTGTAAGGGGCCAAGTGGTGGCACTCAACCCTCAAAGGCAAGGTGGGCATAGCTACTATAATGGACAGAAGAGACAAAGCAGCAATCTGAATAGTCTGACTCATGTAAAGCTCTGGCACTGCTAATTAATCATGGTGTTCCTAGATGTGAAATTGATATGAAGCCTACTGCATTACTACTTAATTTATATAAGGAGAAAATTTCTAGATCAAAGGAGCAATATAGTAATTGGAATTATAAAAACAGAGATTCATGGCCCCTCAATCAATTTCCAGACTTGAGCCAGTTTATAGACCCAGAACCCCTTGAATGAAGGGGAGGCCGGCTCCCCTTGAGGAAGGACCCCACAACATTACCAATAATTTATGCAGCTAATCTTTCTCCCATCATTCTCCAAAGAGACCTCCAGCCTTTACCAGGGTAACTGCATTGGGGAAAGAGAAACGATGGTTTGGCTGGATGATCAGGGGCAAAAGAAGAAATTTGGTCACAAAGAAATTTGGGGAAGAAATTTGGAGATGTACCTCTCTGAGTGGTCAAAAGCTGTCAAGATATTTGTATTCCATGTGAGTGTTCCCCGACAAGTGACCTCAGCAGAGGAGGATTTTGATAATCAAGTGTATAAGATGACCCATTCTGTGGACTCACCACCCTCTTTCCCCAGACACTCCTGTCATCTCGCCCAATGAGTCATGAACACAGTGGCAATGTAGGCAGGAATGGTGGCTATGCATGGACTCAGCAACGTGGATTTCCACTCACCAAGGCTGACCTGGCTATGGCCACTGCTGAGTGCCCAATTTGACGATGGAAGAGACCAACACTGAGCTCTTTGTATTGCCCCAATCCCCGAGGTGATTGTCCAGCTAGCAGGTGGCAGGTTGATTATATTGGGATTCTTCCATCATGGAAAGGGCAGAGTTTTGTCCTCCCTGGAATAGACACTCATGGCGGACATGGTTTGCCTACCTGCACACAATGCTTTTGCCAAGACTACCATTAATGGACTCACTGAATGTCTTATCCACCATCACGGTATTCCATACAACATTGCCCCTGACCAAGGCACTCACTTACAGCTAAAGAAGTGGGGCAGCGGACTTACGCTTATGGAATTCACTGGTCTTACCATGTTCCCCATCATTCTGAAGCAGCTGGATTGATAGAATGGTGTAATGGCCTTTTAAATTCACAATTACAATGTCAACTAGGTTACAATACATTGCAGGGCTGGGTAAGGCCATGTATGCTCTGAATCAGCACCTAATGGCCCAATGTACGGTACTGTTTCTCCTATGGCCAGGATTCACAGGTCCAGGAATCAAGGGCTGGAAGTGAAAGTGGCACCACTCTCTATCACCCCTAGTGATCCACTAGCAAAAATTTTGCTTTCTGTTCCCACGACATTACACTCGGCTGGCCTAGACGTCTTAGTTCCAGAGGGAGGAATGCTGCCACCAAGAGACACAATAATGATTCCGTTAAACTGAAAGTTAAGATTGCCACCTGGGCAGTTTGGAATCCTAAAGTCAGTCCACTACTCCACAAGGAAAGAAGGCAGACTATGCATGAAATACAGGAGATCCACTAGGGTGTCTCTTTGCATTTTCAAGCACTGCAATTAAGGTCAGCAGGAAACTACAACAGCCTGATCCAGGTAGGACTACAAATGGTCCAGATCCTTCTGGGGTCATGGCCTCCTGAGGTGCTTGCTGAAGGCAAAGGGAATATAGAATGAATAGTGGAAGAAGGTAGTCATCAATACCAGCTACAACGATGTAACTGGCTGCACAAATGAGGACTGGAACTGTCATGAGTATTTCTTTCTTCTTTTCTTAAAAACACGTTTGTGCATGTATACACTTGTACTAAGAAAATATCTTGATTTCATTTCCTTTTTCATTATCAGGTGACATAAGCGTTATTGACTTCATATCAGCATTTAAGTATGGTTCACCTTATGTAATAGTATTTGGGTTGGGGATTGGTACATTTCTGGTTGTAGTAAGGGTAGTTGTATAATGTTAGGGGTAATTATGACCTTATTATTGTCTTTATTTTAAGATTATGTTTGATCTCAGGAGATGTGTGTGGGTTCAGGTTGACAAGGGGTGGGCTTGTGATGGTTAATACTGAGTGTTAACTTGATTGGATAGAAGGATGTAAAGTGTTGATCCTGGGTGTGTCTGTGAGGGCGTTGCCAAAGAAGATTAACATTTGAGTCAGTGGACTGGGAAAGGCACACACACCATTAATCTGTGTGGGCATAATCCAATCACCTGGCAGTATGGTAGACTTTAAGGAGGCAGAAAAATGTGAAAAGAGAGACTGACCTCGCCTCCCAGAGTTCATCTTTCTCCTGTGCTGGATGCTTCCTCCCTTTGAACAAGTTCTTCAGTTTTGGAACTGGCTGGCTCTTTTTGCTCCTTGGCCAGCAGACAGCCTATTGTGAGACCCTGTGATTGTGTAAGTTAATACTTAATACACTTCCTGTATTAGCTAGGGATTTCTAGAGGGACAGAACTAACAGGTGAGATATATATTTATATATGCATAAGCACACACACACTCAAACATATATATAGGTGTTTATTAATATTAGCTCACAGGATCTCAAGGTCCACAATAGCTTATCTGCAAACTTGAGGAGCAAGGAGATCCTGTCCAAGTCTCCAAACTGAAGAACTTGGAGTCTGATGTTTGAGGGCAGGAAGGATTCAGCATGGGAGAAAGATGTAGGCTGGGAGATTAGGCCAGTTTCTGTTTTTTTTGCATTTTTCTGCCTGCTTTATATTCGTTGGCAGTGGATTAGATTGTGCCGACAAGATTACGGGTGAATCTATCTGCGTTTCCCAGCCCACTGACTCAAATGTTAATCTCTTTTGGCAACACCCTCACAGACACAACCAGGATCAATACTTTGTATCCTTTAATTCTATCAAGTTGACACTCAGTATTAACCATCACAATCCCCTTCATACATATGTGTGTGTGTGTGTGTGTATGTGTGTGTGTATATATATATACACACACATATTTCTTTAATTCTGTCCCTCTATAGAATACTGACTAATATACCTTCTCTCTTGATGACCCATTTCTTTTAAGTCATTAATTTCTCCTGGGTTGCCTACCCTCCCCTCTTCCCACTCCCTTGAAGGGCACATAAGCATGTGGACCTCACTATGTATTTCGGTAACCAGTCTCTTGTGATTGTTCCTCTACATTTTAAAGAATTTTTTTTCCTGTTCCATTGGTCTATATCTCTGTTTTGGTACCAGTACCATGCTGTTTTTGTTACTGTAGCCTTGTAGTATAGTTCAAAGTCAGGTAGCGTGATGCCTCCAGCTTTGTTCTTTTGGCTTAGGATTGTCTTGGCAATGTGGGCTCTTTTTTGGTTCCTTATGAATTTTAAAGTAGTTTTTTCCAATTTTGTGAAGAAGAAAGTCATTGGTAGCTTGATGGGGATGACATTGAATCTGTAAATTACCTTGGGCAGTATGGCCATTTTCACAATATTGATTCTTCCTATCCATGAGCATGGAATGTTCTTCCATTTGTTTGTGTCCTCTTTTATTTCATTGAGCAGTGGTTTGTAATTCTCCTTGAAGAGGTCCTTCACATCCCTCGTAAGTTGGATTCCTACGTGTTTTATTCTCTTTGAAGCAATTGTGAATAGGAGTTCACTCATGATTTGGCTCTCTATCTGTTATTGATGTATAGGAATGCTTGTGATTTTTGCACATTTATTTTGTATCCTGAGACTTTGCTGAAGTTGCTTATCAGCTTAAGGAGATTTTGGGCTGAGACGATGGGGTTTTCTAAATATACAATCATGTCATCTGCAAACAGGGACAATGTGACTTCTTTTTTTTCCTAATCGAATACCCTTTATTTCTTTCTCCTGCCTGATTGCCCTGGCCAGAACTTCCAACACTATGTTGAATAGGAGTGGTGAGTGAGGGCATTCATGTCTTGTGCCAGTTTTCAAAGGGAATGCTTCCAGTTTTTGCTCATTCAGTATGATATTGGCTGTGGGTTTGTCATAAATAGCTCCTATTATTTTGAGATACGTTCCATCAATACCAAATTTATTGAGAGTTTTTAGCATGAAGGGCTGTTGAATTTTGTCAAAGGCCTTTTCTGCATCTATTGAGATAATCATGTGGTTTTTGTCTTTGGTTCTGTTTATAAGCTGGATTACATTTATTGATTTGTGTATGTTGAACCAGCCTTGCATCCCAGGGATGAAGCCCTCTTGATCATGGTGGATAAGCTTTTTCATGTGCTATTTGGATTCGGTTTGCCAGTATTTTATTGAGGATTTTTGCATCAATGTTCATCAGGGACATTGGTGTAAAATTCTCTTTAGTGAACAGGCAATCTATAGGATGGGAGAAAATTCTTGCAATCTACCCATCTGACAAAGGGCTAATATCCAGAATCTACAAAGAACTTCAACTAATTTACAAGAAAAAATCAAACAACCCCATCAAAAAGTGGGTGAAGGATATGAATAGACACTTCTCAAAAGAAGACATTTATGCAGTGAACAGACATGAAAAACTGTTCATCATTACCGGCCATCAGAGAAATGCAAATCTAAACCACAATGAGATAGCATCTCACACTGGTTAGAATGGTGATCATTAAAAAGTCAAGAAACAACAGGTACTGGAGAAGATGTGGAGGAATAGGAACACTTTTACATTGGTGATGGGACTGTAAATTAGTTCAACCATTGTGGAAGACAGTGTGACGATTCCTCAAGGATCTAGAACTAGAAATACCATTTTATCTGGCCATCCCATTACTGGGTATATACCCAGAGGATTATAAATCATGGTGCTATAAAGACACATGCACATGTGTGTTTATTATGGCACTATTCACAATAGCAAAGACTTGGAACCAACCCAAATGTCCATCAATGATAGACTGTATCAAGAAAATGTGGCACATGTACACCATGGAATACTATGCAACCATAAAAAGGGATGAGATCATTTCCTTTGTAGGGACATGGATGAAGCTAGAAGCCATCATTCTGAGCAAACTATTGCAAGGAGAGAAAACCAAACACCCCATATGGTCACTCATAGGTGGGAATTGAACAATGAGGACACTTGGACACAGGGTGGGGAATATCACACACCGGGGCCTGTCATAGGGTAGGGGGAGGGGGGAGGGATAGTATTAGGAGATATACCTAATGTACATGACGAGTTAATGGGTGCAGCACACCAACATGCCACATATATATGTAGCAAACCTGCACATTGTACACATGTACCCTAGAACTTAAAGTATGACCAAAAAAAAAAAAAAAAGCAAAAAAAAATTTTTGCCTCTTTCTTCTATTAATTTGTGTTTTGTCCATTCATTTTCTGCAAACATTTAGAGGACAAATAGGAAGTTTCTATTTTCCCCTGTAAATGGGTAAGTTCCTCAAAATTCAGGCTCCTGAATAGGCAAGAAGGGTGTGTGCAGGGGCTCCACCACAGTGATTTGATCACTCCTAGTCAGACATCAGTAATACTCCCTAGAACCCTTGCTGAAACCCACTGATGCTGATGCAGTTCAATCCACTTCCTCTGCTACTGCACCAGGCTGAGATGCCTTGGCCACTGTTAAAGGTGTGAGATGCAGTGGGTGCAAATCTGTGTTCAGTTTTATCCAAATCCAAGTGATTTCCCCATATACATGGCTATTTGATTAATAGGAGATGGGGACTCTGTCCTAGATGTGAAGAGGTCCTTCACATCCCTTGTAAGTTGGATTCCTGCGTATTTTATTCTCTTTGAAGCAATTGTGAATAGGAGTTCACTCATGATTTGGCTCTCTATCTGTTATTGATGTATAGGAATGCTTGTGATTTTTGCACATTTATTTTGTATCCTGAGACTTTGCTGAAGTTGCTTATCAGCTTAAGGAGATTTTGGGCTGAGACAATGGGGTTTTCTAAATATACAATCATGTCATCTGCAAACAGGGACAATGTGACTTCTTCTTTTCCTAATCGAATACCCTTTATTTCTTTCTCCTGCCTGATTGCCCTGGCCAGAACTTCCAACACTATGTTGAATAGGAGTGGTGAGTGAGGGCACTCACTAGGAGGCTGGCATCTGGGTTAGGATGACCTTCCCTCACTGCTGAAGAGTAAAAGAGGAAAATGGCATTGATAGTGCAAGGCAGGGACATGCCCTGAGCAGCAACTTCCCTCACTAGGAGAGAGGACTCACTGTCCTGGTCTGTCCCAAGCTCTCCCCATCACCTACTCTCCAGGCTCCAGCGGAGCTGCTCCTGAGCCCCCAGGAATGTGCTGGTGGGCAGTGCAGCTCAGACCATTAATCAGGGGATATGATCTTGGTCTTTTTTATTTTGGGGACAATTGATCCCTGGATAATTTCAAATTTATCCTAATCCATGCTTCTGTAATTGGAGGAAGAAACAAGTGACTTTTTTATTTTTGAAGTAATCAGATCTAGCATCACTAGTCAGCCCTTCATGCTGAAGAATCCTGGAAAGAAATAACCAATGACAGAAAAGCGAATAGAAAATGGAGGTCTCCAAACCAAAAATAAGATGCATTCCATAAAATTCCTGGCATTAGAGAGGCCCATAGGCTTGGATAATGGTAGATCTGTGAGCAATACTCACTCCGAGGACTTAGGGTATCATCTTTGTGCACCTGCAGGGAATTGCTTGAACATACAGTGATAATCATAATGGATTAAAATCATTCTAAAATACTTTTAAATATATTTAGCATTATCTTGATAAATGTCTCTTTAAAAAAAGAAAAAAACAATTTCACAGAAATACTACAAGTGTACCACAAAGTATCCCCGTTCCTTTCAGAGTATATCGAATACCTGATGATGGAGCCCTCTAAAACTTTACTGAGTTTCCTACAGAGAAGAATATTCTCCTAAATAATGCCAATACACCAATGGAATACATTATTTCCTCAGATACTCAGTCGTATTTCAAATTTTGAGAAGTATCAAAAAATATGCTTTGTTACAAAATGGTCCCCAGAAAGAAACATGTTATTTACAGACATATCTGTACAGCCCTGCTTTGACCTGGCACCCTAGGGACATTGTTCCCATGCTGAGTTATTGAGATGAGCTGACCCTGCAGCTGTGCCCAGCCTGCCCCATCCCCTGCTGATTTGCATGTTCTGAGAGCACAGCCCCCTCCCCTGAAGACTTCTTAATAAGCTGGTCACACTCTGTGCAGGAACCAGTCCCAGTCAGGACACAGCATGGACATGAGGGCCCCCACTCAGCTCCTGGTGCTCCTGCTGCTCTGGCTCCCAGGTGAGGAAAGAGAACACTAGGAATTTACTTAGCCAATGTGATCAGTACAGCCTTGTTCTTCAGGGAGGGCTTCTAATGACAAGACTGATTGTGCAGATGTTTGTTTTTATGTTTTCAATATCAGGTGCCATATGTGATATCCAGATGACCCAGTCTCCATCCTCCGTGTCTGCATCTGTAGAAGAGAGAGTCACTATCACTTGCCAAGCAAATCAGGGCATTAGTAGTGAATTACCCTGGTATCAGCAGAAACCAGGGAAAGCTCCTATGCTCCTGGTCTATGCTGCACCAAACGGTGGAAGGGGATCCCATCTGGGTTCATTGGAATGGATCTGGGACAGATTTCACTCACACCATCAGCAGCCTGCAGCTTGATGATTTGGCCACTTATTACTGTCAACAGGATTACAGTTACCCTCCCATAGTGTTGCAAGTCATACAATTAACCACCCAGGGAAGCAGATGTGTGAGGCTGGGCTGCCCCAGCTGCTCCTCCTGGTGCCCCCATCTGTTAAGAGCAATTTTGTTGAGAGATGATTACACCTGAGGAGTCTGAGTTATGGTGTGAGTTGCAATTAATATCTAAAAAGAAGAAGCTATTCTTCGAATTTCAAGTGGGATTGTTTTCTAAATAGAAGGAATGAGAGTCTAAACGACAGCCTATGAAAGACTTGGGGGCATGGTAGTCAAAGATGCAAATACTAGAATAGAAGGATTCTCTGGAGCTCCCCAAGAATCCACAGTGCACCTGCCACAGAAGGTAAAACTGCCAATCATGTGGCCCTCAGAGATCTCTGGGAAGCCTATGTTTGGGGATGCCAAAGCTCTGCCTGGAAGACCTGTCTGACTTCTGAAGCATTTGCTTGCAATTGACCAGGCAGCATGTTATTCCAGAGAGATCTATCACATGCACAAGTTTCAGATTTAACAACCCCATCTTTTCTTCATGAACGTTGCAGTCTTTGTCTTTACCCACAATCTTTTTCCTTCACTGTACTTCTGCTGACTCCCCATGGTCATGTCTGCACCTCACTGCTGTCTCTGAAGCTGGGGAAGCAGCTCTGCCTCCACATACGGTAGACCTCAAGAGCTGAAATGAGCATCGCCTAGAACAGCCTAAACCAGTGAGAACATGTGAAGTGTATAAATAGCCCAGCTCCCTCACCTCTCAGGTGGAATAGCCCAGAGGCACTCTTCTTTGTTTCCATGTGAGCTTCAGCTCTTGTGGTCCTCATGGGTAGCTGCTTGCTGAAAGACCTTTCACCGTCCATCATCTCTTCCCTGCCTCACTTTCTGTCTTCAGTCTCAGGGTTTCCTGTAGCTTGTCAATAGGGTGCTTACATGGGAATCCTTGTCGTTAGAAACCCAACCTAAGATGATAGGCAAATCCTCATGAGTGGAGGTGTCTGTTATCAAATTGTTGCTACTTCTCCTCTTGTAATGGGAGAGAAATTCAGAGAATGTAAAAAACATTTAATTTTATTTTACCAATCTCTCATAGATTCTGGTTAAGTAGCAATTCCTTTCTTCTGGGTCACAACATCAGAGGAGACCCTAACAAATAACTCTACACTGTGAGGTCCACATTAGAGCAGCAGCAGGAGAAGAATCCTTCAGCCCAGGAAACCCCCAGACAGAGGGCCCCGACTCAGATCCCTCCAGCTCTCTCACTTTATAAAGCTGCTGGCTTCTCCCTGTCCTCTCCTTCTCCCATTCATGCGACCTTGGATTCTTCTTTAGGAAAGGGCAGTTGGCAGATAATTAGGGAGTTTTGTAGTCTGAGTAAAGCACTTTCCCCCATAAAAAGATGTTCACGTCCTACCCTCTGGAACCTTAACATTAGCTTATATGCAAAAGAAACTTGGCAATGTGATGATGTCACTTGCTGACCATGTGACTTTGGGCAAATGTGATGAAGTCTTGAGATAGGAAGACTATCTTGGAGTATATTGTGGGCTCCTTGTAATCATAATTGTCCTTATAAGAGGGAGGCAGGAGGGTCTGATTTGGAGAGGAGAAGTGACTATGGAGGGAGAGGCTGAGAGATATGAGGAAATGACCATGACCAAGGAGAGACAGCATCATCTAAAAGATGGAAAAGGCAAGAAAATAAGCTTTTCCCCATGATGTCCCCAGGGAAGCTTGATTTGGCCCAAAGAGACCTGTGTGAGATTTCTCCCTTCCAGAATTATAAGAGAATAATCCTACGTTGTTTGAAGCCAATAAGGAAGGAGTAATTTGTTACAGCTGCTGTAGGAAACTCACGGAAGGTGAAAGAATGGCATTTACCTCTCTGAGGTGATGTTTCACCCTAATCTTCCAACTTCTTCAACTTGCTAGCCTTTGGTTTCAATCTGGACAAGAGACAGAGCAGTTTACTGTGAGGAGAGCTAATACCAGGGAGAAAAATCTCTCAGAGAGAAAATCTCCTAGGTAAACCCTTTGATTAAGTTTTGTACATTGCAGGTATCTGAAAGCCTAGGGGTCGGATCTCATTACTCCTGGGGATTGTGGGGTTTAATAGTGGGAGGACAAATTAAATTTGCAGGACACAATCTAAGTAGGATGAAACAGGGAAGGATGAAGTCACAGATGGAAACAGATAGAAGAGAGGAGGAAGGATCAGGACAAGAAAATATGTGATCCCGCCCCCAAGTCTGAAACACAGCTGTTCAGAGATTTAAATACTTGGAGAAAGCTGCATTTTGTAGAAGAACGTGCAGAAGGGGCTGATTTTAATGTCAGAGACGCATGATATGGGGCATAGGCAGCAGAGACCTGGGAATTTCACAGCATCCTGGTTTTGTTTCCTCTCATACAGGCAGTGAGATCATCTGACGACTGGACTTTTCCACATGGAAGGAACAGACTTAATGTCGGACATGTCATGCACATCCGTGTGAAGAGACCACCAAACAGGCTTTGTGTGAGCAGTAAAGCTTTTTAATCACCTGAGTGCAGGCGAACTGAGTCTGAAAAAGGAGTCAGCAAAGGGAGATGGGGTGGGGCAGTTTTATAGGATTTGGGTAGGTAGTGGACAATTACAGTTAAAGGGGATTATTCTCATGTGGGCAGGGGCGGGGGTCACAATGTGCTCGGTGGGGAGCTCCTGAGACTCATTGTCTAGGAGAAGGAATGTCACAAGGTCCATTGATCAGTTAGGGTGGGGCAGGAAAAATCACAATGGTAGAAGGTCATCAGTTAAGGCAGGAACTGGCTATTTTCACTTCTTTTCTGGTTCTTCAGTTGCTTCAGGCCATCTGGATGTACACGTGCAGGTCACAGGGGATAGGACAGCTTAGCTTGGGCTCAGAGGCCTGACAAGACATACCTCGATCCAAATCCCAGTTCCAACACCTATTGACCTTGTGACTGTGCGAACCACCTATGTCCTCGGATGAATCATTTTCTCAACTGTGAAATGGATCCCTACAGATATCAGCCGTCCTGAGGTTTTAGCCACATGATGTGTAATTAAATGTAACTTTGTTTTACTTTCTTTAAGTTAAGAGTACTTATCTGAGGAAGTCAGTGTTCAAACTCTGAGATTCTTTTCCCTACTTGATCTATTGTGCTATTAATACTTGTGATTGCGTTATAAAATTCCTATAGTGAGTTTTTCAGAACGATTATGCTGGTTATGTTCTTCTCTATACTGGCTATTTCGTCTGTGAGCTCCTGAAATGTTTTTTTCATTATTCTTTGCTTCCTTGAATTGGGTTACAACATACAGCTCTAGCTCAATGAACTTTATTCCTATTCCCATTATAAATTCTCCTTCTGTCATTTCAGCCGTCTCAGCCTCAGCCCAGTTCTGAACCCTTGATGGAGAGGTGATGTAGTCATTTGGAGGAAAGAAACCATTCTGGCTTTTTGAGTTTTCAGTGGAGAACTAATTGATTAACTTTTTTGTGTGTATGCCTAGTACTTTGTGTATCTTCTTTATGAAATCCTTTTTTGCGTATATACTCATGAAATATCTTTTTATGTTATTTTTTAAAAGGTTTATACTTTTTACTTTTACATTTCAGTTTATGATTTATTTAGAATTGATATTTATATCAATGTAGAGGTTAAATGTACAGGTTATGATCCATTTTGATGTAATATGGATATCCAGTTGATCCAATATAATTCAGTTATTATAATTATTTTTCTTCTAAATCACTACTATGGTCTGATTGTGTCCCCTCCAAAGTTCCTGTTGAAAATGAATTTTCAAGGTAACAGTATTAGAAGTTGAACCCTTTGGGTGATTAGGTCACGAGGGCTCTGCACTCATGAATAATATTAATGCCTAATAAAGGTGGCTTCACATAGAGTTACCCCGTTTGCCCTTCCACCTTTACCATGTGATGATACAGCCATCAGGTGCCTTCTTGGAAGCTGAAGCAGCCCCTGCCAAACACTGAGATTGCCAGTGACTTGACCCTAGACTTCCCAGTGTCCATAACTGTGTGAAAATAAATTTGTATTGTTAATTAATTACCCAGTCTAAGGTTTTTTTTTTTTTTTTTTTTTTTCCAGTACTGTTGCGTTGAGACAACGGTACAAGTTTCATCGTAAATTGATTGACCACATATATGCAGAACTGGTTTCAGATTCTCTAACTCATTGCACTGAGTCATCTGTCTCACCCATCACTAAAACAATACTTTTAAAAACATTTTTAAATTTTTAAATTAATTAATTATTTTTTGAGACAAGGTCTTGCTTTGTTGCCCAAGCTGGGGTGAAGTGCTGTGATCTCAGCTCACTAGATCCTCTGCCTCCCAAAAAGGGCTCAAGAGATCCTTTTACCCTTTTCTCTTGAGTAGCTGAGACCACAGGCATGCACCACCATGCCCAGTTGATTTTTTTGTACTTTTTTTAGCAATGGCATTTCACCATGTTTCCCAGGCTGATCTCAAACACCTGAGCTCAAATTACCCACCCACCTCAGCCTCCTAAACTGCAGGAACAGCAGGCAGTGTTTGCTGTTGAGGATTCTGGGTCATGAATCCTCAGCTGCACCTCTAGCACCGTCTGTTTATCTATTTCTTTATTTTTTCAAGACAGGGTCTCACTCAGTTACCCAGCCTGAAGTACATTGGTGTGATCATGGCTCATTGCAACCTAGAATTCTCAAGCATAAGCGATTCTCCCACCTCAGCCTATGGAGTAGCTGGGATCACAGTGGCATGCCACCAAGACTGATTAATTTTTTTTTTTTTTTGGTAGACATGGGATTTCAACATGTTACCCTGGCTGCTCTTGAAATCCTGGTCTCAATTCTCCAGCTTACTCAGCCTCTCAAATTGCTGTGATTACAGGCAAGAGCCATCACACCAGGTTGGCACCCCTATTGACATTCCTATTACCTGCCACAGCCTTGACTCTCATAAGCAACAGAGTAATGAGGAGGTTCTAGGGCCCTGTTTTTTTCATTATTCTTAGCTTCTTTGAATTGGGTTACAACATACTCCTGTAGCTCAATGAACTTTATTCTTATTCCTATTATAATTCTTAAATTTATTTAGCAATACAGCAATACAGCCAGACAATTGATCTTTTCTGGCAAAAATATGTTGAATGCATCTTAGGGTTTAATAATTTGGGATAGATAGATAGATAGATAATGCAGATAGATATGTAGACAGATAACTAGATAGAGAGATAGATATAAATATAGGTATAGATACACATATAGACATAGTTTTATTTATTTTAATTTTTTTTTGAGACAAAATATCACTCTATCACCCAGGCTGGAGTGCAGTGGAGCAATGCTTTTGGCTCACTGCAACCTCCGCCTCTTGGGTTCAAGCAATTCTCCTCCCTCACCTCCCATGTATCTGGAATTACATGTGCCTGCCAACAGGCCCAGCAGATTTTTGTATTATTAGTAGAGACAGGGTTTCACCATGTTGGCCAGGCTGGTCTCGAACTGCAGACCTCAAGTGATCTGCCCACCTTGGTCTTCCAAAGTGCTGGGATTCCAGGAGTGAGCTACCACACCTGACCATATTTTTGAGAAAATATTTGGTTATATTTAAAATTGGCATTTTCCTACTTTTTCAACCGCCATGTTCTTCTATTTAACACTCTTTGGCCACTCCATAAGACAGCAGAGATAGCATTCTCCACTAGTTATCCTCAGGGGGATCTGGTTGAAGATAATCAGTAACATCTTGGTCTTGAATGTCAAATAGATTTTTGTAATTTTATTTGAGATGCAACATCCTAATACTGAGTTTTTTAATTACAAATGCCTCTCACTGATAGAAAAAGGTAGTTCTTGAAATTCCAAAAGTTGGTTTTAAAAATGAAAAACAAATCTTGAAAGATGTAGTATACTAAAGATGTAGTATTTTCCATGAATCACTGGGAAAATAAAGGATCATGTAAACTTTTTTATTTCCCAAGGTTCAGAATTCAAGATTGGACAGACTGCAGGAATGGGGTCATGAAGGGATATAGGAGAAGTCAGCTATTGTTCAATTAAACTGTCTTGGCTTATGGTGGGTGGGGATGTGGGTGGTGGTGGGCTTGGCAGTTGATGTGGACCCACAAAGAAGCCAAATATGATACTTGTGAAAACCACAGAGTTGAAAGCACTGCTTCATGGCTTCCTGGGTGGAGCCTGTGCCACTGGGAGTCTCACAGTAAAGTAATGTTGTGAGTAGGGCTTTAGGTCTGTAATCACCAAAGGTTTAGTGAGGTCTCTGTGCAAGGAGACCTGAGGTCATGCCACTCAGTCCGAGTCAAATCACAACAGCCAAGCAGAGCTTCTGAAACTCATTCTGCCCCTAGAGGATGTCTAGCAGAGACCACTGTTTGGGTCTGGAGATGTCACAACCACTGAAACGCTGAGTGGAAGGCCAAGCGGGGTCTACACCAGCAGGAGGGTGATGGGGATAGAGGTCGATGTTCATGATTCAGACATGTATTCAGCACGCTCAGTGCAACTTTGGGGATTTGGGAGAACACGTTGGGTCTGTGGGAGTTTTATGTTCTTCTAGCCCATCCCCTCCAGCATGTCTGATGACTCAGACCTCAGCAAACGCCCCAACGAGGACACAGGCCATGTATAGCGGCTGCCCTGTGCAACCCCTGAGTGTCAACCTGATTCATTTTTCCCAGGAGATCTCCTCTGCCTGTGCCAAGACAGAACTTGTGTCCATATATAAACTTGGACGATTTGGCAGGAGGACAAAATGTCAGGTGAGCATCAGCTCAGCTAGAAGGGGTTCTA
Organism: Piliocolobus tephrosceles; assembly: GCF_002776525.5. NCBI lineage: Eukaryota > Metazoa > Chordata > Mammalia > Primates > Cercopithecidae > Piliocolobus > Piliocolobus tephrosceles. Next base: position 91,837,892 of record NC_045448.1, on the reverse strand, counting down.
TTCACTTTGGAATTTTACGTCACTAAGTTCTCATTTCTTCCACTGTTCTCTGATATTATTAATACAAAATTTTCTATTGTTTTCTCTCCAGGTTCTTGCAGTGATTCTTTTAGCCTTTGAACCCCTACATCATTGTCCCAGAATACGAAGATTCCTTTTGAAACTTACTAGTCATGTCTAAATGACAATTTGGGTACTAAATTGTCATAAAAAATAAAAAGTTTTGAAATAAGTAAATGTATAATTTTTACATTATATGGTCACTACCTGAAAATAAATCTGACTCCCATATTCTAATACTGATGAGATGGGAAAATGTATGCTTTGCATGACTTCACTTAAATAATTTCTCAAAAATATTTGTCAATGAATCATGGGCACATCAGTTCCATTTCATGAGGTAATATGATCAGTGTAAAGAATTGCTTATACCAAAAGGACAAAATATCTTTTTTTCTGGTTAAAATAATGAACCCCATCAGAAATCCTTGTCTGTTCTAGGAAGATGGATTCCATAATGAGTAAAGTTAAAATTATATTCCCCAGCAGAAATATCATGAATAAATATATATTAAAAGCATTGTATATAGGAAAGAATTTGTCACACATACAAAAAAGACAAGTCTGAGTACTTTTCTTCACATATTCCTGAGCGAGAACACACATCCAACCAAAAATCTGTTGACTTCACTCCCACAATCAGCAGTGTGGAAACTAAAGATAGTACAATTAAAATTACATTCTTAACCCTGAAGTCCAAAACAAAGAATAAATAGTTTACAGAAAAGAGTTTGTAAAACAAAGAATGGCAGATCTATAGAAGGCATTCACAAGTAAGAAAACTCATCTAGCCAAAAGTCTAGGGATTTCACCATCACAAACACCACTTTGGAGCCTGGAGATGTTGCACAACCTCCTGTGAGCAGGACTCTGATGGGGACCCTGCACAGTGTGATGGCCCCAAACACAAACCTCAAAGGAAGTTCAGCCTCTCGGTGTGGCAGTAGCAGCTGCAGTGCCAGGGGATGTGTCTCCAGCAGTTGGAGTCAGGTGGGCTCAGGGAGATAACTGGAAAGCCTTTGAGGAAGGAAGAGGCCGTGAGGCCTCAGTCACAGGCACAGGTTTGTCTTCTGTGTAAACAGGGCCAGGGGCCTCCAGGATGCCTTACAGAGCCTCCTTCTTCCTCCACACATAGGGCGCTGAAGCCCCACCGATCCTCAAGGGTTGGCTCCCACATCCTCCCTGGAGCAGCCCCTAAAGTTCCCTGCTGTCCTCATGGCTGTAGGGACGCTCAGTTATGTCACTGTAAGGGGACCCTAGTGTGTCCTGTCCTCACCTGCTGCCACTGATGACCTTCATTGCACTTCTCCATGCCTTTCCCAAGTGACCCCACTCTCACCAATCATCAGGAAGATGGAAAGCAGCCTGCACTGCATGATGTTCGGCTTATGAGCAAGTCAGAGATCACAGGAGTCTCGTGTATGTGCAGCTCATAATATCACAAAGAATTCCTATTTTGACTTTCCCTGACTCCTCATCCTTTCTGAGCAGTTACTCACTCTGCCCATCCACTCTAAGACTTTCTTCTTGTGCAGCTGCTAATAGTGTTTTCATCTGGAGACGGATGTGATTCTAATGGTGGAATAGTAGATGTGTGCTTGTCACAGCCTCATATCTCTAAAAATAAAAGTCCCTTCTTTTGAGTGTATATTTAGTAGTACTTTACTTAGTTTCAAAATATTTGGAATCCTTTTAATAAATTTTTTAAAAATTAATTTTAGCATTTCAGTGGTTTTAGAGGTACGAGTGGTTTTTGGTTACAGTGATGAATTGTATAGTAGTGAACTCTGGACTTTAGTTACCCACCACCCTCATAGTGTACCTTGTGCCCAAGAAGTAATTTTTCATCCCTCCTCCTTCTTCCACTGCCTGCTGACAACTTTCTGTTTCCAATTTCTAATACAATTCTCTCAGTTATGAATAATTTGTTTTTTATGATTTAATCAGCTTCATTTTATTGAAATATCTTGTGGCCACAAATATATGTATCATTAGCTAATATTTTGAAAAGACCATGGAATCTGCTGTGGTTTGGTGGAGTGTTCTCTAAGCATCAATCTTGTCCAGATGGTTGATAGTGTTATTCAAGTTGTCTGTATCTGCAGTGGCCCAAGGGACAGGGCTGTTTGCACTGCAACCCGCATCTGCTGCAGAGCCCTTTTCTATCCTGAGTCCCACTCATGACTGCAGACTTTCATGTTACCTGGTGGACCAAATCTGTATTCTAAAGGGTAGAATATGTAGCCTCCAGAAGCTAAAAATGTCCTACTTGGGACTTCTTTCTTTTAAAGGTGAAGACATTCATTAAAAACACTGGAATAAAATGGATACTCCTATAATCCTGAACTCTGATTCTCTCCATGTTGATGTAGCACACATTACATCCAGTGGCCTTATTCATGGGGACACCACTTAGTGCCATTTGATGGCAGCTGTAGAGATGAATGCCCAGATTCAAGATCTGAATTGAGAGGGAACTTTCAAGACACAGAATACTCAGGAAGGTAACAGAATCATTACTTCACTTTGTGCAGTTTGCTGGTGGCTGAAGTGGGCTCTGCAGAATGTTTAACAAGCACAGCGGGAAAGCTCACCATTTAATCCCACAGCTGTGTGTATAGTTTTATAGGATTTCTAAATATTTTTACAAGAAAAAGTAAAGAACAATAATTCAAACATTTGGAAACAGGTTCAGCTTAGACAGGTCTAAAACAGGGTATGAAAATGGGCTGGAAAGATGAGATCTGGGGACCGCACATCTTCCTATATTTATTTCAACTGTGTGTCCCAGGCACATGGTCTATGCTCCATGATAGAGAATTCATTTATTTTTCTCTGGAATAATCAGGAATCACCTCCCAGGAACAAGGACCAGTTCTCTGATTAAGAACTTGAAAATAAGGAGTTCCCTCCTGGCTAGTAAATAATGGGTTCATTTTAGAAACTCTACCTTTCATTATATAAATCAAAACTTGAAAAACTGTGTAACTGTAAATCAATATCTTAAGGGAAATCATGAAAGTTGTTCAAAATGTGTTTAGATAACCTTGCCCATCTCTGTTATTATTTCAGAATCCAGTGGGGACATTGTGATGACCCAGACTCCACTCTCCCTGCTCGTCACCCCTGGAGAGCAGGCCTCCATCTCCTGCAAGTCTAGTCAGAGCCTCTTGGATAGTGATGACAAAAACACCTATTTGGATTGGTACCTGCAGAAGCCAGGCCAGTCTCCACAGCTCCTGATCTATGATGTTTCAAGCCGGGCCTCTGGAGTCCCAGACAGGTTCAGTGGCAGTGGTTCCGGCACTGATTTCACACTGGAAATCAGCCAGGTGGAGGCTGAGGATGTTGGGGTTTATTACCGCATTCAAGCCCTAGAGTTTCCTTCCACAGTGGTACAGCCCTGAACATAAACCTTCCTTCTGGGGTATCTCAGCTGCTCACATGCCCTGCTTGTCTGGGGAGCAGGTCAGCAGGGTCTCTGAGTCTGCAGAACAGTAGGCTGCTGGAGAATACAGGGCAGCGTTTGCTGCTGAGGACTCTGGCCCATGGGAGCCTCAGCTGTGCCTAAGTTCCACGTGTTAAGGCTCCATCAGCTGCCATGGGTGGCCACGTGCTCTGCAAGCAAGCAGCTCTGATGAAGGGTGAGTCAATGAAAGCTCATCCTCACCCTCCCTGTCTGGCCCACATTTGTCGAGTCCATTTATTTGGCAAAACAATCAGATCATGGAAGCAGCTTAGTGGTAACACAGTGAAGTACATGTTAGAAATGTCTGGTTCGGGGATAGCTTTACACATGGTAACACTTGGTCATACTGAGAAATTGCTGTCTTCCCACTTTCCAAACTTCCTCTCTCCTTTACCACTCATACAAAACTGCCCTCTCTAGTATCATGGTGGAGAAAGTATTCCGCTGTTTGCACGGGAGTATGGTTAAGAATAATTAGTTAAAATGTTTGATTTTATTTTTACTATGTATGGATTTTTAAAATCCAGAGAGATATAAATCCTAATACCGAAATAGTTTGATTTGCCTCAAGTACCTTTTGCTGACTGAAAGTAGAGTTCTTACAATTCCAAAAGTGGGCATTGAACATAGACAAAATAATTCAGATGGAGAACATAAAGTTTACATAATGTACCACAGGAACAATGCAGAATTATATGAGTTTTTATTTCCTTCTCAAATTCTTAGAATTTAAAAAATATTTTACTGATATAGCATTTTAAAGAGAAAATATTTAGTGCTATGTTGTTGTAAGGAAATGATTCAAAGAATGAATAAATGCTTTATTTTTATATGATACTCTTCCTGAAAATAAATCGGAATCCTCTGTTTTAGTGGTAAATGCATAGAAAAATCATGCTCTTAAGAGATTCCATTGACGATAGTGCTCTAAATTTATATGCTTCCTTAATTTGACGGCTACAGTCTGATAAATATCTGTATACATTTTGCCATGCAACTTTTAAACCCAACAGAAATGCTTTCTGTTAAAAAAGCAATAGTGCTTTCTCCACCATAATACTAGAAATGGCAGTTTCAAGTGACTGGCAAAGGAGAGAGAAAGTTTGGAAAGTGGAAAGATAACAATTTTGTAATATGACCAAGTGTCACCATGTAGAAAACTATCCCCAAACCAGTCGTTTCTGACATGTATTTTACTTGCATTTCCACTAATTTGTATCCATGATCTGATTGTTCTGCCAAATAAATTTACATGAACCCGAGTAATGAGTGATGCCTGTCACATGTGGTAACATGGTGTAGAGACACAAAAGACTGATTGAATCAATAGAACAAGATCCTGATGCAGGCTAAGGGCTTAAATAATACTTGAGATGATTTATTTCAAGATAACAGATTCCATAGGAAGTGCAATTAAAATTCCAATGTGTCAGCCGGGCGCGGTGGCTCAAGTCTATAATTCCAGCACTTTGGGAGGCTGAGACGGGTGAATCACGAGGTCAGGAGATCAAGACCATCCTGGCTAACACGGTGAAACCCCGTCTCTACTGAAAAATACAAAAAATTAGCCGGGCATGGTGGCGGGCGCCTGTAGTCCCAGCTGCTCAGGAGGTTGAGGCAGGAGAATGGCGTAAACCCGGGAGGCAGAGCTTGCAGTGAGCCAAGATCACACCACTGCACTCCAGCCTGGGTGACAGTGGGAGACTCTGTCTCAAAAAAAAAAAAAAAAAAAAAAAAATTTCAATGTGTCATTTCTATTAGATTTAAAAGTTGCATGGCAACATGTATATAGACATTTATTAGACTGGAACCCTCAAATTAAAAAACATAAATCACTCAATATGTTATCGAAAAATACTAATTAATGCATCATTGAGCCTATATTTTATTACAGAATGCAGTAAAAGAAAATAAAATGTGAGTAACAAGAGCACGAGGTAAGGAATGCCATCATCACCTTTAGCCCCCCTGTGATTGACAGTATCTAGTCACCTTGAGTTTCTGCTTTTCTGTGAGACAGGAGAGAAAATCAAAACCCATTTAAGGTGCTTAGTTATATTTTAGAGAAAGCAAACAAATGTACAACCTACATGATGCTGATATCCCAAAGGTCTATATTCTCAAATC
>NC_045448.1:91819025-91831836 GCF_002776525.5 Piliocolobus tephrosceles | reverse complement strand
AAAAAAAAAAAAAAAAAAAAAAAAATTTCAATGTGTCATTTCTATTAGATTTAAAAGTTGCATGGCAACATGTATATAGACATTTATTAGACTGGAACCCTCAAATTAAAAAACATAAATCACTCAATATGTTATTGAAAAATACTAATTAATGCATCATTGAGCCTATATTTTATTACAGAATGCAGTAAAAGAAAATAAAATGTGAGTAACAAGAGCACGAGGTAAGGAATGCCATCATCACCTTTAGCCCCCCTGTGATTGACAGTATCTAGTCACCTTGAGTTTCCACTTTTCTGTGAGACAGGAGAGAAAATCAAAACCCATTTAAGGTGCTTAGTTATATTTTAGAGAAAGCAAACAAATGTACAACCTACATGATGCTGATATCCCAAAGGTCTATATTCTCAAATCGATATGGTGAAAAGTAAATGATCCCAAAAACTGAAAGGGGAGAGAAAAAAGGAGAATCAGAGCATAAGCAAAGTTATTACAAAGAAGCCTCATAATATGGTGAACTAAATGTGACAAGGTTTCTGCATCTGTTGCCATGGCAGTGCAGAGGCAGGCAGGTGACCTTGGCAGTGTGGGTGTCTCTGCTCCATGAGATCACTCAGGTGGACAGGAGGCACGACCACCCTCAGAACACAGCCTTCCTCCTTCCTCACTGTCACTGCCTGCCCAGCCATCCTCAGCAGCATGAGGTGGAAGAGAGTGGAGAGAAAGCCGTTTTCTTCTAAAGACTAAAAACATAAACAAAAACAAAAGTACCTGGAGCTTTCCATCAGGGACAAATGTTCTTTTGACTCAATCACACATTTGAGAAATTTTCCATTGAGTGGATCTGTTGATAAACCCACATTCATTGTTTGTTTTAATCTGAAAATGTGTTTACACGATTTTTGAAAAATTTTTTGACTATAAACTTTTATTTGTGGTAGCCTATTTGAAGTTGTCATTTACTATTTCATAATTGCTACTAAAAAGTTATTTGTCAAAAAAAACTGTGACTCTAACTGCTGTTGTTTGAAAGGGATACGTCTTTTTAAGATACTCAGGCTCCTTTTAAGCTCTTCATTTGGCCCTCCTTTTTTTCCGATTCAATGCATTGTTTTTCTTATGATTCAATGTATTTATGATTGATTAATCATTAATTAATTTTCACAATCGTAGAATCATATGTCCTGTAAGTTGCTATGTCAGAGACCTGCCTGAAGATGGCAAACATGCTCTATAATAAACGAAAGAGAGCACCATGGTGTTGGGAACACCGGGAAAGTAGAAATGCTACTGTCCCATTGTCAACAGGGAGCCCTAAAGTTAGAGTCAAATCTTGCCTGTGAGCTGGGCACCTGGCAGGAGCCACCCATTTGCTGAGTTATGGGGAACTGGCCCCGTGCCCTGAGGCTGGAAGCATGGCCTTGGCCTTGTCCCACGTGCTATGGACTGAATCGTGCCCTCAGATTCATATTGAAATCCTAATTTTTCAATGTGACTGCAGAAATCCGAACGTCTAAAGATGTAATTGAGGTCATAAGTGGGGGGGTCCCTAATCCTGTAGGATTCATGATTTTATAAGATCCAGAGACCTCTCCTTTTTCTTCTCTCTCTAACTGCCTTCCCCTCTGTGGAAAGGCTGTGTGAATACATGGTGAGAAGGTGGCATCTGCAAACCAGGAATAAGGTCTTTACCAGAAAGCAAACCCTGCTGAACGTTGATCTGGAATATTCCAGGCACCAGAAAGGTGAACATTAAATTCTGTGGTTTACGCCATCCTGTCCCGTGTTTTTCGTGTGGCAGCACAAGTTGACTCATCCACCTTCCCCACCCTCTCTGAGCAGGAGCAGCCTCAGGAGGCCCTTGTGGACATGGGGACCCAGCTTTGCTCCTCTTCCTCCTGCTTTTCCAACTCTCTGGTGAGGAAGGAGGACTCAGGATTCATCTTCAGTTTCTGTGCATTAAACATGAATGTTTCCTTCAAGATGAAGTTTTTAACCCGTTTTGTTTTCTCAGAATATAATCACACTGAATGAAGTATTTACTTATATTTAATATTTGTGAATGTTCATATTTATTCCTCACTTACATGACAGTTGGGATATTGCATACTCTCATCTCCAGGCCCTCCCTGTGTTCCAGGAGACAGGGTCACTCTCACCAGCAGGGCCAGTCAGGGTAATAACAGTGTCCTAGCCTAGCTCCGTGTGAAATAAGGGCTGACACTGAGCTCCTGCTGGCTCCCACTGTTCCCTGGACACAATGCCTGCCTGGGTCAAGGGGGTGAGTCTGGACAGATGTCACTCTGGCCGTCAGCAGTCTAACTACCTTCATGACCTCCATTGTGAACAGAGTCCCAGAAGCTGCCTGAGTCATGAAAGTTGAACAGAGAAATCCCACATCACTGCAGTCAGAGGAGGTTGTGAAAAGACCATGGAGGGGTTTCACACTATGACCAGCCACCACTGAGCCATGCCAGCCACTCTGTCTGACGGGAGCCCTCAGGGGAGAACTGGCTCAAGCGGTGGTCTAGAGGTCATTTTTGTCACCATCTTGGTTCTAGCTGGTTTGGGCCAGTTTCTGTAGTGCATCCTATTTTGTCCAGATCCTGTTTTGATCAGCATTGTCATGACCAATGTTGTGATCCGTGCTCAGAATACAAGTCCTGAGGATCTCCTACCTTACACTCGTTGCCTTCTGTGAATCAGATATTCAGATAAGGATCCTGTTGGATCCTATTCGAGTCAGGGGCCACACAGACCCCCACTGAGGGCTGAGGCCCATAAGTATTTGAAGACACGGAGAGGTCCAGAGAATGATAGCCCGTGATTGCCCTCCGTAAAGACAGCTTCTTCCCAGATGGCTGAGGGTTGTTTTTGGCTGTGTCCTTCCTTCTGAATGATAATGAGGGATAGAGCAGGTCTCTAAGCAAAACCACAGCAAGGCCCTCCTATGTGTGACGCTCTAACCTGGACATAGGTGGCACTGGATACGCTTAGGGAAGTGAGGAGATTTATAATCACAAGGAAGAGAGAGAGAGGAGGAGAGAGGGAGAAGAGTGTGTGATGTGTGTATAGTACCAACACTGACAGTATATTCTTTAATGGTTTATTGCTGAGTATGATGCTCGAATGATCATGTCCTATTCCATGGAGCCTATACATACACCTTATATAGGAAAAGGGCCTTTGCACATACAAATTAAGGGTTATGAAATGGGCAGATTATCCTGTATTGACCAGGTGGGCCCTAAATGGGCCTGTCTTTATTAAACGTCTGTCTATGTCCATCTTATAAGGACAATCGTAATGTCCTTTTAAGATGGACATAGACAGACATTTTAACAAAGCCTGCAGAAAAGAAGGCAATTTGAAGACAGTGGCAGAGACTGAAGTGATGTGGACTCAAGCCAAAGAAAGCTGAAGCTACCAAAAGTTAGAAGTCAAAAAGTAGACTCCCCCACTGGAGTCCCTGTAGAAGCTTGGTCTGATGACAGCCTGCCCTTGATCTCCGAAACTAGAGCTGGACTTGTGGCCTCCAGAACTATAGGAGAATATATTTCTGTTGCTTTAAGCCACCAAAGTTTTGGTAATTTGTTATAGCAGCCCAATAATTCTAATAAAAATGGAGCTTAGGATAAGTCCAGCCTAAAGGTAATATGATGATTTGCTCTCTCCACCTTCAATTCTCTAATGTTACACATAATTGGTTAGAAAAAGATTTTTATGATGGAAACATTGTACAGGAAACCCCACAGTGTATACAGGGGCATCTGTTAGTTACAGAATAAATATTGACAATTCTTAGTTGAAAATGACATCTGAGGCTGGGTTTGGTGGCTCATGCCTGTAATCCCAGCACTTTGGGAGGCCAAGGGGGGTATTCACGAGGTCAGGAGATTGAGATCATCTTGCCTAATACGATGAAACCCCGTCTCTACTAAAAAATACAAAAGATTAGCTGGACCTGGTGGCATGCGCCTGTAGTCCAAGCTACTTGGGAGGCTGAGACAGGAGAATCCCTTAAACTTGGGAGGTGAAGGTTGCAGTGAGCCGAGACCCCACCACTGCACTCATGCCTGGGCAAGAGAGCAAGAACCCACCTCAAAAAAACTAAAACAAAAAAGCAAAAAACAAAAAACAAAAGCAAAACAACAACAAGGTAAAAACACCAAACCAGGACTTGAACACAGCTCTGGACCAAGTGGACCTAATAGACATATACAGAATTCTCCACCCCAAATCGACAAAATATACATTCTTCTCAGCAGCATGTCACACTTATTCTGAAACTGACCACAGATGCCTTATGTAAACGATGAGTTGATGGGTACAGCAAACCCACGTGGCACATGTACACCTATGTAACAAACTTACAAGTTGTGCACATGTACCCCCGAACTTAAATTATAATAATACAAAAAAAAATGACATCTGACTAGTAGTATCTCCTATAGAATCTTCGTTGTAAGATACTGAAGATGCATAAAAGAGGACTTAAGTAGTCTTTTCATACATACATATATACAGGTGCATTTCCTGGTGCATCAACTAGAGAAACCCTCAGGACAGCCCTTGATACCCTTGGTGATCCATTTCACAGATGAGTAAACTGTCCATCAGAGCCCATAGTTGAAACAGTTCAACAGAGGTGGTTTGCACAAAGATATATGGTCAGCAATTGTAAGGGCTGAGCTTGGAACCCGGGTCTGCATAACCCTAAATATGTTGCTTCCACATGGCCACATTTGTTTCACAGAGGATTGAATGGCCTTTAAATTCAGAGAAGAGACAAAGCCAGAAGAGTGGTGTGAAATTCTCAATGCAAGCTCCCTGCTACTTCTGCACCTTGCCATGATTACCCCAATTATAAACTCAGGGCCTAATGCAGTTTTGTCTACAAAGCAAAACTTCCAAAGTCTTTACAAATATTAAATGTCTTTCTTTAAGATGTGAGGGCAGGGGCACATCTTGCATTGCCCTGAACACTTTGCATCTTGTCTACCATCCTCATCTCTCTGACCCAGTCTTTCCCTCTCAGATTGTGTCCTGTAAATCTGACTTCTCCTCCTAATGTGAAAACAAATGAATAAATATTCCCTGACTTTTCTCATATCCAGAGCATACAAGAGTTAATCACATATCCAGAGAGTATGAGAGTCAATCAAAGGATTTATCCAAGAGCATTTAAACATAACAAGAATTCTGGTGCTAGTCATCTTCACAGTGAAATTTTCTGTGTGTCTTGTTAAAATTGACACTACAAAACGACAAGATAAAAATATTTGGAAGAACAGAGGGTGGCAATGCCCTTAAGGAGGTAAAAGACACCCCTGCCCTCCTTGTGTTAGTTTCCTACTCCTGCTGTAACAAGTTACCAGAATCTTACTGGCTTCACACAACACAAATTTATTATCATACAGTTCTGGCAGTGAGAAGTCTCCCTGATTTAAAATCAAGGTACAAGTAGTGCTATATTCCTTCTGGAAGCTCCAGGGGAGAGAATCTGATTCTCAGCTTTTCATCTTCAAAGACAGCCCCATGTTCCGGGCTGCCTGAACCCTTTCTCCATCACTGAAGCATCCCTCTCCATTGTCTCCATTCCACTCTGACTGTTACCCCCACTTGTCCCTATTATAAAGATGCTTGTGATGATGCCGTCTTTCCCAGATAATTCAGGTGTTTCCTAAATTTTCTGAATATCCCTATGCATGAAAAAAAAAAAAAAAAACGAAAGAATTGGCAAGTATTTAGACTCTACTGTCCAAGAACAAGGGTTTGTCCACTGTCTAAGGTTGGATCTTTCAGGGACAATGATGCCCATTCCGGCAGCATATTTACAATGCACAGGAAATACTGGGAGGAAACAAGGCAGTGACAGAGGAAAGAGAGTTGTGATGCCAAAAATGTCCTCAATGAGAAGCTACCACTGAGGATGAATAGAGACAAAGCCCACGTGGAAACCTGGGAAAATGTCTTGGTATCATACCACCTAAGAAGGGAGGGAGCTGGGGTATGTATACACCTCCCCTCTCCTCACTGATTGAGGGCTTTCCTAGAGGATGCTCATTCCAGGTGCTGTGATAGGCCATGTGTGCAGGCATGGCTGCCTTTTCCAGTTTCAGATAGAGCAGTGAGGAAAAGACATGGCCATGGAGCGTCAGCAGAAGTATAGTGAAGGGAAAAGGGAAATGGTTGCAAGAGTGACAGCTATATTCACCCCTCCACACACACACTCACAAAATTGTATATTGCAAACCAGAACTGCTGTTCTCTGAACCTAAATCTTAGCAAGTAGTTTACCAGTAACTTCCCTTGAAATTCAGGCCTCTGGAAAGCAGCAGGAGAACTGTGTACAGGTTATAACACTGTGGTCTGGCCACCCTTAGTGATGCATGAGTAATCCTCCCTGCCAGGCTCTCGCATTCTCATGTCGATGTAGTTGATTCCACTTCCCTTGCTGCACAACCAGGCTGGGATGCCTGGGCAGGGGCAGACATGTGAGGTATAGCGGTTCAAATCTGTTTCCAAGTTTTATCCAGATTCAAAGCATTTCTCCATGTACATGGGCAGTGGCTTGGTAGGAGATAGAGACTCTCTTTCCTGGATGTGAGGCAAGGAGGCTGGCATCTGAGTCAGGATGATGTCCCTACTCACTGCTAAAGAGTCAAAGAGAAAAGTGGCATTGATGGTGCAGGGCAGGGACATGTACTGAGCAGTTGCCACCCTCACAGAAGAGAAAGTGTTCATTGATCTGGCCTTTCCCCAGGGCATCTCCCTCCCCTGCTTTCCAGAAAGCCAGGTTTTTCGAGAGCTGTACCTGAACACTCATGAACATTCTGGTGGGAAAGGCAGCTCAGGGCATTAGGCAAGATGCATTACTTTGGTATTCTTCCTTTGAAGGCAATTGATGGTGGGGTGTAGATTGACCCAGAGTTTCAAGTTTGTCCTGATTCAGGCTTCAACAGTTGGAGGAAGAAACAGAGATGTTGTCTGAAGTAAACAGATCTAGCATTACTAGACAACCCTTCATACTGATGACCTATGGAAAATAATACCCAAGGGCAGAAAAGTGGGTAGAATAAGGGGAGCTGAAAACCAAGAGGAAGCTGCTGCCCAGTGAGACCCTGGGTGCTAAAGAGACCTATAGCTCTGGATAATGGAAGATCTGTGAGTGGCACAGACACCGAGGAATCACAGCGTTATTATTGTGCATCTGCAGGAATTTTCTTGAAAACGTACTGGTAATAACGAATGTTTAAGGTCACTACAAATATTTTGGAGTGTATTAAATATGCTTCTGATAAAGACTGTTTTTCTCACATGAAACAATGGGAACCAGGTGACAATCACAGAGGAGTCGTTAGTATAGCAAAAGGGATTGCTACCCTCTGCATCCATTTAAGTAACTTGAAAACCTGATAGATTCACTCTCTAAGACTTTATTAGACGTTCTCTACAAGTGGTTATACTCTTCTGTACACTCCCAACACAAGTATAAATATATTATGCCATGTAGTCCTTAGGTTTGTATTAAAGTTGGACTTTTTCCCCCCAGAATATCTCTTGTCACAACAGTGGCCCTAGAAAGGAATATATTCCATCCAGGAAAATTTATGCTGCCCTGGTATGACCTGGGACCCTGGGGACATTGCCCCTGTGCTGAGTTACTGAGATCTGCCAGCCCTGCAGCTGTGCCCAGCCTGCCCCATCCCCTGCTGATTTGCATGTTCCAGAGCGCAGCCTCCTGCCCTGAAGACTTTTTAATAGGCTGGTCACACCCTGTGCAAGAGTCAGTCGCAGTCAGGACACAGCATGGACATCATGGCCCCTGCTCAGCTCCTGGGGCTCCTGATGCTCTGGCTCCCAGGTAAGGAAGGAAAACACTAGGAATTTACTCAGTCAGTATGCTCAGTTCTGTCTGGAACTTCAGGGAAGTCCTCTGATAACATGATTAATATTAAGAATATTTGTTTTTATGTTTCCAATCTCAGGTGCCAGATGTGATATCCAGATGACCCAGTCTCCATCTTCCCTGTCTGCATCTGTAGGAGACACAGTCACCATCACTTGCCAGGCGAGTGAGAGCATTAGTAACTATTTAAATTGGTATCAGCAGAAACCAGGGAAAGCCCCGAAGCTCCTGATCTATAAGGCATCCACTTTGCAAAGTGGGGTCCCATCAAGGTTCAGTGGCAGTGGATCTGGGACAGATTTCACTTTCACCATCAGCAGTCTGCAGCCTGAAGATGTTGCAACTTATTACTGTCAGCATGGTTATAGTACCCCTCCCACAGTGTTACAAGTCATAACATAAACCCCCAAGGAAGCAGATGTGTGAGGTTGAGCCACCCCAGATGCTCTTCCTGGTGCCTCCGTCTGCTGCTGAGAGCATTTGGCAAATTAAGTCAGGTTTTGAAAGTCATGGGAGCCTTTTGTAGAGGGGGTCAGGGAGGCTCCTCTGAACCCTAAGCCTCTTTTGCCCTCATCCCCAGCAGAGAGATGGGACAATGCCTGTCCTGATTGAATAAGGAAGAGAGATAAGTCCACCTGAGGAGTCTGTGTTATGGGATAATTGGAATTCATACAGCAAAAGAGAAGCTATTCTCAGTATTTCAAGGAGAAATTGTTCAAGTTGAATAAATTAGTCCAAACCACAGTCTTTTCGAAGCCTATTGTATGTTATTCATGAAGCAGCCACTAGACAGGGGATTCTCAGATGCTCCTGCAGAAGTCAGAGTACACCTGCTCCTGGTGGTATGTGCTGAGTACCTGCGTGATGATCCTCAGACCTGTCTGGGAAGCCCCAGCTGAAGATGTTGATGCTCTCAGCTGCCTGCAACACGTTTCCAGGTGATTGTCCAGTGCACACACAACTCCACGTGTTTTACTTCAGGTATCAGAGTACATGAATCCACTACTCTGACTTCCCAATCTCTTGGGAGCGCCTCTGGTTAAGCATCTCTAAAGAAACCGTAGAGAGAAAAGGGGTTTTGGAAAATGTGCTTCCAGAAGTGATAGTAGTGACGGGGAATTGACAGCTGACAAGTTAGTAAGGTTACTCTTTCCACAAGGCTCAAAACTTTGCCAGTTACAGATTGTCCCAGAATACACTCGAATGAGCTTTCAAGTCTTACCAGCAAGTCTGGATTCATAGCAAGAAAACTTCATTAAGCCACACATGAAACAGAAAAACCAGGAAACTGTATGAAATAAAGTGTAAGACTCTGTGTGGTAGCTCATGCCCGTAATCCCCAGCACTTTGAGAAGCTAAGGCAGGGGAATTGCATCATCCTAGGAGTTTGAGATTGGACTGGGCAATATAGGAAGACTCTTTCTCTACAAAACAAAACAAAACAAAACAAAAAGATAGATAGATAGTTATAACAATCATTTGGCAAACTTTTTCCTTGACAAAAAGGAAAACAAGAGAAATCCTAAACATGGATATAGCATTTTTCCCCTTAATGTGAAAGTCCTTTGCTACTCAAAATTATCCAGAACCCAACAGCACCTCAGCAATACTGAGAGGGTGTTTTGTATGATACATTGTATGCCCACCTCAAATTACCTGAAAGAGAATCTTCCTTTTAACATGGTAACAGGTGATCTATATAAATCTTAACAAGGTATGTTTTAGGTGATATTTTCGCTAAAGAGATGTATTTTTTTCTCAATGAGGACATTTAAGAAATTTTCAATGGAGGCTCACATGTTGAAAGCACACCCAGCTTTACTTGCCAATTGATGCAACATTGCATTTGAAAACATTTTGAAGATTTCAAAGGGTGAAAATCATAGTTATATACCCATGGAATAAACAAATAACTTCATGTTTAACTGGAGTAAAAATTTTTAGAAACTTTAATAATTGCCAAATGAAAGAATCAATTAAAGTTGTGTGTACCTATGTTAGAGATTCTTGGACTATTATAATTGTATCAGGTCAGCTTGGTTTGGGATGTTGTCTACTCCTGACATCTGCCACGAGAATCTTCTGCCGTGAGTAGTCAGTGTCCTTCAGCCTTGGCCTCAGATAAATGCAATCCATAGGCTGGAGACAAGCTCAGTTCCCTGCAGCCAAACCAACCAGCTGATCCCTGCCTTGATCAGCCAATTGATTATTAAAATGAACATTTAGGAATGTGAAAATAAATACCTAGTGTATAAGACACTGAGAGTTTAAGCGTTTGATTGTCAATAATTTTTGTGCAAAAACTGATCAATACAGCATTTATACATCTACCTATTTAGATAGATGCATTTTATTAAAATTGATGGCATAAATATGAATATTCATATTAATTTATATATATATGGAGATACTAAGACAACATTTAAAACATTAAAACTTACTACCAATAAAAACTATGAAATTGATATCACTTGGGGAAAATGTATGTATTTGAGTGTGTATAACATACATATTGGTGCGTTTATATTTTTGAAATATTATGGACTGCAGATACTTATATGTACACGTATTTATATCTAAATAAGGCTATTTAAGTATATATGTATATATACATATATAGAAGTAACATGTGCATATTTACAAAATAGTTATATAAAAATTAAATCTGTGAAGGTTATTTCAGTTTCCCTCCATAAAAATACTGGTGCCCAAGACCTGGTATAGTATCTGCTCTGGCTACAGCATTTTCCTTTATAGCCATTGCTTATAAAACACTCACCTAATGGCCATTTACACCTTAAAATATTTTTCTAACTCAAGTGGAGGGGTAAAGGGTATAAATGGGGATAATGGCCTAAAGTTAAAATTTAATCATTACATCCTATGGAAGTCCAATCATGTGTATGCCCCCACTGATGCCATGCTGGATGGAGATCTCATACCTGGGTGCTGTAGTGATGTCACAACTTTGCTGTCATCGAGGATGCCCTGGGAGACTCGAAGTTACAATAGTGGGTAAACCCCAAGTGTGAAGTCACTGTACACTTTGCAATGAGAGATTAGCAATTCCATGACATTGGCTATTGGTTTGCAGAGATCATTATGCCTCAGAAGAAACAGAACTGAAGGACTGGAGATAAAGTTGGTTTGGAAGAGCTATGACTGGATCTTTGAAAATATGTCAAGATCAAAAATAAATGCTTCCCAAGTGAATATTTGTCTCTATTCCATTACTGAGGACCAGCTGTTAATAATTAAGAGGATCAAATGCTTGGTCTTCAGTCTCATCTTTCCCAAAATTTTTAGGAAGTCACGTGAACCATAGAAATCCATGCATGAACTCAACAATATGAATTTCAGTTAATGAGGCTTGCATGCCTGTGGCTCTTCTGAGCATTCAACTTGCCAAGTAGCATAACCCCTCCTGAACCACTAACATAGTACCACACATGAGTGGTCGGATTAACAATGCATATAAAATGAGTACAGTGCACCTAACCCAACATCCAGAGGACAGTGGTAGTTTTCCTGTATATGCATTTGCCTTTCTTTTCAGTCACATTTCTGTCAGAATCATCTCTTGGAAGATTTCTGAGTGCTGTCATCAGGGTCAAGAAATCCTTCCATGATTTAGCACTGGAAGAAGCAACTTAACTATAGCAAAAAAAAAAAAAAAAAAAAAAGTGAAGCAATGTATGTTCATGATGTTGTCATGTGTCCAGGGGCAGCTGTCCTTACAGAAAGGAGAAAACCCATTACTAGTCAGGGAAAGTCAAAATACAAACCCTTGTAATGTCAAATCACTGTCTTACTAGATGTGCTGAGGTCCTGAAACACCCATGTGTATGACATTGTTACCCCATCAACAGAACAGGAGAATCTGAAAGATGACTACTTGTTACAGGTAGAGACAAGGTTGAAACGTTGTTTTTATTCACTCCTGTCCAGGGTTTTCTGGTTGATAGTTCTTAATTCCAAGAATTGGCATGATAACTGTTGCATTAAATTGAAAACAATGATGACCATGTGGCCATTTATTTCTTATTATTGTTCAGGACAAACTTTGAACAAAGTGTCCTATGGTGTGGACTGGGTTTGTAGAACCTGATAATCAAGGGGAAATAGGTTTCCTTTGACATATTTTAGAGAGAAAGTAGAGAAAATGTGAAAGCTAGAGGAATTTCAGTCCTCTTTTTATTTAGTGACATTTCCACTGGTAAAGGTTACTCTTAACTTCAACGAACTTCAGAATGAAGCTTTGAATAATGAGGCTGAAGCATCGCATGCACTTGGGCGCTAGTGCAGCAGAGGGGAGATGAAACGCACAGTGAACTTAGGAGATGTGAACACCAAAGACAACCTTTTCGTAAGCTTGAGTTGAGAAGCACGAGTAACAGTCCATTCATTCCTTCTTACTTGTTCTATCATTCAATCAGTTGACCATGAGAGAAGCCACTGTGCCTGGTAAGGCAAAATTGCGTTTGTTTCGATGGATTAGGTGACTTGAAACCGGATTGAAAAAGCAGAGAAGTGAGCTCAGACAGCTCCCAGCACTCATTTCACTCCTCCCTGATATCTGTCTGTTTCCATGATCAAGAAAAGTTCAAGGCCAGGCACGGTGGCTCGCGCCTGTAATCCCATCACGTTGGGAGGCCGAGGCAGGCAGATCGCCTGAGTTCTGGAGTTCGAGACCAACCCGGTCATTATGGTGAAACCCCATCTCTAGTAAAGATACAAAAATTTGCGAAGCGTGCTGGCACACGCCTGTAATCCCAACTACTCAAGAGGCTGAGCCAGGAGAATCACTTGAACCTGGGAGTCAGAGGTTGCAGTGAGCCAAGATCACACCACTGCACTCCAGCCAGGGTGACAGAGAAGACTCCTTCAAAAAAAAAAAAA
>NC_045448.1:91782776-91818925 GCF_002776525.5 Piliocolobus tephrosceles | reverse complement strand
CCTCCAGCTGCATTCATGTAGCTATGAAGGATATTATTTCATTTGTAATTGCTGCGTAGTATCTCATGGTGTATATGTACCACATGTTCTTTATCCAGCCTGCCATTAATAGTCATTTAGGTTGATTTCATATCTTTCTTATTGTGAACAGTGCTGCTACGAACATATGTGTGTACATGTGTGTATAGTAAAACTGCTTATATTCCTTTGGGTATATGTGCAATAATGTGATTGCCGTGTCGAATGGTACTTCTGTTTTAAGTTCTTTGAGGAGACATCACACTGCTTTCCACAGTTGCTGAACTAATTTACATTCCCACCAGCAGTGTATGAGCATTCCCTTTCTCTGCAACCTTACCAGCATCTGTCATTTTTTGCCTTTTTAGTAATAGCCATCCTGACTGGCATGAGATTGTATCTCATTGTGGTTTGATTTGCATCTCTATGATGATTAGTGGTGATGAGCATTTTTAAATGTTTGTTGGCTGCTTGTATGTCTTCTTTTGATTAACTTCTTTTTAAGTCCTTTGCCCATTTTATAACGGAGTTGTTTTTTGTTGTTGGTTTGTTTGAATTTCTTTTTATAGATTCTGGATATTAGATCTTTGTGAGATACATATCTTGTGAATATGTTCTCCCATTTTGTAGGTTGTCTGTTTACTCTTTTGTTAGTACTTTTGCTGTAAAGAACTTGTGTAGTTTTATTAGGTAACACTTAACAATTTTTGTTTTTATTGCAATTGCTTTTGGAGTCTATGTCATGAATTCTTCGCCTGGGCAAATGTCAGGAATGGCATTTCCTGGATTTTCCATGAGAGTTTTTATAGTTTAGATTTTATATTTAAGCCTTTATTCCACCTTGAGTTGACTTTCTATATAGTGAAAGGTTTCCATTTCAGTGCATATAGGTGGCAGTTATCCCAGCAGTGTTTATTCAATAAGGGGGTACTTTCCGCAATGCTCGTTTTAGTCAACTTTGTTGAAGATCAGATGGTTGTAGATGTATGGCTTTACTTCTGAGCCCTCTAACCTGTTCCACTGGTTTAGGGTTCCTGTTTTTGTCTCTGCTGAATTAGTTACTGTTGCCTTGTAGTTTAGCTTGAAGTTGGGTAACGTGATGTAACGTGATGCCTCCAGCTTTGCTCTTTTTGTGTAAGATTTTTTTATTTTTTATTTTTTTAGCTCTAGTGTAGTTCCAAGTAAATTTTAGATTTTTTTTCTAATTCTGTGAAAAATGTTATTGTTAGTTTCACAGGAATAGCATTGAATCTATAAATAGCTTTAGTCAGTATGATCAGTTCAAAAGTATGGATTCTATCCATGAAGGTGGAATGTTTTTCTATATGTTTGTGTCATTTCTGATTTCTTTCCACAGTATTTTGTCATTGTTGTTGTAGAGATCTTTCACCTTCTTGGTGAGCTGTATATCTAGGTATTTTATTCTTTTTACGGTTATTGTGAATGGGATTGGATTCTTGGACCTGTTCTTGGTGTCAATGTTATTGGTGTATAGAAATGCTACTGATTTGTATACATCGATTTTGTTTCCTGAAACTTTGCTGAAGCTATTTATGAGATCTCAAAGCTTTTGGGCAGAGACAGTGGGATTTTCTGTGTATAATATAGCATTGCCTGCAAAGAGAGATAGTTTGATTTATTCTCTTCCTATTTGGATGTCTTTTATTTTTCTCCCTTGCCCGATTGCTCTGGCTAGAAATTCCAGTACTGCGTTGAATAGGAGTGGTGAGAGTGCGTATCCTTGCCTTATTCCAATTCTCAATGGAAGCGCATCTAGCATTTGTCCATTCTGTGTGATGTTGGCTGTAAGTTTGTCATAGATGGCTGTTAGTATTTTAAGTTGTATACTTTTGTTGCCTGGATTGTTGAGGGTTTTTAGCATGAAGGGGCATTGAATTGTAGCAAAAGGCTTTTCTGCATCTCATGAGATATCACGTAGTTATTGCTTTTAGTTTTGTTCATGAAGTGAATCTCATGTATTGATTTTTACATTTGGAACCAACCATGCATCCCATGAATAAAACCTGATTGATTATGGTGGATTACCTTTTGATGTGCTACACAATTAGGTTTGCTAGTATTTTGTTGAGAAATTTTGTATTTATGTCATGAGAGATATCGGTCTGAAGTTTTTATTTATTGTACCTCTGTCAGTTTTTATTATCAGGCAGATGTTGACCTCACAGAATGAGCTAGGAAGGAGATCTTCCACCTTGGTTTTTTTGGAATAATTTCACTACGATTGGTACTAATCTCTTTCTATGTCTGATAGTATTTGGTTGTAATTTTTTTTTTTTTTAATCCAGAGCTTTTTCTGATTCGTGGACTTTTTATTACTGATTCAATTTCAAAACTCATTATTGGTCTGTTCAGGTGCTCAACTTCTTCCTACGAGATTCTTGGGAGATTGTACATTTCCAGGAATTTACGCACTTTTTCCTAGGTTTTCTAGTTTTTGTGTATAGAGGTCTTCATTATAGATTCCAAGCATTTTTCATTTGTTTTGTTTGTTTTATTGCTGAGGAGTGAGTGGTGATGTCCTGTTTGTCACTTCTGGTTGTTTTCGTTTGGATATTCCTTTTTTCTTTTTTAGTCTAGCTTGCAGTCTGTCAATCTTATTTCTTCTTTCAAAATCCTAACTTTTGATTTCATTGACCTTTTTCTTGTTCTCTCTATTGCATTCAGTTCAGGTTTGATTTTGGTTATTTCTTCTTTTAACTTTGGGGTTGGTTCACATTTGTTTCTCAATTTCCTGTAGGTGTGATGTTAGGCTGTTAATTTGGGATTTTTCTAACTTTTTGATGTGGACATTTAGCACTATAAACTCCTCAGAACACTGCTTTTGCTGTGTCCCAGAGATTCTGGTATGTTGTCTCTCTCTCTCTTTTTTTTTTTTTTTTTTTTTTTTCATTAGTTTCAAAGAATTTCTTAATTCTTACCTTAATTTCATTGTTTACCCAAAATTCTGTAAGCAGAAGATTGTTAAATTTCTACTTAATTTTATGGTTTTGAAAGTTCTTTTGGTGTTTTTTGTTTCTTTGTTTTGTTTTGTTTTTTTTTTTTTTTTTTGGGCACTTCAGTCTGAGAGTGTGGTTGGTAGGATTCCATTTCATTTTGTGATTTTTAATTTTTGTATTTGTTGAGACTTGCAGTATGGCTGAGTATGTAGTCAGTTTTAGAGTTTTGCCATGTGGAGATGGGAAGGGTGTGTATTCTGTTATTATTAGTGGTTGTTCTGTAGATGTCAGTTTGTTTCATTTTGTCAAATGTCAAATTTAGGTTCTGAATATCTTTGTTACCATTCTGCTTGAATGATCTGTCGAATACTGTCAGTGTGGTGTTGAAGTCTCACACTATAATTGTGTGGTTATCTGGATGTTTTTGTCAGTCTCTAAGAAATTGTTTTATAAATATGGGTGCTCTACTGCTGCATGTTTATATAATATATTTGGGATAGTTAAGTCTTCTTGTTAAATTTAACTCTTTATTATTATTTAATGCTCTTCTCCGTTCTTTTTGGTCATCGTTAGTTTAAAGTCTGTTGTATCTGAAATAAGAATCGCAATCTTTGCTTCTTTTTGCTTTCAATTTGTTTGATAGATCTTTCTCTCTCCCTTTACTTTGAGTCTATGCATAATAATTAGAAACCACCTGAAAGAACAGTGACCAGTGCCTTGAATAATATCTTTTAATAAAGAGTCTCTGGTACCTAGTAAATAGTAAGTTTATTTATTTATTTATTTGAGATGGAGTTTCGCTCTTGTTTTCTAGGCTGGAGTACAATGGTGCGATCTCGGCTCATCGCAACCTCCGCCTCCTGGGTTCAAGTGATTCTCCTGCCTCAGCCTCCTGAGTAGCTGGAATTACAGGCATGAGCCACTAACCC
The DNA here is from genome assembly GCF_002776525.5 of Piliocolobus tephrosceles. Taxonomy (NCBI): domain Eukaryota; kingdom Metazoa; phylum Chordata; class Mammalia; order Primates; family Cercopithecidae; genus Piliocolobus; species Piliocolobus tephrosceles. The sequence goes on along the minus strand of NC_045448.1, from coordinate 91,815,021 downwards.
CTGGCTAATTTTTTGTGTTTTTAGTAGATACAGGGTTTTTCCACGTTGGTCAGGCTGGTCTTGAACTCCCGACCTCAGGTTATCCTCCTGCCTTGTACTCACAAAGTACTGGGATTACAGGCGTGAGCCACTACAACCAGCCTAAGCTCATTTTTAAAAATGTATTTTTTATGATGTGAATAAAAATATTTTAAAAGATAAATGATAAATCCATATCATAAGGGAAATCATGAAATTTGCTCATAGTATTTATACATAAACTTGTACTTCTCTCTCTTATTTTAGGATCTAGTGGGGATGTTGTGAAGACCCAGACTCCACTATCTCTGTCAGTCACCCATGGAGAGCCGGCCTCCATCTCCTACAGTTCTAGTCAGAGCCTCCTGCATAGTGATGGAAACACCTATTTGTATTTGCACTTGTAGAAGCCAGGCCAGTATCCATAGCTCCTGATCTATGGAGTTTCCAGTGGGGCCTCTGGAGTCACAGACAGGTTCAATGGCAGTGGGTCAGGAACATATTTTAAACTCAAAATCAGCAGGGTGGAGGCTGAGGATATTCGAATTTATTAATACATGCAAGTTACATAATATCCTTGCACAGCGGTACCGCCTTGAACACAAACCTCACTGCTGGGGTGTCCCAGTTGCCCACATGCTCTGCATGTCTGGGGTGCAACTCTGCAGGGTTTCTGCGTCTGCAGAAGAGGAGGTTGCTGGGGAACTCAGAGGCAGGATTTGCTGTTGAGGACTCTGGTTCATGAGAGCCTCGGCTGCACCTCAGTCCCAAGTGTTAAGGTCCCATCGGCTGCCATGACCTTGGGAAGGCATCAACACGTGCCCTGGGAGCAACCAGCTCTGATGAAGGGAGAGGGAATGGAAACTCATCCCTCCCTATCTTGCCTACATTTTTCAAGTACATTTAGTTGTCAGAACAACCAGACCATGGATGCAGATTAATGACAACACAAGTGGAATACGTGTTGGAAATGACCAGCTTGGGGTTTATTTTGTACAGGAAGATACTTGGTCCTATGGAGAAATGTTTTTTTTTTTTGTTTGTTTGTTTCACTTTCCCAGCTTTGTATCTTTGTTAACGCTATGCACTAAACTGCCCTCTCCTGTGTCGTGCTGAAGAAGGCATTCCACACAAGCTGTCTTGGCAAAGAATGATTAGTAAAAATGTTTACCTTTTGACTACTCATAGACTTGGTAAATATGGCAGATAAAAGATCTCAATGCCAAAATACTTCACTTCTCCTCAGTTACCTTCTTCTCAGTGAAAGTTCTTCCAGTTCCAAGAGTGAGCTTTGAAAATAAACAGCATGAACTCACAGACAGATAACATCGACTCAGTAAACATGTCACTTGAATAATGCAGAATTATGTGATTTTTTTTTTCTTACCCCAGTTTTAAGAATTTTAAAAGCATTTGATCTAAAAATATTGTTTTAGAGATGACAAATTTAGTGGTGTGTCCCCCATGAGAAAATATGTCAAGCAATACCAAAATGCCTTGTTTACATACCACCTCATCATTACTAGAAAATATATCTGAATCCTCTATTTTGGTATGAAAGCATAAAAAATGTAAGGTTTCAATTGATTTCACTTAAAATATTATTCTAAAGTTCCATCAAACTTTATGATGAGTTATGTTAGTTACATGACAGAGCATGGTGGGATAGAGACAAAAGAATGATCAAAGGAACAGAACAAGAAGCTCCTGCTTCAGGCTTAGGGTTTAAAATGTATTGGAGATGATTTTCTATTCTGTGATAATGGATTCAATGGCCTGGGCAATTAAAATTCCAAAGTGGCCTTTCTATTAGGTTTCATAGATATATGGCAAAATTTGTATAGAAATAGTGCAGACTGGAGCCCTCAAATTAAAAAACATTAGACACTTAATATGCTATTTAAAAATACTGATAAATGCATCGTGGAGTGTAAATGTTTCTACAGAATGCTATTGCAGAGAAACAAACTGTAAGTAGCAAGAGCAGGAGCTGAGGTCGTCTTTAGTACTCCTGTGATTGACAGCACCTACTCACTGTACATTCTGCTTTGATGTGAGACAGGGGATAAGGTCTAAACCCACTCAAGATGTTTAGATGTATTCAACAAGGAAACAAACATACAGCCTACATGATGTTGATATCCCAAGAACTATATTCTCAAATCAAAATGTTAAAAGAAATGATTGCAAAGACTGAAAGGGGATTCAAGAAGAACCAAAAAATAATCAAATTTACTAGAAGAAGCCTCAAAACCTCAGAGCACAGTCTACCTCCTTTCTCAGTCACTGTCCCCACACCCATTCCTCAGCAGCCTGAGGTGGAGCAGAGAGGAGAGGCAGCTGTTCTCCCTGGAGAGTTTCTTTTTTCTTCTAAAGACGAAAGAAAATTCCAGCTTTCCACCAGGAATAAATGTTCTTTTGCCTCAAAGACTCATTTGTGCAATTTTTTTTTTCTACTGTGTGAATCTCCTAAAAACCTGCATTTTTGTTAGTTTGCTTTAATTTAAAAATATAGTTACACAATATTTGGAAATAATTGTTGAATATACAATTATATTGTGGCAGCCTATAGAAGTTGTCATTTATTGTTATAATTATTGCTGAAAAGTCATCTGCAAATGAAAGACTTTCATCTGTGACTAATACGCCTCCTCTGAAAGGAATCTGTTTCTTTTGTCTCTTCAGGCTCTTTTCTTTTTTTTTTTTTAAATTTATTTTTTATTATTATACTTTAAGTTCTAGGGTACATGTGCATAACGTGCAGGTTTGTTACATATGTATACTTGTGCCATGTTGGTGTGCTGCACCCATCAACTCGTCAGCACCCATCAATTCGTCATTTATATCAGGTATAACTCCCAATGCAATCCCTCCCCCCTTCCCCCCATGATAGGCCCCGGTGTGTGATGTTCCCCTTCCCGAGTCCAAGTGATGTCATTGTTCAGTTCCCACCTATGAGTGAGAACATGCGGTGTTTGGTTTTCTGTTCTTGTGATAGTTTGCTAAGAATGATGGTTTCCAGCTGCATCCATGTCCCTACAAAGGACGCAAACTCATCCTTTTTTATGGCTGCATAATATTCCATGGTGTATATGTGCCACATTTTCTTAATCCAGTCTGTCACAGATGGACATTTGGGTTGATTCCAAGTCTTTGCTATTGTGAATAGTGCCTATTATTTATGTGAAATTAGTTAATTAGTTTTCACTGTTACAAAATTAAAAATCATGTGTATTGCTATGTCAAACACCTGCCGGTAGACGGCAAACAAATTCCACAATATAAAAAGAGAGTGCCATGATCTAAGAAATACTGAGAATGTAAGGGTGATGGTGTCTCACTGTCAACTGGGAGCTTCATCTTCAGTTTGGTTGCATTAAACACAAATGTTTCCTTCACAGTCAGGTAACTAGCCTTTTTACTTTCTGATTAGAATTACACCAAACTGCAGGAACAACTTGCTTGCAATTAATATTTTGCAATGCTCGTGTTTGCTTTCCACTTAGATGTCAGAGGGGACATTGTATATACCCTGTCTCCAGCCCCTTGCCCTGTGTCCCAAGAGAGAGGTCACTGTCAACTGCAGGGCCAGGTAGAGTATTAACAGTATCCTATCCTGACACCAGCTGAACCCAGGCCCTTTTTGAGCTCCTGCTAGTTCATGACTCCCCCTAGACACAAGGCCTGGGTCAAGGGTGCTGGACATGGACAGATGTCACTCTGGCCATCAGCAGCTAAGCTGCTTTCACAGAGGCCCATTCTGAACAGAGTCCTGGCAGCCCTGTGGGCCACAGAAGCTGGTCAGCGAGATCCCACATCACTGCAGTCAGAGGGGAGGCTGCCAAAGGACCATCAAGTGTTTTTTTGTCTGTGTGAACACAGCCACTGAGCCATGTGTGCTGCTCTGTCTGATGGGAGTCCTCAGAGTAAAATGTCCCTCTGCTGGGGTTCCAGACCCACTGCCCCTCTCTCCTCAGCACTTGTACCTGTGTGCTCCCAGGCTGCCTTCGCGAAATTCAGCATTCTCAGCCTTAGACTGTTACAGTTTTTCCCGGCAGGGACATCAGATAGGGTCCTGAACTTTATGACCCTCAGGCTATGTGGTGAGAAAGGGTCATGGGGTGGTACACCTTTGTTGGTTTTTAGTGTTCATACATTAAAGTTTAACATCATACTTTATACCAACAATTAAAAATATCCCTATGTATATAAATGCACATATTGTGAACCCAGAACATTTGAGACAGGCATGGGGTAATTTAGCAAGTTTATTTTGCCAAAGTTTAGGGCACGTGCCTGTGACACAGTCTCAAGAGGTCCTGCAGACTTGTGCCCAAGGTGGTCAGAGCATAGCTTGGTTTTATACATTTCAGTGAGACATGAGACATCAATCAGCATATGTAAAGTGAACTTTGGTTTGGTCTGGAAAGGCAGGACAATTCCAAGTGAAAAGCAGGGCAACTGGAAGCAGGGAGGGGGCTTTCAGGTCACAGGTAGGTGAGAGACAAACTTGCATTCCTTTGGGTTTCTGATTAGCCTTTCTAGAGGAGGTAATTAGATATGCTTTTATCTCAAGGAGCAGAGGGCTGACTTTGAAAAGAATGGGAGGTAGGTTTGCCATATTCATTTCCCAGCTAGAATTTTCCCTTTAACTTAGTGATTTGGGGAGCCCAGGATATTTTCCTTTCACAATATTTATTCTTAATATACATTCACATTATATACAAAGATATCACTGCAATTTACATCTATAATATTATGTCTTTAATGTACAAAGTTTGTTACAAATGCATATATACATACACACATGATTTTATGTTTATTTAGCATGTGGTCCTTTTTCTTTCTAACTATAGCAGAATCAGTCTCAGTCAGGACTCTAGGGACATTTGCTGACCTCTGGCTCCAGCACAGTCCTGGTCATTGAGAACCAGTGAGAACAGAGCTGAGAGCAGCTGACCCCAGAAGCTTGGGCCCAGTCCCCAGACCCTTGTCTCTGAGCCTTTCCTCCTGGTGGCAGACTCTGGGCTTGGTGCGGGCCTGTGAGTGTGTGAGCAGTTTCCTTCCCTGAAGCTCCTGTGAGGCAGCCCTGTGGGCAGAGACTTTAGTTCCCAGGTCCTCAGCCCCATGGCTCAGTAGAGCAGTTGCCTCCTCCACAGTCCAGGGCCAGAGCCCAGTAGCTCTAGGGCAGCACAATTCTGACCTTAGCCCTGATTCAAGGATAAGGATCTTATTATAAATGTTTCCACAAGTATACTGGTAATTGAAGGTATGCCCTTGGCTTATACAACTGTGTAGGCTACGTTTCCACAATTGCTGAAGTTAACAAGGTCATGTGAGAAAAGTAAAATTTGACTTCATTTTCATCCTCAGGTCCTTGCTTCTTCAAATGTTGCAAGATGAAGATGCCCATAACTTTTCTCCTCTTCATACAACTTTCCCTAAAAGCACAGTGGAATTTAAAATTGTGTCACCTACAGAGCAGCCACCCCCTCCTCTTTTAGTGTATAGGGCACTGTCTCTGTCCTGCTGTGCATGACAAGGACACTGAGCCGCTCCCAGCCAAAGACAGGAGCAGGGTTTAGGTGCACATGTGATCAGCTCCACAGTGAGATGTCATGGGTGTGAAGGAGGGGCAGAACTTCTGGGGAAAATGGTGATCCCTCATAAAAAGAGGGATGATGAAGAGCTTTGCCCTCCATTTCCTCTTTGGGCAGTTACTAGAGAGCATGAAGCCTAGAGTCCCTGCAACCTTCTTGAGACCATGAGGCGTTGAACCCAAGACAGAAAAACCAATGTGGTCAAGGTTCCCAAGCAGAAATGTAGACAGAATCTGGGGCCTTTCTCCTGTCAGCAAGCTGCTATACTAACTCTAAATGTGTGAAACTTCAGCTCATTGCTTAAGCCATTGCTATGCTTTCACTTGTTTCTAAATTTATTGTAACTTATCCTTAAATGATACTGAAGAGAAAGATCCTTGCTGGCCATAGACCTGCCCTTTAGGAGAAGAAATGCATTATCATGTTCGCATATGTGTGTGTTTGTGGGTGTCAAAGGCAGTAAAAGCAGGAACCAGTGTAAGTGACGTCCTTTCCTGACATCTTGGCTCATCTCTATTTATAGCTAGGGGAACCCAAACCACTGCAAAAAGTTCATAAGTTCTGCTGTCTTCCTGTCCCACGTTCACGTTTTATATCTTAAGGATGGATATCTTTTTGTTGTCCCTAATTCTTCCCTCCTTTATGATCATGAAATTAGAATAGTGGTCAAGAAAGAGACAAGAACACTGGAAGAAGATGTAAAATCTGTGAACTGTATGCATCTCCTCAACAGCAACATTGTGCTAGCAGGTTTCTCCTTCTTCTCAGTGGTTTTTGATGGGAAGATGCTGACTCTTCTAACCAGGTTTCTATCAGAGGTTGCGTTCGGAGGGCTTACAAAGAAAAGCTTCCAGGCAGTTAGAGCTGGATTCCAGGGAGGGTAGTAGGAGGGTGAGTCTGGATTCCCAACATAGAGGAGGCCAGAGTGAATTCTGAGAAGGGCTGTGCATGTGGGAAGAAAAGAATTAGAACTCAGAACTGTGGTCACAACCTTAGGAGTCAAAGAATGAGACACTAACACAGATGCAGCTCAGAGACAACTCAAACTAAAAGTGTTATGGTCAGTTATGATCTTGTTTGTCTTTCTAATACCACATGTAAAAGAGAAGGCAGAATTGTTTACAGTGGAGGCTATGCACATGAAACCCCACTGCCCTTAGTGATGCACTTGTTTGTTGTAGAATAAATAGTGAAGAATTTGAATTGAAAATGACATCTGGCTAGTAAGATCTTACATAGTCTTTTTATTCTAACATTTTCAAAGGTACATAAAAAGGGGATTGGATATGTATATATTAGAAAGATAAACAATATGACAATTGATCACGCATATACATATATATTTTTAAAACACACACACAAACACACACACACACATATGTACTTCAAGGTTCATCATCTGATTAAATCCTCGGGAGACCCCCTGATATACACAGTGTTCCATTTCACAGATGAGGAAACCAATGATCAGAGTTCATGGATGCTTTACCCAAAGTCACACGACCAGCACGTGCAGGGCTGGGATTTGAACCCAAGTGGGACTGGGATTTGAAGCCAAGTCTGTCTGACTTTATTATATTTTTTTCATGCAACCATTTTTATCCCATAGGTGAACCCAAAGCCTATAATAAGGGAGAAGACATGGTAGGGACAGGGTGGACTCCACAGCTTCCTGCTGTCTCTGCCTCACACCATGCTGAACTTAACCATAAACTAGCCCCATCTGCAGTTTTCCCTACAAAACACAACTCTGTCAGCAACTTTGTGAGTTGTAAATGACTTTATTTTGGACTTGTGAACAAGGACACATCTTTCTTATCTCTGACCCCTTCTACATCTCCTTTCTCTTCCCATTTCCCTGGCTCAGTCTGTGCCTCTCAGAATGTGTTCTGCAAGTCTAATTTGTAACAAAGGGCTACACTCTCAAAAAATAATGGTGAAAGGTAAAAGATCCCCTTAACCTGAGGGAAGATACAAAGAAAATTTGAATTGGCTGGTACAAAGAAGCCTCTAGTTGCAGTTGACCAAGTGTGACAAGGTTTCTGTGTCTGTGACATGTCAGTGCAGACAGGCAGGTGGCCTTGGTGGTGTGGATGGCTCTGCTCCATGTGGTCACTCAGGTGGGCAGGAGGCATGACCACCTTCAGCCCAGAGCTTCCTCCTTCCTCACAGTTGCTGCCCCCATACGCATCCTCAGCAGCATGAGTGGAACAGAGTGAAACGAAAGCTGTTTTCTTCTAAAGATCAAAAATCTTGAACTGGCAAATAGAAAAATAAATGCTATTTTTGCTCCATGTACATACACATTTGAGAAATCTTCCATTGAGTGGATCTGATGATAAACTCACATTTTTTCTATTTTAACCTGAAAATGTATCTATATGATTCTTGGAAATAATTTTTTTATTATAAAATTATGTTTTAGCACATTATTTCAAATGGTTATTTTTACGTTTTGATAATGACTCCTAAAATGCCATCAATTAAAAAAAAAAAAGACATCTGTTGTTCTGTCCTTCACTGAAAGTAATTTGTCTTTTCAACCTCATCAGACTCCTTTTAAGCTCTTAAACTGATCTTATGTTTTTACAGATTCTGCACATTACGTCAATTTATTTATGATAAATTTATTTATGTGTCTATTTTTGCTATCACAGTAGAAAACTCCTATAAGTTGCTATGCCAAAGATCTGCCTCTAGGTGGCAAACAAACCCTACACTTCCCAAAAGACAGCCAAGTTCTTAGACACCCTGGGAAAGGAAGAGGGTTAGTGTCCCATTAACAACTTGGAGCCCCCAAGGCAAGAATGGCCTGGAACATCTGGAACATCTGGGAGAAGACATCTGGCTGCGGAGTAGTGGGGAACCTGCTCTGTGCTCTGAGACTGAAAGTCCAGCCTTGCCTCTCACTACTGCCTTGACTGTGTCCCCATCTGCTGTGAAGTGAATGATGTCTTCTAAATTCATCCTGAGCCCTAATTGCTGAAAAGTGTGAGACACGGAATGTGGGGATTAAACCCATCTTCCCGCCGTGATGCTCAGAAAGGAGACTTCTTGTTTCCTGTTAGGATTCTTGAACAAAACAAGATTTTGCGTCTTCTGCACATTTCCCTTTCTTGATTGTCCCTCTCTATTGACAGAAGATGGCCCAGGGGATTCACTACTGAGTCGCAACTTCTTACCCAAAGCCCTCAGTCTAGTGTTGCTCTTTTCCTTCACACTATTTTTGTTTGTTTGTTTGTTTTCTTGTAATCATCTTAGCAATAAAATAATAACTTTTTTATTCCTAGCTATTAAACATGTTATCTTAGTTAATTACAGTGGTTGCCTTCAGAATGATAAATGGTCTTTCAAAATGTTGTTAAGAGATCCAAATCCATGTGCTTCAGAAGTTGCAAGAAGCTCTGTCTAGCCCGGGTGCCAGTGACTCTCCCAGAGTGCTCCATGCCGCTGGCCCCACAGATTCCCTCTGTGCTGTCATATCCCCCACTGCCTTCTGTGAATGAGATATTCTGATTAGAATCCTGGTGGATGCTCTTTGAGCCAGCGCCCACAAAACTCCCATGAAAGCTGAGGACCACAGGCCCCTGAAGACAATCACAGGTCTCTACACTCACAGCTCATGACTGTCCTCTGCAGACACGGCTTCTCCCCAGATGGCTGAAGGTTGTCATTGGCTGTGTCCTTCCTTGTGCATGACAACAGGAGACAGAGCAGGTCTGTAAGCAGCCCTGAAAGCCAGGTTCTGTGCAAGCCCTCCTGTGTGGATGCCTCTTACCTGGACATAGGTGTGCAAACCAAAAATGACACTATATGCTCCCTGGCCAAATAAATGAACTCCTCCTCTCAGCCAAGAATATGCCAAAATCAACCTGAAATACAAGTGCAGGCCATGATGGGAATGGATGATTGGATATGCCTTAACTTACCCTTCTTCTTTTAAAATTCAGGCACAACTGACCAGCATTTAATATTAAGACAGAGACCTTGAGACTGACAAAACAAACTCTCTGTCTCAATAAGATACCAACATGACATACCAGGCCCAAGGAAAAATCAAATAACCAAGATATTATTATTTAATGTATTTTAAAATGCCTCTGCAAAGCTGTTTCTTGTGGGAAAAAAAAACCCTACATTCTATGGAGAATCCTACCCCTTTCCAAGTCCCTTTCCTGAGGCACAGAGATTTAACTAAGAGTTGGCACCTTTTACCATTTGATTTAAGTCTGCTGAAAAACAATTACAGCCTATTCTCTCTAAAGTCTGCTACCTGAAGGTTTCATCTGCATGATAAACCTTGGTTCCACAACTTTTTTTCTTAACCCAGAAACTCCCTTCTGTTGATTACAGGTCACTAGATTCTGCCTATGGAATCTTTGAATCCACCTATGACCTGGAAGTCCTCAACAACCCCCCTCCTTTGGGCTGTCCTGCCGTTCCATATCAAACCAATGTACAGCTTACACATATTGATTGACATCTTATGTCTCCCTAAAATGTGTAAAACCAAGCTGTAGCCCGACCACCTTGGGCACACATTCTGAAGACCTCTTGAGGCTGTTTCACTTATATGTCTTTAACTTTGACCAAATACATTTCTAAATTTATTGAGACTTGTCTCAGATACATACTAGTTTACAGCTGCCACTGGATACACTTAGAGAAGTGAAGAGTTTTTTGATATTGAGGAAAGAAGGAAACCAGGATGTGTGGAGAGAGAGAGAGAGAGTGTGTGTGTGTGTGTGAGAGAGAGAGAGAGAGAGAGAGAGAGTACTATTGACGTATGTACAGGACTAACACTGAGACCTGGTTCTGTAATGGTGTAGTATTGAGTATCATTCCCAAATAATGAGGTTTCATTCCAAGAAGCCTATGCATGTATCTTATTTGGGAAAAGGGCAATTGCAAGTGTAAATTGGGAGCTTGAAACAGAGAGATCATCTTAGGTTAATCAAGTGGGCCCTAAATGCGATCACAAGTGTCCTGAGAAAAAAGAGGCAGAGAGGCACTTACCATAGACTGAAGAGGAGAAGGCAATGTGAACAGAGACAGAGATTGCAGTGATGTGTCCACAGCCAAGGAGAGCTGAAGCCACCAGAAGCTGGAAGAGCTAAATCCCACTCCTCTCTAGAGCTTCTGATGGAGCTAGACCTGACGACTCCAAGATGTTATACCAGCGAAACTGATTCTGGACTTCTGGTCTCCAGAACCGTGAGAGATTCCATTCCTGTTGTTTTACGCTACCACATTTTTGAGAACTTGTTACAGTAGCTCGAGGACACTAACACAAATGGGGCTCTGGGAAAATGCAGACAAAATGTGCTGTGGTGGTTTGAAATCTCCTTGCTTAACTTTCTGACATTACACATAAATACATTGGTGGAAAATTTTGTGATTAAAGAAAGGTACATGAAACTGCAGTGTACAGAGAGCCATCTGTTAGTTATAAGATAAATGTTGATAATTTTAGCTGAAAATGACATATGACTGGTAATACCTGACATAACATTCTGAGTTACTCAAGGATGCATGAAAGGGGCACTAGATACTCTTCTCATGTGTATGTCTGTCTACACATGTATGTTCACTTCATGGTGCATCAGCTCGTGGAACCCTCAGTACACCCCTTCATATCCTCAATGCCCCATTTCACACATGAGACAACTGTTCATGACTGATTTGCCTAAAAGTCACTTGGTCAGCAGTTGTTGAAGCTGAACTTGGAATCCAGGTCTGTCTGACCTTAACTATGTTCCTTCCTCAGAGCCATATTCATTCCATGGAGGAACCCATAACCTAAAAATCCCAAGAAGAGACAAAGCCAGAAGTGCAAGGTGTGTTTCTTAACCCAAGCTCACTGCAGCCTCTAGTCCTCATCACGCTGACACTAAGCTTAAACCCAGACCCTTCTACAGTTTTGTCTACAAAGCACAATTTGCTCAAAGCCTTTACAAACACCAAGAACCTTTCCTTCAGATATGGCAGCAGGGTCACATCTTGCATTGCCCTGACCACATTTTGTCTCCTCTGCCATCCCCATCTCTCTGACTCAGTCCTCGCTTCTCAGATTGTGTTTTGTACAGCTAATGCCCCTCTGAATCTTAAAATAGCAAACCCATAGCCCTCTCCTCTGCTCATGTGCTGTGAGAGATGACCTCCAGGCTCTCAGATACCAAGATTATACAAGACCTAACCCAGAGATTTACTCAAGAGACTTTCTACATAAGAATAATTCTGGTGCTAGCTCTGGTCATAGAAAATTGTTCTCTGTCTTTTGTCGAAATTGGCAGCAAAACACAACAACATAGAACTATTTGGGAGAACAGAGGACAATAATACACTCAGGGAAGTAAAACACACCCCCTTCCCCTTGCATTGGTTTCCTGTTGCTGCTGCAACAAAATACCACAACCTTACTGGCTCCACACAACACAAGTGTATTATCTTACATTTCTGGAGGTTAAAAGTCTCAACGAAGTAAAATCAAGGAGTAATAGGACTGTATTCACTCTGGAGGCATCAAGAGAGAAAATCCACTACTCAGCTTTCCATCTTTCAGATGTTCCCACATTCGTGGCTCCATGGACCCTTTCTTCATCACTCCAGCACCCCTCTCTATTGTCCCAGCTCCTCTCTGGATGTGACCCTTCTCCCTCCTTATTATAAGGACCCTTGTGATTATGCTGGTCTCACACAGATAATTCAGGATACTCTCCTGACCTCAAAATACTTAACCTTGTTTGTCAAGTTACTTTTGGCATATTCATAAGTAATAATCATAGATTCCAGATATTAGGACAATGATGTGTTTAGGGGGTGTAATATTCATTTCACAAACAAGTCTCATTATCCCCACGATGGTCTTGCCCTAAGGTAGAATAAAAATATCACAAGGCACATTGATGAGGCAATAGACCTAGAAAAAAATCTGAGACTCTTGGATGCCCTCCAAGAATGAGGATTTTTTCCAGTACCTTTGGTTGAATCCCCCCAGTGAGAAGGATGACAAAGATTCCCATGCAAGCAGTATATTTACAAAGTGCAGGAAACAAGCAAGAGAGCAAGGGAGGGGAGCGGGGAAAGTTAAAAGTGCCTCAGAGGGAGGGAGATCCTCTGAGGATGACGAGAGCTCAAGCCCACATAGAAACACAGGAAAAAATGCCTCTGTTATTCCACCTGAGATGTGAGGGAGCTGGGGTATGTGTACACCTACTTTGTCATCACTGATTGACAGCCATCCTAGGGGATGCTAATTCCAGACCATGAGTTCTGCCTCATTTGCATAGAGCAGCAGCCGCCCTCACTAAGGAGAGAGGGTTCACTGACCCGGACTTTCCCCAAGGCCTCCCCCTCACCTACCCTCCAGGAACCCAAGCTCTAGGGCAGATGCACCTGAGACCCCAGGAAAAGGCTGGTGGGGAGCACAGCTCAGAGCATTACCCAGGAGCTGTAGCTTTTCTCATCCTGCTTTGAAACAATTGATCATTTAAGCCTAGGTTGATAAAGGTTGATAGAGGGCTTCAAGTTGATCCTAATCCAGGCTCCTATATCAGCGAGTGAAACAGAGATTTTAATTGAGATAATCAGACCTGGCATCACTAGTCAGGCTCCATGCTGGAGAAACATAATAAATTATACCAAAGGCAGGAAAGGGGATGGAATATGGGTATCCCCATGCCTGGAATAATATGCAGCCCTTTAGCACCTGGGCATTAAAGAGACCCATAGCTCTGGAGAATGGCACATCTATGCATGGCACAGGTATCACCTTTGTGCATCTACAGCAAATTGCTTTTTCTTATACTGCTAAGTTTATGGCTTAAGTTTATTAGTAAATTCTATTGAATTTATTAAACACACTTCTGAAAAAGACTTTTTTATTTTCACTTCAAAAAAGAAGCAATTTCACACTGACAGAGGCATTGTTAGTATAGCACTAAATACTTTTACACTCATCAAATTTCTTTGAAAGTAACTGAAAGTTCTGACATCCCCATATTCTACAACTTTATTATGAACTTTCTGCCAAAAATGATGCTTTCCTATACACTCTTAATACAAGGATGAAATACTTTATTTAATCTAGTCTTAGGTTCATTTACAATTTTGAAAACTCACTCCAAAATATGTTCTGTAAGCATATGGCCATGAGAGAAATGTATTCTCTCTAGGTAAGTCTGCACTGCCTGATCTGTTGGGACCCTGGGCACACTGTCCCTGTGTTGAGTTACTGAGATGAGCCAGCCCTGCAGCTGTGCCCAGCCTGCCCCATCCCCTGCGATTTGCATGTCCTAGAGCACAGCCCCCAGCACTTAAGACTTTTTATAGGCTGGTCATACCCTGTGCAGGAGTCAATCTCAGTCAGGACACAGCATGGACATGAGGGTCCCTGCTCAGCTCCTGGGGCTCCTGCTGTTCTGGCTCCCAGGTAAGGAAGGAAAACAGCAGGAATTTACCAAGTCGGTGTGCTCAGTACTGTCTGGAACTTCAGGGAAGTCCACTGATAACATGATTAATATTAAGAATATTTGTTTTTATGTTTCCAATCTCAGGTGCCAGATGTGATATCCAGATGACCCAGTCTCCATCCTCCCTGTCTGCATCTGTAGGAGACACAGTCACCATCACTTGCCGGGCGAGTCAGGGCATTAGCAATGATTTAGCCTGGTATCAGCAGAAACCGGGGGAATCTCCTAAGCTCCTGATCTATGAGGCATCCAGTTTGCAAAGTGGAATTGCCTCTCGGTTCAGCGGCAGTGGATCTGGGACAGATTTCACTCTCACCATCAGCAGTCTGCAGCTTAATGATTCTGCCACTTATTATTGTCAACATTATTACAGTACCCCTCCCACAGTGTTACAAGTCATAACATAAACCCCCAAGGAAGCAGATGTGTGAGCCTGGGCTGCCTCAGATGCTCCTCCTGGTGCCTCCATGTGCTGAGAGCATTTCTCAAAGTCAGTCAGGTTTTGAAAGTCATTGGGAGGTTTTTATAGAGGGGGCTAGGGAGGCTCCTCTGAACCCTAAGCCTCTTTTGCCCTCATCCCCAGCAGAAAAGATGTTACAACGCCTGACCTGGCAGAATACAGAAGAGAGATAAGTTCACCTGAGAAATCTATGTTATGGGATAATTGGAATTCATATAGAAAAAAGAAGATACTCTTAGTTTTCCAAGGAGAATTTGTTCAAATTGACTAAATTAGAGTCTAAACCACAGTCTTTTTGAAGCCTATGGTATGTCATTTATGAAGCAGGTACTAGAGACAAGGGATTCTCAGGTGCTCCTGCAGAAGTCAGAGTGTACCTGCCCCTGGTGGTATGTGCTGAGTACTGTGTGATGATCCTCAGACCTGTCTGGGAAGCCCAGGGCGGGGGTGCTGATGCTCTCAGCTGCCTGCAGCACGTCTCCAGGTGATTCTCCAGTCCACACCTAATTCCATGTGTTTTACGTCAGGTGTCAGTGTACATGAATCCACCATTCTGACTTCCCAGTGTCATAGGAGGGCAACTCATTGAGCAACTCTAAAGAAACCATAGAGAAAAAAGGAGCTTTGGAAAATGTGATTCCAGAAATGATAGTAGTGATGGGGAATTGACAGCTGATTGGCCAGTAAGGTACACTTACTAAAAGGTTCAACATATTTCCTGTTACAGATTGTCCCAGAACACACCCGAATGTGCTTTTGAGTCTTACCAGCAAGTCTGGATTCATAGCAAGAAAACTTCATTAAGTAGTAGATGAAACAGAAAAATCAGGAAATTGTATGAAATATATTATAACGCTGTGTGTGGTAACTCTTGCCTGTAATCTTGAGCACTTTGAGAGGCTAAGGCAGGAGAATTGCTTCATCCTAGGAGTTTGAGATTGGACTGGTGTTGGGAAGAGACCCCCAAATCTGGTCATAAACAAACCCCAAAACTGGCCATAAACAAAATCTCTGCAGCACTGTGACATGCTCATGATGGCTATGATCCCATGCTGAAGGTTTTTGGTTTACCGGAATGAGGGCAAGGAACACGTGGCCCACCCAGGGAAGAAAACCACTTAAGGTATTCCTAAACCACAAACAATGGGGTGAGCCATCTGTGCCTTAAGGATCTATTCCTGCTGCAGATAACTAGCAAAAGCCCATCCCATTTTTTCCCATAAGGAACGCCTTTAGTTAATGTATAGTCTATAGAAACAATGTTTGGCCAGGCGTGATGGCTCAAGCCTGTAATCCCAGCACTTTGGGAGGCCGAGACGGGTGGATCACGGTTCAGGAGATAGAGACCATCCTGGCTAACACAGTGAAACCCCGTCTCTACTAAAAAAATACAAAAAATTAGCCAGGTGTCATGGCGGGCACCCGTAGTCCCAGCTACTTGGGAGGCTGAGGCAGGAGAGTGGCATAAACCAGGGAGGTGGAGATTGCAGTGAGCTGAGATCTGGCCACTACACTCCACACTCCAGCCTGGGTGACAGAGCAAGACTCCATCTCAAAAAATAAAAATAAAAATAAAAAAATAAAAAGAAAGAAAGAAAGAAAGAAAGAAACAGTGCTTATTGCTGACTTGCTGTCAACAAATATGTGGGTAAACCTGTTCATGGCTCTCAGCTATGAAGGCTGCCAGCCCTTTGATTCCCACTCTGCACTCTGTATTTCTATGTGTTTGTCTTTAATTCCTTTAGCGCCTCTGGGTTACAGTCTCCACGACCAAGCTGGTCTCGGCAAGTGGTGCCCATATGTAGGGCTCGAACCTGGGTTGAAGGGTCACCAGAGTGATGGTTGGAGAATGTGGAACTACACTGGCGGACACCTGAGTACTCCTAAGCAGTCCTCATGATGAGTAAGAAGGAAAGCTCGGAAGCATCAGTGCAACAATGAGACAAGTGTCCGTTCTGCTTCTTTTCACCTTGGAACTTTTTCACACTGATCATAAGGAAAAAGGAGAGTATAACGAAGTAACAGAAGAGGTGACAGAGAAGGGTTGTTTGCCAGCTAAAGCTAAAGTGACAAAGGAGGGAGAGGTTTGTCCCTATTCTTCTGCACCCCCTCATTAGTTTGAAGAAAAAGACTGGCCTGACCCTCCAGAACTTCCTTTTCCAGAGGACACTGGGTGAAAACTAGTTGCCCCAGTGACTGTTCAAGGAGTGCCTCGAGCAACCACTCTCAGTTCTACTCAGGCAGGAATCCAGCAAGCTAGACAAGAGGGTGACATAGAGGCTTGGCAGTTCCCTGTTAGGATACACTCCCCAGATCAACAGGGAAATATTATAGCTACATTTGAGTCTTTTACTTTTAAATTACTCAAAGAATTTAAACAAGCTATTAATCAATATGGACCAGGTTCTCCTTTTGTAATGGGACTGTTAAAGAATGTTGCTGTCTCCAGTCAGATGATTCTTACCGACTGGGACGCTCTTACTTGAGCTTGTCTAACTCCTGCTCATTTCTTATAATTTGAAAGTTGGTGGGCAGATGAAGCTTCCATTCAGGCTGCTCACAATGCCCAGGCCCAACCTCAAATTAATGTAATTGCAGACCAACTTTAGTGGTTGGCTTCTGGTCTGGTTTAGATGCACAAGTGGTTATGCAGGATGATGCCATACAGCAGCTTAGAAGGGTATGCATTAGAGCTTGGGAAAAATTCACTTCAGTTGCCAAAGAATACCCTTCCTTTAGTGCTGTTATGCAGGGGCTGAAAGAAACTTATACAGATTTTATAGCTCAGTTACAGGAGTCTCTTAAAAAGGTGAGTGCAGATTCGGCTGCTTAAGATATGGTGTTGCAGTTACCAGCTTTTGACAATGACAATCCTGAGTGCCAAGCAGCTCTGTGACCTGTTAGAAGGAAAGCACATTTAGTTGATTATATTAAGGCATGTGATGGTATCAGAGGTAATCTGCATAAAGCTACTTTGTTGGTGCAAGCTATGGCAGGGGTGAGAGTGGGTAAAGGAAATACTCCATTTCCTGGAGCTTGTTTTGCCTGTGGGAAGCATGGTCATACTAAAAAGAATGTAGAAAAAATCAGTGAGTCAGGCCGCCAGTTGAGGGAAAAAAGAAAACTGCTGAGCCTGGAATGTATCCCAAATGCAAAAAAGGAAAACGTTGGTCTAATCAGTATCACTCTAAATTTGATAAGGACGGAAACCCGATTTTGGGAAACTCCATGAGGGGCCTGTCTCGGGCCCTGTTCCAAACCGGGGCATTTCTGGCTCAGGTCACTCCCTCACCCCTGTACAATGTCTGCCCCCTGCCACAGCCAGTAGTGCTGCTGCAGATTTATGCTCCACAAAAGCTGTGAGCCTTCCGCTTGGGGAACCCCTGCAATAGGTGCCAACAGAAGTCTGTGCATCCTTGCCAATGGGGACGATAGGATTCCTTCTAGGCAGGTCTGGTTTAAATTTAAAAGCAGTGCAAGTACGTATAGAAGACATTGATTCAGATTACAATGGGGAAATTCAAATTGTTATATCTACTTCTGTTCCCTGGAAAGCAGAGCCAGGAGAGCGTGTAGCACAGCTCCTGATTATGCCATATGCGGAAATGGGGAAAAGTGAAACTAAATGGACAGGAGGATTTGGAATCACAAATAAACAAGGCAAAGCAGCTTATTGGGTGAATCAAATTACTGATAAATGTCCTACCTGTGAAATAACTATTCAGGGAAAGAAATTTAAAGGTTTGGTAGATACAAAAGCAGACGTTTCAATCATTTCTCTGCAGCACTGGCCATACACGTAGCCAATCCAACCCACTCAATTTAACGTAGATGGAGTTGGTAAAGCCCCTGAAGTATATCAAAGCAGTTATATTTTGCATTGTGAAGGGCCTGGTTGACAACTTGTTACTATTGAACCAATCACAACTCCTGTACCTATAAATTTATGGGGGAGAGATATTTTACAACAATGGAGAGCAGAAGTGCTAATTCCAGAACAATTATATAGCCCTTAAAGTCAACATATGATGCATGAAATGGGGTATGTCCCTGGTATGGAACTAGGAAAAAATTTGCAAGGTTTAAAGGAACTGCTTCAAGTGGAAAGACAAAGTTCCCACCAAGGTTTAGGATATCATTTTTGATGGCGGCCATTGTTAAGCCTGCAGAACCTATAACATTAAACTGGTTAATGGATAAGCCAATTTGTATAGAACAATGGCCACTGAGTAAAGAGAAACTGAAGGCTTTAGAGGACTTAGTTACTGAACAATTAGAGAAAGGACACATAGCTCCAACATTTTCCACCTGGAATTTTCCAGTCTTTTTTATTAAGAAAAAGTCAGGGCCGGGCGCGGTGGCTCAAGCCTGTAATTCCAGCACTTTGGGAGGCCGAGACGGGCGGATCACGAGGTCAGGAGATCGAGACCATCCTGGCTAACACGGTGAAACCCCATCTCTACTAAAAAATACAAAAAACTAGCCGGGCGAGGTGGCAGACGCCTGTAGTCCCAGCTACTCGGGAGGCTGAGGCAGGAGAATGGCATGAACCAGGTAGGCAGAGCTTGCAGTGAGCTGAGATTTGGCCACTGCACTCCATCCAGCCTGGGTGACAGAGCAAGACTCTGTCTCAAAAAAAACTAAAAAAAAAAAAAAAAGAAAGAAAGAAAGAAAAAAAAAGAAAAAGTCAGGTAAATGGAGAATGTTGACGGATTTTAGAGCCGTTAATTCAGTTATGCAACCTATGGGGGCATTACAGCCAGGATTGCCTTCTCCTGCTATGATTCAAAAAAATTGACGTTTAAGAGTCATAGATTTAAAAGACTGTTTCTTTAATATCTCCTTAGCTGAGCAAGACTGTAAACGGTTTGCATTTACAATTCCTGCAGTAAACAAACTACAGCCTGCTAAGCGTTTTCACTGGAAATTGTTGCCACAAGGCATGTTAAACAGTCCAATAATTTGCCAGACATATGTAGGGCAAGCAATTGAACCTACTCATAAAAGATTTTCACAGTGTTAAATTATTCATTACATGAATGATATTCTTTGTGCTACCCCCACTCCAATGTTATGATCATTTGCAAAATTCAATTTCTTATGCTGGTTTAATTATAGCTCTGGATAAAATTCAGACTACTACTCCTTATTCCTACTTGGGGATCTTAGTAAATGACACCACACTAGTGCCACAAAAAGTAACCATACTGCCAGTCTTGGTGGTTTATGTCTGTAATCCCAGCACTTTGGGATGCTGAGGCGGGGGGATCACGAGGTCAGGACAAAAATTAGTCAGGCGTGGTGGTGCATGCCTGTAATCCCAGCAACTCAGGGGGCTGAGGCAGGAGAATCACTTGAACCTGGAAGGCAGAGGTTGTGGTGAGCCAAGATCACGTCATTGCACTCCAGCCTGGGCAAGAAGAGTGACATTCCGTCTCAAAAAAAAAAAAATCTGTACTTAGCGATCAATAATTAAAAACATTAAATGACTTTGAAAAATTACTAGGGAAAGTTAATTGGATACAACCTGCTGTAGGCATTCCTACCTATGCCATGAGTAATCTATTTTCTTGTGGGTTTTTTTGTTTGTTTGTTTCTTTCTTTCTTTCTTTTTTTTTTTTTTTTTTTTGAGACAGAATCTTGCTGTCACCCAGGCCAGAGTACAGTGGCATGATCTCAGCTCACTGCAAGCTCTGCCTTCCGGGTTCACTCCATTCTCCTGACTCAGCCTCCCCAGCAGCTAGAACTACAGGCACCTGCCACCACACCCGGCTAATTTTTTTTGTATTTTTGGTAGAGACGGGGTTTCACTGTGTTAGCCAGGATGGTCTCTATCTCCTGACCTCGTGATCCGCCTTCCTCAGACTCCCAAAGTGCTGGGATTACAGGCGTGCACCACCGAGCCCGGCTGAGTCATCTATTTTCTATGCTTAGAGGAGATCCTAGTCTCACTAGCCCCTGGCAATTCACAAAGGAGGCTGAGGCAGAGTTACAGCTGATTGAGAAGCAAGTGCACAAGGCTCAAATAAAAGAATAGATCCAGAGAAGACTCTAGATTTGCTAATTTTTTCGACTCAGCCTTCACCTACTAGTGTTACTGTCCAAGAGCAGGACTTGGTAGAATGGCTTCTTCTTCCACATACTAATTCGTGGACTCTAACTCCTTATTTGGATCAAACCACTCCTATTATAGGAAATGGGAGAACTCAGATTGTTAAATTACATGGATATGATCCTGGAAAAATTATTGTCCCTCTCATGAAGGCACAAATACAGCAAACTTTTATAAACAGTCTTACTTGGCAAACCGATTTAGCTGACTTTGTGAGTATTCTTGAAAATCAGTTTCCTAAAACTAAATTATTTCAATTTTTGAAATTAACTAATTGGATTCTCCCTAAGACAACTAAATTTCAACCAATTGAAGGTGCTGAAAACGTCTTCACAGATGGATCTAGTAATGGTAATTCTTCTTATTCTGGATCGAAAGGTAAAGTTTTCTAGATGCCCTCTACTTCACCTCAAAAAGCAGAGCTTGTTGCTGTAATTGAGGTATCGACTGCTTTTGATATGCTTATTAATGTGATTTCTGATTCTTCACACGTGGTTCATTCCACACAGTTAATTGACAATGCTCAGTTACAATTTCATACAGATGAACAACTGATGACTTTATTTACCCAAATGCAAACAGCAGTTAGGAGTAGAATGTACCCTTTTTGCATCACTCACATTAGGGCTCATACACCTCTTCCAGGACCCTTGACTGCAGGGAATCAAATGGCTGATCGCCTAGTTGCTACTGCAATATCTAATGCTAGACACTTTCACAATTTAACCCATGTTAATGCCTCTGGTCTCAAACACAAATACAGCATTACCTGGAAAGAAGCTAAAGCTATTATCCAGCGATGCCCAACTTGCCAAATGGTGCATTCCTCATCTTTTACAGGAGGAGTTAATCCTCGAGGATTGGAACCTAATTATCTTTGGCAAATGGATGTCACACAGAAGTTCCCTCGTTTGGGAGACTAGCTTATGTACATGTATGTGTGGACACCTTTTTTCACTTTGTCTGGGCTACATGCCAGTCAGGAGAGTCTCCTGCCTGTGTTAAATGTCACCTTTTGCAGTGTTTTGTGGTGATGGGCATTCCAGCTTCTATTAGAACGGATAATGCCGCAGGCTATACTAGCCAAGTTCTAGCTACATTTTTCTATATATGGAATATTAAACACATTACTCGTATCTCATATAATTCTCAAGGACAAGCCATTGTAGAAAGAATGAATCTCTCCCTGAAACAGCAGTTGCAAAAGCAAAAAGTTAGGAAACAGGGACTATGGGACACCCCCTATGCAATTGGATCTAGCATTATTGACTTTAAATTTTTTGAGCTTGCCTAAAGGCCAGATGCTATCAGCAGCTGAACAGCATCTACAGAAACCAGCTGCAAAGACAGAAGTAGAACAACTGGTTTGGTGGAGAGATCCGATAACAAAAAGTTGGAAAATAGTTAAAATAATAACTTTGGGAAGAGGTTATGCATGTGTTTCTCCAGGTCAAAATCAACAGCCGATTTGGATGCCATCAAGACACCTGAAAACTTATCTTGAGCCAGGTGTCGTGGAAGAGATTCTAGAAGGATCCTGAGGACCCCCCAGTTGCAGCCATGTCAAGACTGACACTGAGGAGGACTCCAGCTGTCATGTGCAATACCTGTTGAACACAGCCACCTGTCTGGGGACAGATTAAGAAGCTGTCACAGAGGGCAGAAGAAAACCTGAGGAAAGAGAGACAACCAGTCACAATGAGTAATTTAATGCTAGCTATGATAGCAGCGATCACCATTGCCATGAGTATTCCTTCAGCAAGGACTGACACAGAGAACAAGTGTACTTATTGGGCATATTTATCAATCCTGGCTGGCAATAATGCCTGGATGTAATCACCCTACGCCACAGCTACACATGCCTTCTGATCTCAGTATTTACCATAATAAATCTGCTCCTATAATTGAGGCATACCACTCTCAAAAACCTAATTGTAAACAGAATTGAACCTGGCCAGAAATAATGAATGTACTTGTATGGGAAAATTGCACTGCAGAACAGGCAGAGGTGCTGCACAATGATTCCTATGGAATCATTATTGATCGATCCTCTAAGGGGATGTTTAGCTTGAATTGCACTTCTCAGTGTGCTTGCCACAGGTGCACTATGTCCAGTTGATCTAAACAAAATGGTCAGATGGTATAAATAGTAAGAAATATGGCAAGAGTTCCTATTATCTGGAAACATGGCAGTATAGTGGCACCTCAACATCAAATGATATGGCCCACTGTAGGAACTAAACATAAGGATTTGTGGAAACTACTAATGGCTCTTAATAAGATCAAAATTTGGGAAAGAATAAAAAAGTATCTAGAAGGACACTCTACAAACTTGTCTTTGGGTATTGCAAATGAAAAGAATGCATATTTAAAGCATCCCCAGCACACCTGACCTTAATGCCAGGAACTGGAGTGCTTGAAGGAGCTGCAGATGGATTAGCAGCTAGTAACCCATTAAAATAGATAAAAAACACTTGGAGGCTCTGTGATTCCAATGATGATTGTGTTATTAATTTGTGTTGTTTGTCTTTGTGTAGTCTGCAGACGTAGGTCCCAACTCCTGTGAGAAGTAGCTCACCTTGACAAAGTTGCCTTTGCTTTTATTGCTTTGCAAAACAAGAAGGGGGACATGCTGGGGATAGGCCCCCCCAAACTGGCCATCAGGTGGCCCCCAAACTGGCCATAAACAAAATCTCTGCAGCACTGGGACATGTTAATGATGGTCATGACGTCCACGCTCAAGGTTGTGGGTATACCAGAATGAGGGCAAGGAACACCTGGCCCACCCAGGGTGGAAAACTGCTTAAAGACATTCCTAAGTCACAAACAATAGCATGAGCGATCTGTGCCTTAAGGACATGTTCCAGCTGCAGATAACTAGCCAGAGCTCATCTCTCTGTTTCAGCCCATCCCTTTGTTTCCCATAAGGAATACTTTTAGTAAATCTATAATCCATAGAAATAATGTTTATCACTGGTTTGCTGTCAATAAATATGTGGGTAAATCTCTGTTCAGGGCTCTCAGCCCTGAAGGCTGTGAGACCCCTGACTTCCCACTCAACACCCTATATTTCTCTGTGTGTGTCTTTTATTCCCCTAGTGCTGCTGGGTTATGGTCTCCACGACCAAGCTATCCTCGGCAACCTGGACTTGCTCTCTCATGAGGAAGGTCTAAAATTTAACACTGTGCTGTCCTTGATTCTATTGCACTAACTTTCATCTGGTCTTTCTTTCAGTCACTTACTAGGACACTCAAGTCAAATTCTCTAAAGATATGATTATCTTTCTTTCTAATTCCAGACAAAAGGTTGATTTTAGATTTTTAATCAAATTAAATTAAAGCAAATTAAATATTTTAATGTTATGGATATGGCCATTTGAATTGTATCTTTTTCTCAGTCTCTCTACAAATGTTAATATGGGACAATTTCATAATAGGATCCTCATTATTTTCCTTTCCTCTCCAATCTGTCAGTAAAATGACCTACTATGAGAAATTCTATGAGGTTAATTTATACCCAAGACAAAATAGTCACATTGAAATATAATACTTTGACAACAAGCCAGAAACAAAAGATGTTGCTCTTGCTTTACAACTTACTTAAAATTATTGTTGATTAGTAAACATTTGCTTTAATTTTCCGTAGAATCAACAAGCTTCTTGCTTCTCTCTTTTTTTTTTTGTTTTTTTTTGCCTTACATGAATTATTTTTGTATAAACAATTTTCCTGGAGTAATAGATTGGCTTACCTTCTTATTTTCAGTTTTTTTTTTTTTTTTTTTTTTTTTTTTTTTTTTTTTTTTTTTTTTTATACTTTAAGTTCTAGGGTACCTAGATCTGCTAGGATTCCAGAATACAAAAGAAACCATTTTCTAGGTTGAGGATGTTTCTAATTGACTAGGGTAAGAATATTGAGTATGAGTAAGATGCAGCTAAATCAGTGTCTAGCAAGAGATTATGCCTTTATTCACTTGTTAAACATGATAATTTTATTCCTGACTGCTCCTGGGAGGTGAGAATTTCTTTTATTGCTGATCATTCATTTTTTTGGCTGGTAGATATTATAGAAAAGTTAATATCAAATCTGGAAATACTCCAAAATAAGGGCATTTGTTTCTTAATATAGCATTTGCAGTTGGGTGATCCTTAGCTCCTGCCCCAGAACAACCAAGTAATAATAAAATTCTCTACTGTGATGTGAAACTGTTGCTTCCAGAAGGGCAGAGGGTCACCATTTCCAGCTGTCAAGGCAGAGACTGTTATTATTCATTATTATTATAAGACATGGAATGATCACTAAATAATTTATTCAGCTCTTGTCTCTTTCCAATTCGGAACTTCTGATTTTTGTTAGAGGGAGATAAAAGAAAGAAGCTCAATGACAATTTCAGTTGATTTTAGGAATCAGTTTAGGTGAGTTAATTTGATTCCTGATTTTTCCTGACAGTCTCAAAATTTATTTAAGTTTAATTAATATAAGTATTTTATGGATTCTTAGAATTACTTAATATGAAAGAAAAAACTATGAATGTGAGACCTCTCAAATTCTATTCTCATTTGTTCTACAGGTAAACTATTTGATTTAAGTTAAAAGAATAAAGTTACTTTACTTTGTTATCTTGTTATAATCACAGAAATTGTCATATCAACTGCAGCTTCTACTACAGTTTAAAAGGCTAAATTCTGCAATTAAGTCCCTAGAAATTTTAGATGTGCCAGTTTCTGTCTCTCAAGTAAACCAGGGTGTATTATATGGTCATCAAGGTCAACATCACATTCAAAGAGTGAAAAAAATTACTAACCTCCTAGGCAAGATATGGTTTTATGGAGACCTACTTTTGGGGACAGAAGCCCCTTTACTCAAGAGTGAGAATTGAGAGGGAACTTTTAAGACACAGAATGCTCAGGAAGGAAACAGAATCATTGCTTCCCTTTGTGCAGTTTGTTGGTAGGTGAGGTGGGCTCTGCAGAAACATTAACAAGAACAGAAGCAAGGCTTACCACTTAATCCCACAGCTGTGTGTAGGTTTATAGGGTTTCTAAACATTTTTCCAAGAAAAAGTAAAGAACAATAATTCAAATGTTTGGAAACAGGTTCAGCTTAGACAGGTCTAGAGCAGGGCCTGAAGGTGCAACATACAAGCAACCCTGTTTCTTCCAGTGTTGGAAAGATGAATTCTCAGAAGCAGAAGATACACATTCACGGAGACTTCATTCCCTGAGCTGTCTGTGTTCCAGAGTATTTACCTGTGAATCGATGCTCCAGTGAGTGACAATTTACAGTTAGTGAGATAATGCAGACAGCTTCCACCCCAGGTGCATTCCTTCCTTGCAGCCAGGAATCCAGTCACAGGACCTGCAGCTTCACAGAGGGACACTCCGTGGGTGGCTTAGTCTCAATTCTCAACCAAAGGAAACCTCTCCTCTTTGTTCAAAATAACCTTCATTGCACTCCAGATGGGGAACAGGTCTCTGTGTTTCTCACCCTCATCCATGATAGTGTTTGTTTGCACAATATGGGCCAATACAGTCTGTAGAACAAAGTCTACAGAATTGGAAACAGTGACATATAAATGAGCTAAAGATGACCTGTGTGTCCTGGCCCCTATGTTGTTTATTTCAAAACTGTGTATACTTCTTAATGGCCTTTTCCACACTGAAATTTTGCAGGGAAATTATTTTAAAACAGCCAAAAGAATAATATTTTCAGCCTTTCAGAAAATACTTACTTTGCATGTCCATGCAATTTCAACCACCTCTGCCAACAATAAGATAAACTCCAGTTATGAAAACCTTAAACCAGAAACTCCCCACTGTGCTGCTATGTGGCATCCCCTAGACACACGGCCCCTTGTCCAGTGTCCCATCATGTTGAGAAGCAACCTGGCACCTTATTCTCTGCACAGATTACTGCTGGGAGGGACTTGTCTCTGCAAAACTGTGAAAGCCTCATCCAATAAACTCATGTGTGTGACTGCCCCTCGGTGGCCATCTCTTTTCCTTGATCAGCCCACATATCCTTCCAATCCCCTACAAATTGGATCACAGTGTCCACACTGACTCAGGGTCATGAACACAATCAATTCCACTTCTAAGACCCTCTTCTCAAGTCTTATGAATAATGCAGTTGCTCCCAATTCTATGAACCCCAAACTAACCACATCAGAAACAGGAGACACAGCCACAATAAACTCCACCTGCATAAGTCCTCCCTCATTCAGGTGACCATGGTTCATATTAGACACACACACAGGCAGAGGCCTGCTGCACACCTAGATCTGAGTGGAGGTAGTTCTGGCACCTTCTGATCTGTGTCCACTGTGGAGTGACCAGCTTTGTCTGCTGTTGTCAAAGCCTTGGTGTAACGTGTCTACAGATAAGAGAGAGAGGTTTCTAATCAGAATTAGATATGTTATTCTTTAAGTCTATAGGTAATACATGGTAATTTAAAACCGTTTTCTGAATAAAAGAGGTCTTTACAAGATTTCACATTTTATGATTATGTAAAGCAACAGATGATGAGATTTTTAAAAATCAGTGTTAGCCTTCTGAACAATTTATTATCAAGTCTCATAGGAAGCAGCAAGGCTATCTTAAATTCAAGCATCTTAAAGAAATCTTTGCAAAAATAACATTTTCAAGAATTGACTTTTAGTAAAAGAAAAACTGACACTTTTTTTTTTTTTTTTTTTTTTTTTTTACTGTTATTCACTTTCCTGTAGTTCAAGTTTCCAGATTGGATGATGAATAGACCTGACTCTTCATTTAACACCCTTTCAGAATAATTATTTAAAACTTGCGGTAAGAGGTACCATCTAGTTCCACTTTAGTTGGGCTGATTGTGTTTTGTGTTTTATTTTTCCTTTCCTTCAGTCTCTGATGTTTCTTTTTTCACTGTTATGATTAACTAGGGGTCTGAATTTTGAAGACTAAGAAGCAAATTAGAATTAGAAATTCTATAGTCCTATAGTCCTAGGAAATAGGAAAGAAATAGTCCTATACACAAAAGTTACTAAATACAATGAGAAAAGAGTAAATAAAATTGAGATAGTAAAATATGAGCCTTTATTCTAATCCAAACTCTTAATTACAGTTTGATCTCCTTAACCTACACTATTGCAGTGGTGTTCAATATTTAAAGGTCAATATTGTTGTGTTTTCAATTATCTTTTCCAATCATGTAAAAAATGTTATTTTCTTAGAATTCCCATAAGACATTTAAACAGAGCTTTCCTCTGGAATGTTACCTAGAATTTCATTTGTTTGTGTTCTTGGGCAATCAATTATGAATTTCTGTTAAATGACCCATGATTACATAGTCTTTCAATTACAATTCACTGTTTCCATTATTCCTGTAATTATTTTTTCCAGAAATGTGACTGTCCTTGTGATGGTGTTTGGTGTTGGCACCATTATTAAGGAACTGTTTAATTAAGTAATAAGGACTTCACTAACAAATGAAGAAACATGAGATTGTTTCCCTTTGTAATGGTCAGGTGTGTGGCAGACTCACATCCCTGAGCTGTGAGTGTCTTTCCAAGAAACCATGAAAATGTCAATTACAGGTTCAGGTTACCCTGAGACATCAAATTGTAGATGCAGTCCTTGATCTTCCCACATAGACAATTTGCTTCTCAACTGCAGACTCATGGCTGTGGCTGCAGCACATCCAGGCTGGCGGAGACTCAGGTCTCACTCAGGATTGGCAAGAACCCGGAAGCCCTGATCGGACTTGATCCCACATAACCAGGGAGACTGTGTGGGAAGAATTTTCCTAAGAACCACTAGGAAAAACATCATGGAATGTTTTTTTCCTATTTGTTCTGTATCATTAACTTATGAAATTCTTCCCTATGGGAGCCTGCTGGCTAACCTTGTATATATAAGATGATTATGATGGGATTATCCCAGATTGAACAGTTGGTCACCAGGAATTTTATATTCACTGCCTGAGGCATAACATTCTTGTTCCCTATCCTCTTACTTATGCTAAGCTCTTGTCTCTAAATGTAGAGACCCACATCATTCTCTGTGAGGTCTTTGGTCAGAGCAGTCTTATGGGGCTCACTCGCCAGTTTCCAGGGAAGGGGAGTTTCTAACACTTGCATTGAACAATGTTGACCAGTTACCCTGGAAACAGCAGATACAAGGCAACACTTGAACTGGCTCAGGAGCACTTTTCATTTGCAGGCCCTCTGCCCGTCTGTGCTTGTGGGAACGGGGCTGTTTTCTTCTTTAGATTGACTGGAGGGAGCCATGCAGGATGGCATTCACCTCCCAGAGATGCATCCTGGAAATACATTTCCACATTGTCAGGGTCCTCGTGTTTTCTCAGTGTGGCACACACTGCACAACGTGTTCCTGCCTGAGGTCCCAACTTGCACAGTCAGAGACTTCTTCCCTTGACCACAGGCAAACTTGACATGAACTATGTTTGTTTTACTCCAACGAACATTTTATGTCACATTGTTCACAGAAGAGACATTCCCCCTGCCCCATCAACCTTTTCCACACCACTGCACCCACCAGGGGATTTGCATGTTGCCCTTTAGGAAGGACCTTCCCTTTTGATTTTGAGATAAACGCTCAGCTCTAACCTTGCCTTGACTGATCAGGACTCCTCAGTTCACCTTCCCACAAAGAGGCTCCCTGCTCAGCTCCTGGGGCTGCTGGTGCTCTGGGTGCCTGGTAAGGAGAGGATTAAAATGAGGTGATAAAATGGGGTGGGAGGGTGAGATCTGGGGGCTCCACAGCTTCCTATACTTATTTCAACCATGTGTCACAGGCACATGGTCTATGCTCCATGATCGAGAATTCATTTATTTTTCTCAGGAATAATCAGGAATCACCTCCCAGGAACAAGGAAAAGTGCTCTGATTAAGATCTTGAAAATAAAGAGTTCCCTTCTGGCTAGTAAATAATGGGTTCATTTTAGAAAGTCTACCTTTCATGATTAAATCAAAACTTGAAAAAAATGTAACTGTAAATCAATATCTTAAGGGAAATCATGAAAATTGCTCAAAATATGTCTATATAACCTTGCACATCTCCGTCATTATTTCAGGATCCCGTGGAGATATTATGATGACCCAGACTCCACTCTCCCTGTCCATCACCCCTGGAGAGCCAGCCTCCATCTCCTGCAGATCTAGTCAGAGCCTCTTGGATAGTGATAACAAAAACACCTATTTGGACTGGTACCTGCAGAAACTAGGCCAGTCTCCACAGCTCCTGATCTATTTTGTTTCAAGCCGGACCTCAGGAGTCCCAGACAGGTTCCGTGGCAGTGGATCAGGCAGTGATTTCACACTGAAAATCAGTCGGGTGGAGGCTGAGGATGTTGGGGTTTATTACTGCATGCAATGTATAGAGTTGATTTCCACAGTGGTACAGCCTGGAAAAGAAACCTCCCTGCTGGGGTGTCCCAGTTGCTCACATGCAGTACTTTTCTGGAGAGCAGCTCAGCAGAGTCTCTGAATCTGCAAGAGAGGAGGCTGTTGGAGAATTCAGGGCAGAGTTTGTTGCTGAGGACTCTGCCTGGGACGACAGGTGCATGCCACTAAGCATGGCTAATTTTTCTATTTTTTTCTAGAGTCGATGCTTCACCATGTTGCCCAGCCTGTTCTCAGACTCATGGGCTCAAAACACCCACCTGACTTGGTCTCCCAACATGCTGGGAGTACAGGTGTGAACCATTGCACCAGGTCAGCACCCCTGTTTATGTTCCTGCCACTTGCCACAGTCTTTACTCTCATAAGCAATAGGAGAATGAGGAGGTTCTAGGGCTCTGTGAGCAAAAAATCAGGAAGATAGGGAAAGGAGAATGGAAGCTCATTTAAATCTTCCTTCCTTGCCTACATTTGTTTAAATTTGAGCAAAACAACCAGACAATTGATCATTTCTGGCAAAACATGTTGAGTACCTCTTAGGGTTTAACAGTTTTGGGTACCTTTTAAAGAAAATATTTGGTTATATGTAAAATTAGGATTTTCCCACCTTTTAAATTCCTGCTTCTTCTATTTGCCATTCTTTTCCACTCCATGAGAGAGACAGGATTCTTCACTAGTTCTCCTCAGGGGGAGCTGGCTGAGAACAATCAGTAACATCTTGGTTGTGAGTGTCAAACAGACTTTGTAATTTCAAAGCAGACGCAAGTTCCTAATACTAAAAATCTTTGATTACAGCTACCTCTTGCTGATAGAAAAGGGAGTTCTTGAAAATTTGAAAGTTGGTTTTAAAAATAAAATGCATATGCTGGAAGATGCAATGTAGCAAAGATGTAGCATTTTCCATGGATCACTGAAGAAATACAGGATGATGTAAACTGTTTTATTATCCAAAGTTCAGAATTAAAGATTGGGCAGACTGCAGGAATGCGTGCATGAAGAGAACACGGGAGGGATCAACTATTATTCAATTAAACTGCCCTTGGCTTATGTGGGTGGGGATGTGGCTGGTGGTGGCCATGGCAGTTGGTGATGTGGATCCAAAAAGAGGCCAAATATGCTTCTTGTGAAGAACCACAAAGTTGAAGGCACTGCTGCCTGGCTTCCTGGGTGGAGCCTGTGCCGCTGGGAGTCTCACAGGAAAGTAACGTCATGAGTAAGCATTTGGTTTTGTAATCACCAAAGGTTTAGTGAAGTCCCTGTGCAAAGAGACCTGAGGTCATGTCACTCAGTTCTAGTCAAATCACAGCAGCCAAGCAGAGCTTCTGAAACTTATTCTATCCTTAGAGGAGGTCTAGCAGAAACCACTGTTTGGGTCATGGGAGTTGTCAGAAGCCCTGACATGCTGAGCAGAAAGCCCAGCAGAATGTAAACCAGCAGCTTTTGACAAATGACGACTTTGATATTAAGTTGTCATAAACAAACAATAAACGGGTTTGAAATAAGTAAGCATACTATTTTTACACAATGTGATCATTACCTAAAAATAAATTTGATTTTTATATTCTTGTGGTAATGGTATAGAGAAATGTATGATTTGTATATATTCAGTTAAATTAATGCCCCCAAAATATTTATGAATTATTCATGGGCATGTCAGTTACCTGTCATGAGGTGATATGATTAAATAAATGTTTGTATTAAAAGGACAAAATATCTTTTTACTGGTTAAAAAATTGAATCACATCAGAAATGATTGTCTATTCTAAGACGATGAATCCCATGGTGAGTGAATTTAAAATTGTATTTTTTTTTTTTTTTTTTTTTTTTTTTTTTTTGAGAGGGAGTCTCACTCTGTCACCCAGGTTGGAATGCAGTGGTGCGATATCGGCTCACTGCAAGCTCTGCCTCCCAGGTTCATGCCTTTCTCCTGTCTCAGTCTCCCCAGTAGATGGGACTACAGGCGCCAGCCACCACGCCCGGCTAATGTTTTTGTGTTTTTGGTAGAGACGAGGTTTCACTGTGCTAGCCAGGATGGTCTCAATCTCCTGACCTCAAGATCCACCCGCTTCGACCTCCCAGAGTGCTGGGATTACAGCCGTGAGCCACCACGTGCAGCCTAAAATTGTATTTTTAAACAGAAATATCAAAAAAGAAAGAAAGAAAGAAAGAAAGAAAGAAAGAAAGAAAGAAAGAAA
>NC_045448.1:91689948-91782766 GCF_002776525.5 Piliocolobus tephrosceles | reverse complement strand
GAAAGAAAGAAAGAAAGAAAGAAAGAAAGAAAGAAAGAAAGAAAGAAAGAAAGAGAAAGAAAGAAAGAAAGAAAGAGAAAGAAAGAAAGCGTGGAATATAGCAAAGAATTTGCCGCACATACAAAGAATGACAAGTCTTTACTTTTCCATTTATAAGTGAGAACACACAAAGAATCCAAAATCTATTGATTTCACTCCCACAATCATCAGTGTGGAGACTAAAGGTAGCACAATTAAAATTATATTCTTAACCAAAAAGTACCAAAACAAAGAAAAGACGGCTTATAGAAAATAGTTTGCAAAATAAAGAATGACATGTCTGTAGAAGGTATTCACAAGTGGGGACTCACATCTAACCAAAATTCTAGGGATTTCACCATCACAAACACTACTTTGGAGCCCGGAGATGCTGCACATCCTCCTGTGAGCAGGACACTCCTTGGGCCATTGTGCAGTGTGATGCCCCCAAACACAACTCTCCCAAGGAAGCTCAGCCTCTCAGTGCAGAAGGAGAGGTTGCGGTGCCAGGGGATGTGTCCACAGCAGGTAGAATCAGATGGGCTCAGGCACTTGCCTAGAAAGTCTTTGAGGAAGAGGACATGAGGCCTCAGTCACAGGTACATGCTCCTCTTCTGTGTGAACAGGGGCCAGATCTCTCCAGGACACCTTCCAGAGCCTCTTCCTTCCTAACTACTTTGGGCACACAAGCCCCACAGACCCTCCAGTGTTGGCTGCCACATCCTCCCTGGAGCAGCCACTAAAGTTTCCTGCTGTCCTCACGGCTGCAGGGATGCTCAGTCACGTCACTGGGAGGAGATTCTAGTGTGTCCTGTCCTCACCTGCTACAGGCATACTTGACTTGAACTATGTTTGTTTTGCTCCATTGAATATTTTATGTCACATTGTTCACAGTAGAGATATACCCCCTACACCATAGACCCTTTCCACACTGCTGCCCCCACCAGGGCATTTGCATATTGTCCTCTAGGGAGGACCTTCCCTTGTGAGTTTGAGACAAAAGCTCAGCTCTAACCTTGCCTTGACTGATCAGGTCTCCTCAGTTCACCTTCTTACAGTGAGGCTCCCTGCTCAGCTCCTGGGGCGGCTAATGCTCTGCGTCCCTGGTAAAGACAGAAGTGAAATGAGGTGTGAAAAAAATGGAGCTGGAAGACGAGTTCTGAGGGCTCCACGGTTTTTCATATTTATTTCAATCATGTGTTAGAGCCACAAGACCTATGCTCCAGGAAAGAAAATTCATATTTTGTTCTTAAGAATAAACAGGATTCACCTCCAAGGAACAATGACCCCTGCTCTGATAAAGATCTTGAAAATAGAGTGAATGTGTCCACAGCGTGTGGAGTCAGGTGTGCTCAGGCAGTTAGTTGGGGAGTTCCCCGCTGGCTGGCAAATAATGGGCTCATTTTAGAAAGTCTGTTTTTCATGATAGAAATCAAAACTTGAAAATACGTATAACTGTAAATCGGTATCATAGGGAAATCATGAAAGTTGCTCATAATTTGTCTATATAAACTTTGCGCTTTTCTGTTATTATTTCAGGACCAAGTGGGGATATTGTGATGACCAAGACTCCACTCTCCTGGCCTGTCTCTGCTGGAGAACCAGCCCCCATCTCCTGCAGGTCTAGTCAGATCTTCTTGCCCAATGATGGATACGCCTATTTGTATTGATTCCTGCAGAAGCCAGGCCAGTCTCCACAGCTCCTGATCTATATTGTTTCAAACCGGGCCTCTGGAGTCCCAGACGACAGGTTCAGCGGCAGTGGGTCCGGCACTGATTTCACACCGAAAATCAGCAGGGTGGAGGCTGAGGATGTTGGGGTTTATTACTGCATGGAAGCTCTACAGTTTCCTCCCACAGTGGTACAGACCCGAACAGAAACCTTCTTCTGGGGTGTCCCAGCTGCTCACTCGCACTACTTGTCTGGCGAGCAGGTCAGCAGGGTCTCTGTGCCTGCAGAGGAGTATGCAGTTGGAGAATACAGGGCAGAGTTTGCTGCTGAGGACTCTGGCATAGAATTCTTGCAATTCCAAAAGTGGGCTTTGAAAATAAACAAAATAATTCAGAGAGAGAACATAAAGTTTACATAATGTGCCACAGGAACAATGCAGAATTAAATGAGATTTTATTTCCTTCTCAAATCTTAGAATTTTAAAAATATTTTACAGACATAGCCTTTTAAAGAGAAAATATTTAGTGCTCTGTTGTCATAAGAAAATGATTCAAAGAATGAATAAATGCATTATTTTTATATGACATTCTTCCTGAAAATAAATCTGAATCCTCTATTTCAGTTGTAAATGCATAGAAGAATTATGCTCTTAGTAGATTCCATTGACAATAGTGCTCTAAATTTATATGCTGCTTTAATTTGAGGGCTACAGTCTGATAAATATCTATATACATTTTGCCATGTAACTTTTAACCTAACAGAAATGCTTTCTGTTAAAAATGCAATAGTGCTTTGTCCACCATAATGCTAGAGAGGGCAGTTTCACGTGACTAGTGAAGGAGAGAGGAAGTTTGGAGAGTGGGAAGATAGCAATTTCACAATATGACCAAGCATTATCATATAGAAAATATCCCCAAACCAGTCATTTCTAATATGTGTTACCACTTGTGCTACCACTAATCTGTATCCATGATCTGATTTTTCTGCCAAATAAATTTCCATGAACCCGAATAATGAGTGATGTCTATCACATGTGGTAACATATGTGTAGAGACACAGAAGACTAATTGAATCAATAGAACAAGATCCTGATGCAGGTTAAGGGCTTGAATAATACTTGAGATGATTTATTTCAAGATAACAGATTCCATAGGAAGTGCAATTAAAATTCCAATGTGTCATTTCTGTTAGGTTTAAAAGTTGCATGGCAAAATGTATATAGGTAGTTATTAGACCGGAGCCCTCAAATTAAGAAATATAAATCACTCAATATATTATTGAAAAATACTAATTAATGCATCATTGTGCCTATATTTTATTACAGAATGCAGTAAAAGAAAATAAAATGTAATTCACAAGAGCACGAGGTAAGCAATACCATCATCACCTTTAGCCCCCCTGAGATTGACAGCACCTAGTCACCTTGAGTTTCTGCTTTTCTGTGAGAAAGGAGATAAAACAAAAACCCATTCAAGGTAGTTAGTTATATTTTAGTGAAAGCAAACAAATGTACAACATACATGCTGCTGATATACCAAAGGCATATATTCTCAAGGCAAAATAGTGAAAAGTAAATGATCCAAAAAACTGAAAGGGGAGAGATACAAGGAGAATCAAAGCATAATCAAATGTATTACATAGAAGTCTCTTAATATGGTGAACTAAATGGGACAAGGTTTCTGTGTCTGTGCCACGGCAGTGCAGAGGCAGGCAGGTGGCCTTGGCGGTGTGGGTGGCTCTGCTCCATGAGGTCACTCAGGTGGGCAGGAGGCATGACCACCCTCAGTACACAGCCTTCCTCCTTCCTCACAGTCACAGCCTGCCCAGCCAACCTCAGCAGCATGAGGTGGAACACAGTGGAGAGAAAGCCGTTTTCTTCTAAAGACTAAAAACAAAAACAGAAACAAAAAAACCTGGAGCTTTCCATCAGGGACAAATGTACTTTTGACTCAATCACACATTTGAGAAATTTTCCATTGAGTGGATCTGCCGACAAACCCACATTCGTTGCTTGTTTTAATATGAAAATGTGTTTACATGATTCTTGAAAATATTTTTGACTATAAACTTATATAGATGGCAGCCTATTTGATGCTGTCATTTACAATTCATAATTGCTGCTAAAAAGTTATTTGTTGAAAAAAATCTGTGACTCTAACTGCTGTTGTTTGAAAGGAATATGTCTTTTTAAGATACTCAGACTCCTTTTAAGCTCTTCATTTGGCCCTCCTTTTTTTTGATTCAATGTATTGTTTAATTTGTTACTTATGATTAATCAATAATTAATTTTCCCAATCACAGAATCATATGTCCTATAAGTTGCTATGTCAGAGACCTGCCTGAAGATGGCAAACACGCTCCACGATAAGCAGAAGACAGCTCCACAGTGTTAGGAACCCTGGGAAAGTAGAAATGCTAGTGTCTCATTATCAGCAGCGAGTCCTAAAGTTAGAGGGAAATCTTTCCCGTGACCAGGGCACCTGGGAGGAACCACCCGTGTGCTGAGTTGTGGGGAACCGGCCCCGTGCTCTGAGGCTGGATTAATGGCCTTGGCCTTGTCCCACCTGCTATGGACTGAATTGTGTCCTCAGATTCATATTGAAACCCTAATTTTCAATGTGACTGTAGAAATTAGGACCTCTAAAGACGTAATTGAGATCATAAGAGGGGAGTCCCTGATCCAGTAGGATTTGTGATTTTCTAAGATCCAGAGATCGCTCCTTTTTCTTCTCTCTAACTGCCTTCCCCTCTATGGAAGGGTTGTGTGAAGGCATGGTGAGAAAGAAGGTGGCATCTGCAAACCAGGAAGAAAGTCTTTACCAGAAAACGAACCCTGCTTAACATCCAACTGGGATATTCCAGGCACCAGACATTTAATTTAATTGAAAATTAAATGCTGTGGTTTATGCCATCCAGTCCAGCTTTTTCGATGTGGCAGCACAAGCTGACTCATCCACCTTCCTCACCCGCTGTGAGCAGGAGCAGCCTCAGGAGGCCCTCAGGGACGTGGGGGACCCAGCTTTGCTCCTCTTCCTCCTGCTTTTCCAGCTCTCTGGTGAGGAGAGAGGACTCAGGCTTCAACTTTAGTTTCTGTGCATGAAACATGAATGTTTCCTTGAAGATGGAGTTTTTAGCCCATTTTGATTTCTCAACAGAATCTAATCAAACAGAATGAAGTATTAGAATTAATATTTAGGAATGTTCATATTTGTTCCCCACTTATAGGACAGTTGGGATATTGTGTACTCTCATCTCCAGGCCCTCCCTGTGTTCCAGGAGACAGGGTCGCTCTCACCAGCAGGGCCAGTCAGGGTAATAACAGTGTCCTAGCCTAGCTCCGTGTGAAATAAGGGCTGACACTGAGCTCCTGCTCACTCCCACTGCCCCCTGGATATGATGCCTGCCTGGGTCAAGGGGGTGAGTCTGGACAGATGTCACTCTGGCCATCAGCAGCCTAACTACCTTCATGACCTCCCATTGTGAACAGAGTCCCAGAAGCTGCTTGAGCCATGAAAGTTGGACAGAGAAATCCCACATCATTACTATCAGAGGGGGCTGTGAGAAGACCATGGAGGGGTTTCATACTATGACCAGCCATTACTGAGCCATGGCGGCCACTCTGTCTGACGGGAGCCCCCGAGGGAAGACCGGCTCACACTGTCTAACCACTAGAGGTCGTTTTTGTCACCATATTGGTTCTAGCTGGTTTGGGCCAGTTTCTGTAGTGCATCCTGTTTTGTCCAGATTCTCTTCTGGTCAGCGTTGTCATGACTGGTGTGATCGGTGCTCAGAATACAAGTCCTGACAATCTCCTACGTTACACTTGCTGCCTTCAGTGAATCAGATATTCTGATAAGGATCCTGTTGGATCCTACTCGAGTCAGGGGCCACACAGACCCCCACTGAGGGCTGAGGCCCACAGGCATCTGAAGACAAGCAAAGGTTCAGAGAATGATAGCTCGTGACTGTCCCCTGTAAAGACAGCTTCTCCCCAGATGGCTGAGGGCTGACTTTGGCTGTGCCCTTCCTTCTGAATGATAATGAGGGATGGAGCAGGTCTCTAAGCAAAACCACAGCAAGACCTTCCTATGTGTGCCGCTCTAACCTGGACATAGGTAGTACTGGATACACTTAAGATAGTGAGGAGATTTATAATCACAAGGAAGAGATACAGGGAAAGGAGGCGAGAGAGAGAAGGGTGGTGATGTGTGTATAGTACCAACACTGACAGTACGTTCTTTAATGGTTTATTGCTGAGTATGATGTTCCAATGATCAGATTCTATTCCATGCAGCCTATACATATACCTTATATAGGAAAAGGCCCTTTGAACATATAAACTAAGGATTATGAAATGGGCAGATTATCCTGTATTGACCAGATGGGCCCTAAATGGGCCTGTCTTTGTTAAATGTCCATCTCTATCTTATAAGGACATCATGATTGTCCTTCTAAGATAGACATAGACAGACTTTTTAACAAAGCCTGCAGAAGAGAAGGCAATTTGAAGACAGTGGCAGAGATTGAAGTGATGTGGACTCAAGCCAAAGAAAGCTGAAGCAAACAAAAGCTGGAAGAAGCCAAAAAGTAGGCTCCCCCGCTGGAGTCCCTGAAGAAGCTTGGTCTGATGACAGCCTGCTCTCGACTCCTGAAACTAGTGCTGGACTTGTGGCCTCCAGAACTGTAGGAGAATATATTTCTGTTGTTTTAAGCCACCAAAGTTGTAGTAATTTGTTATAGCAGCACAAGAATTTTAATAAAAATGGGGCTTAGGATAAATCCAGCCTCAAGTTACTCTGATGATTTGTAGTCTCCACTTTCAATTCTCTAATATTACACATGATTGCTTAGAAGAATAAATAATGACAGTTCTTAGTTGAAAATGACATCTGAGGCTGGGCTTGGTGGCTCACGCCTGTAATTCCAGCACTTTGGGAGGCTAAGGTGGGCGTATCACGAGGTCAGGAGATTGAGATCATCCTGGCTAACATGATGAAACCCCGTCTCTACTGAAAAATATAAAAAATTAGCTGGAGTGGTGACACGTACCTGTAGTCCAAGCTACTCAGGAGGCTGAGACAGGAGAATCCCTTAAACTTGGGAGGTGGAGGTTGCAGTGAGCCGAGACCCCACCACTGCACTCAGGCCTGGGCAAGAGAGCAAGATTCTGCCTCAAAAAAAAAGTAAATAAATACACCAAACCAGGACTTGAACTCAGCTCTGGACCAAGTGGACCTAATAGACATATACAGAACTCTCCACCCCAAATCAACAGAATATACTTATTTCTCAGCAGCACATCGCACTTATTCTAAAATTGACCACAGATGCCTTATGTAAATGATGAGTTGGTGGGTACAGCAAACCCACACAGCACATATACACCTATGTAACAAGTCTGCAAGCTGGGCACTTGTACCCCAGAACTTAAAGTATAATAATAATTTAAAAAATGATATCTGACTAGTGGTATCTTATCTAGAATCTTCATTCTAAGATATTCAAGGAGCCCTAAGTAGTCTTTTCATATATATGTATATGTACAGGTACATTTCCTGGTGCATCAACTAGAGAAAACCTCAGGATGGCCCTTGACTCCCTTGGTGATACATTTCAGATGAGTAAACTGTTCATCAGAGCCCAGAGTTGAAACACTTCAACAGAGGTGGTTTGCCCAAAGACACATGGTCAGCAATTTTCAGGACTGAGCTTGGAACCCTCGTCTGCATAACCTTAAATATGTTGCTTCCGCGTGGCCATGTTTGTTTCACAGAGGATTGAATGGCCTTTAAATTCGGAGAAGAGACAAAGCCAGAAGGGTGGTGTGAAATTCTCAGCACAAGCTCCCTGCTACCTCTGCACCTTGCTGTGATTACCCCAATTATAAACTCAGGCCCTTATGCAGTTTTGTCTACAAAGCAAAACTTCCTCAAAGTCTTTACAAATATTAAATGTCTTTCTTTAATATTTGAGGGCAGGGGCAAGGCAATACCTTGCATTGCCCTGAACACTTTGCATCTTGTCTACCATCCTCATCTCTCTGACCCTGTCCTTCCCCCTCAAATCGTGTCCTGTAAATCTGATTTCTTCTGCTAATATGAAAACAAATGGACAAATATTCCCCTACTTTTCTCATATCCAAAGCATACAAGAGTTAATAATCACATATCCAGAGAGTACGAGAGTCAATCAAAGGATTTATCCAAGAGCATCTACACATTACAAGGATTCTGCTAGCCATCTTCACAGTGAAATTTTCTGTGTGTCTTGTTAAAATTGACACTACAAAATGACAAAATAAAAGTATTTGGAAGAACAGAGGGTGGCCATGCCCTTAAGGATGTAAAAGACACTCCTGCCCTCCTTGTGTTAGTTTCCTACTCCTGCTGTAACAAGTTACCAGAATCTTACTGGCTTCACACAACACAAATTTATTATCATACAGTTCTGGCAGTGAGAAGTCTCCCTGATTTAAAATCAAGGTACCAGTAGTGCTATATTCCTTCTGGAAGCTCCAGGGGAGAGAATCTGATTCTCAGCTTTTCATCTTCAAAGACAGCCCCATGTTCCGGGCTGCCTGGACCCTTTCTCCATCACTGAAGCATCCCTCTCCATTGTCTCCATTCCACTCTGACTGTTACCCCCACTTGTCCCTATTATAAAGATGCTTGTGATGATGCCGTCTTTCCCAGATAATTCAGGTGTTTCCTAAATTTTCTGAATATCCCTATGCATGCGAAAGAAAATTGGCAAATATTCAGAATCTACTCTCCAAAAACGAGGGTTTGTACACTATCTTAGGTTGGATCTTTCAGGGACAATGATGCCCATGCCGGCAGCATATTTACAATGCACAGGAAACACTGGGAGGAAACAAAGCAGTGAGAAAGGAAAGAGAGTAGTGATAACGAAAGTGTCCTCAGCAAGAAGCTGCCACTGAGCATGAATGGAACTCAAGCCCACGTGGAAACATGGGAAAATGTCTTGGTATTATTCCACCTCAGAAGGGAGGGAGCTGGGG
Organism: Piliocolobus tephrosceles; assembly: GCF_002776525.5. Classification (NCBI taxonomy): domain Eukaryota; kingdom Metazoa; phylum Chordata; class Mammalia; order Primates; family Cercopithecidae; genus Piliocolobus; species Piliocolobus tephrosceles. Next base: position 91,774,055 of record NC_045448.1, on the reverse strand, counting down.
TATGTATACACCTCCCCTGTCCTCACTGATTGAGGGCTTTCCTAGAGGATGCTCATTCCAGATGCTATGTTAGGCCATGTGTGCAGGCAGGGCTGCCTTCTCCAGCTTCAGATAGAGCAGTGAGAAAAAGATATGGCCATGGGGGGTCAGCAGAAATATAGTGAATGGAAAATGGAATGGGTAGCAAGAGTGACAGCTATATTACCCCTCTACACACACACAAAATTGTGTATCGCAATCCAGAACTGCTTCTCTCTGAACGTAAATCTTAGCAAACAGTTTACCAGTAACTTCCCTTGAAATTCAGGCCTCTGGAAAGCAGTAGGAAATCTGTGTACCAGCTATACCATTGCGGTCTGGCCACCCTTAGTGATGCATGAGTAATCCTCCCTGGACTCCCCAGGTTCTAGTCTTCTCATGTTGATGTAGTTGATTCCACTTCCCTTGCTGCACAACCAGGCTGGAATGCCTGGGCAGAGGCAGACATGTGAGGTATAGGGCTTCAAATCTGTTTCCAAGTTTTATACAGATTCAAAGCATTTTTCCATGTACATGGGCAGTGGCTTGGCAGGAGGTGGAGACTCTCTTTCCTGGATGTGAGGCAGGAGGCTGGCATCTGAGTCAGGATGATGTCCCCACTCACTGCTAAAGAGTCAAAGAGAAAAGTGGCATTGATGGTGCAGGGCAGGGATGTGCACTGAGTAGCTGCCACCCTCACAGAAGAGAAAGTCTTTATTGACCTGGCTTTTCCCCAGAGCCTGCCCCTCCCCTGCTTTCCAGAGAGCCAAGTTTTTTGAGGACTGTACCTGAACACTCACAAACACTCTGGTGGGAAAGGCAGATCAGGGCATTAGGCAAGATGCATTACCTTGATCTTCTTTCTTCGGAGGCGGTTGATGTGGGGGTCTAGATTGACCCGGAGTTTCAAGTTTATCCTGATTCAGGCTTCAACAGTTGGAGGAAGAAACAGAGATGTTGTCTGAAGTAAACAGATCTAGCATTACTAGACAACCCTTCATACTGATGACCTATGGGAAGTAATACCCAAGCGCAGAAAAATGTGTAGAATAAGGGGAGCCGAAAACCAAGATGAAGCTGCTGCCCATTGAGACCCTGGGTACTAAAGATACCTATAGCTCTGGATAATGGAAGATCTGTGAGTGGCACAGGCACTGAGGAGTCAAAGCATCATTATTGTGCCTCTGAAGGGAATTGCTTGAAAATATACTGGTAATAACGAATGTTTAAGGTCACTACAAATACTTTGGAGTGTTTTAAATATGCTTCTGATAAAGATGGTTTTTCTCACATGAAACAATGGGAACCGTGTGACAATCACGGAGGTGTTGTTAACATAGCAAAAGGGATTGTTACTCTCTATATCCATTTAAGTAACTTGAAGACCTGATAGATGTACCCTCTGAGACTTTATTAGATGTTCCCTACAAATGGTTATACTCTCCTGTACATTCCCAATACAAGTATAAAATATATTATTCCATGTAGTCCTTAGGTTTGTATTAAAGTTTGATTTTTTTTTTCCCTCAAAATATCTCTTGTCACAACAGTGGCCCTAGAGAGAAATACATTATTTTCTGACAAATCCATGCTGCCCTGGTATGACCTGGGACCCTGGGGACATTGCCCCAGTGCTGAGTTACTGAGATCTGCCAGCCCTGCAGCTGTACCCAGCCTGCCCCATCCCCTGCTGATTTGCATGCCCCAGAGCACAGCCTCCTGCCCTGAAGACTTTTTAATAGGCTAGTCACACCCTGTGCAGGAGTCAATTCCAGTCAGGACAAAGCATGGACATGAGGGCCTCCACTCAGCTCCTGGGGCTCCTGCTTCTCTGGCTCCCGGGTAAGGGAGGAGAACCCTGGGAATTTACTCAGCCAGTGTGCTCAGTGCTAGCTGGAACTTCAGGGAAGTCCTCTGGTAACATGATTAATATTAAGAATATTTGTTTTTATGTTTCCTATCTCAGGTGCCAGATGTGATATCCAGATGACCCAGTCTCCATCCTCCCTGTCTGTATCTGTAGGAGACAGAGTTACCATCACTTGCCAGGCGAGTGAGAGCATTAGTAACTATTTAAATTGGTATCAGCAGAAACCAGGGAAAGCCCCGAAGCTCCTGATCTATAAGGCATCCACTTTGCAAAGTGGGGTCCCATCGAGGTTCAGTGGCAGTGGATCTGGGACAGATTACACTCTCACCATCAGCAGTCTGCAGCCTGAAGATTTTGCAACTTATTACTGTCAGCATGGTTATAGTATCCCCCACAGTGTTACAAGTCATAACATAAACTCCCAAGGAAGCAGATGTGTGAGGTTGAGCCACCCCAGATGCTCTTCCTGGTGCCTCCATCTGCTAAGAGCATTTGTTAAATTCAATCAGATTTTGAAAGTCATTAGGAGACTTTTGTAGAGGGGGTCAGGGAGGCTCCTCTGAACCCTAAGCCTATTTTGCCCTCATCCTCAGCAGAAAAGATGGGACAATGCCAGTCCTGATTGGATAAGGAAGAGATATAAGTCCACCTTAGGAGTCTGTGTTATGGGATAATTGGAATTCATACAGCAAAAGAGAAGCTATTCTCGGTCTTTCAAGGAGAAATTCTTCAAGTTGATTAAATTAGAGTCTAAACCACAGTCTTTTCGAAGCATATGGTGTGTTATTCATGAAGCAGCCACTAGAGACAAGGGATTCTCAGGTGCTCCTGCAGAAGTCAGAGCGCACCTGCTCCTGGTGGTATGTGCTGAGTACCATGTCATGATCCTCAGACCTGTCTGGGAAGACCAGGGTGGGGGTGTTGATGCTCTCAGCTGCCTGCAGCATGTCTCCAGGTGATTCTCCAGTCCACACATAACTCCATGTGCTTTAGTTCAGGTGTCAGTGTACATGAATCCACCACTCTGACTTCCCAATCTCATGGGAGGGCCTCTGGTTAAGCAACTCTAAAGAAACCACAGACAGAAAAGGAGTTTTGGAAAATATGCTTCCAGAAGTGATAGTAGTGATGGGGAATTGACAGCTGATGGGTCAGTAAGGTTGCTCTTTCCACAAGGCTCAAAACTTTGCCAGTTACAGCTTTTCCCAGAATACACTTGAATGTGCTTTCAAGTCTTACCAGCAAGTCTGGGTTCATAGCAAGAAAACTTCATTAAGTCATACATGAAACAGAAAAATCAGGACAATGTATGAAACACAGTATAAGGCTGTGTGTGGTAGCTCATGCCCGTAATCCCCAGCACTTTGAGAGGCTAAGTCCGGAGAATTGCATCATCCCAGGAGTTTGAGATTGGACTGGTGTTGGGAAGAGGCCCCCAAATCCAGCCATAAACAGGCCCCCAAACTGGCCATAAACAAAATCTCTGTAGCACTGTGACACGCTCGTGATGGCTATGATGTCCATGCTGAAGGTTGTTGGTTTACCGGAATGAGGGCAAGGAACACCTGGTCCACCAAGGGTGGAAAACTGCTTAAAGCATTCCTAAACCACAAACAATAGCATGAGTGCTTTGTGCCTTAAGGACATGTTCCTGCTACAGATAACTTGCAAAAGCCCATCCCTTTCTTTCCTGTAAGGAATGTCTTTAGCTAACCTATAGTCTATAGAAACAATGCTTATTATTGGTATGCTGTCAATAAATATGTGGGAAAACTCTGTTCTTGGCTCTCAGCTCTAAAGGCTGCCAGCCCTTTGATTCCCACTCTGCATTCTATATTTCTGTGTGTTTGTCTTTAATTCCTCTAGCACTGCTGGGTTAGGGTCTCCACGACCGAGCTGGTCCCAGCACATAGTGCCCATACATGAGGTTCGAAACCAGGTTGAAGTGTCAATACAGTGGTGTTTGGAGAATGTGGAGCTATGCTGGAGGACACTCAACTACTCTTAAGAAATCCCTGTGGTGAGTAAGAAGTGGAACTCAGAAGCATCAGGGTAACAATAGTTCAAGTGTCAGCTCTGGTTGGTTCCACCTTGGAACCTTTTCACACTGATGATAAGGAAGAAGGAGAGTATAACAAAGTAACAGAAGAGGTGACAGAGCAGGTTTGTTTGCCAGCTAAATCTAAAGTGGCAAAGGAGGGAGAAGTTTATCCCTCCCTTTCTGCACCCCCTCATTAGTTTGAAGAAAAAGAGTAGCCTGATCCTCCAGATCCTTCTTTTCCAGAGGACACTGGGTGAAAAGTAGTTGCCCCAGTGACTGAGCAGCGCCTTGAGCAATCGCTCTCATTTCTATTCAGGCAGGAATCCAGCAAGCTAGACATGAGGGTCACATAGAGTCTTGACAGTTCCCTGTTAGAATACAACTCCCAGATGAACAGGGAAATATTATAGCTACATTTGAGCCTTTTCCTTTTAAATTACTCAAAGAATTTAAACAAGCTGTTAATCAATGTGGACCAGGTTCTCCTTTTGTAATGGGACTGTTACAGAATGTTGCTGTCTCCAGTTGGATGATTCCTCCTGACTGGGATGCTCTTACCTGAGCTTGTCTATCTCCTGCTCAGTTCCTACAATTTAAAACTTGGTGGGCAGGTGAAGCTTCCATTCAGGCTACTTGCAATGCCTGGGCCCAACCTCAAATTAATATAACTGTAGACCAACTTTTGGGCATCAGTAGCTGGACTGGTTTAGATGCACAAGTGCTTATGCAGGATGATGCCATAGAGCAGCTTAGAGGAGTGTGCATTAGAGCTTGGGAAAAAAAAATCACTTCAGGAGGAGGACAATACCCTTCCTAATACCCTAATTCTCTTTGGCAAATGGATGTCACTCACATGTGTTTCCTCATTTGGGAGACTAGCTTTTGTACATGTCCTCCAGCATAGCTCCACATTCTCCAAACACCACTGTAGTGACACTTCAATCTGGTTTCTCACTTTGTCTGGGCTACATGACAATCAGGAGAGTCTCCTGCCTGTGTTAAATGTCACTTTTTGCAATGCTTTGCGGTGATGGGCATTCCAGCTTCTATTAAAACAGATAATGCCCCAGGCTATAGTAGCCAAGCTTTAGCTACATTTTTCTCTATATGGAATATTAAACATATTACTGATATCCTGTATAATTCTCAAGGACAAGGCATAGAGGAAAGAATAAATCTGTCCCTGAAATAGCCATTGCAAAACCAAAAGGGGAGAAATAGGGACTACAGGACCCCGCATATGCAATTGAATCTAGCATTATTGACTTTAAATTTTTTGAGCCTCTCTAAAGGCCAGATGCTATCAGCAGCTGAACAGCATCTACAGAAAGCAGCTGCAAAGACAGAAGCAGAATAACTGGTTTGGAGGAGATATCTGATAACAAAAAGTTGGGAAATAAGTCAAATAATAACATGGGGTAGAGATTATGCTTGTGTTTCTCCAGGCCAAAACCAGCAGCTGATTTGGATACCATCAAAACACCTGAAACCTAATCATGAGTCAGATGCCAAAGAAGAGATTCTGGGAGGAACCCGAGGATGCCCCAGTTTCAGTCATGTCAAGACTGACACTAAGGAGGAGCCCAACTGTCACGAGCAACACTGGTTGAACATAGCCACCTACCTGGGGACAGATCAAGAAGCTGTCACAGATGGTGGGAAAAACATGAGGAAAGGGGAACAACCAGTCACAATGAGTAATTTAATGATAGATATGGTAGTGATTATCACCACTGCCATGAGTATTCCTTCAGTAAGGGCTGACACAGAGAACAATTATACTTATTGGGCGTATTTATCTTATCCACCACTTCTACGGCCTGTAACTTGGCTGGACCCCATGTGCAATGGAGGTATACACTAATGATAGCTCTTGGATGGGTGATCCTACGGATGATAGAGGCCCATCTCACCCACATGAGGATGAGGAACTGTTATGAATATTTCTTTAGGATTTGAACATCTACCTATCTGTTTGGGGAAGGCCATTAATTGCCTACACCCTCAATATCAATCTTGCCTGATGATAATGCCTGGATGTAATCACTCTATGACACAGTTGTACATGCTTTCTGGTCTCAGTGTTTACCAAAATAAATCTGCTCCTATAATTGAGGCATACCACCCCCAAAAATCTATTTGTAAACAGAAAAAAATGGTCAGAAAAAAATGAATGTACTTGTTTGGGAAGATTACAATTCAGAACAGGCCAAGGTGCAGCGCAGTGATGCCTATGGAATAATTATTGATTGGTCCCCTAGGGGATGTTTAGCTTGAATTGCACTTCTCAGTCTGCATGCCGTGGCTACACTATGTTCAGCTGGTCTGAATGAAACAGTCATATGGTAGAAATGATAAGAAGTACAGCAAAAGTTCCTATTATCTGGAACCATGGCAGTATGGTGGTACCTCAACCTCAAATGATATGGCCCTCTGTAGGAGCTAAACATAAGGATTTGTGAAAACTATTAATGGCTCTTAATAAGATCAAGATTGAGGAAGGAAAATATACTATGCCATCACAATATAATCCTAATTACATTTTAGAACTTGCTGAAAACAATACAGTTTGGATACAAAGTTGTGTTTGTCCTCCTTTTCTGTTGGTAATGGGCAATCTAAAGTATGACATCCCTAATTATCATGTAACTTGCCAGGAATGTAGATTGTTCTCCTGTATAAACTCTTCCTTGTTTAATACTAATCATCCTATCCTAGTAGTGAGAGCTCAAGAGGGAGTATGGTTGTTGGTGAAGTTTTCCCGTCCTTGGGAATCCCCTCCCTCTGTAAATATTACTACTGAAATTCTTCAGAAAATTATGAGATGCTCTCGGCATTTCATTGCTACTTTAATCTTGGTTGTTATGGGACTGATTGCTGCTGTGGCAACTGGAGTTGCATGACATTCATCAGTGCAAACAGCAGATTTTGTAAATAAATGGCAGACAAAAGAATTCTACTCTGCTGTGGAACTCTCAAGCTGAAATAGACCAAAAGATAGTTAATAAATAAGTGATCTCCAACAAACTGTAATGTGGCTAGGAGATTGAGTAGCTAGTTTGGAATATAGAATGCAGCTAAAATGGAACTGGAATACTTCTGACTTTTTTTTTTATCACTCCTCACCCTTACAATGAATCAGAGCATGAATGGGAAAGAATGAAAAAAGCATCTAGAAGGACACTTTAGAAACATGTCTTTGGATATTGCAAAATTAAAAGAACAAATATTTAAAGAATCCCAGGCATGCCTGACCTTAATGACAGGAACTGGAGTGCTTGAAGGAGCTGCATACAGATTAGCAGCTAGTAACCCATTGAAATGGATAAAAACACTTGGAGGCTCTGTGATTTCAATGATGATTGCGCTTTTAATTGGTGTTGTTTGTCTTTGTATAGTTCGAAGATGCAGATCCCAACTCCTGAGAAAAGTAGTTCACCATGATAAAGCTGCTTTTGCTTTTATCATCTTGCAAAAACACAAAGGGGGATATGTTAGGAATAGGTGCCCAAATGTGGCCATAAAGTGGCCCCCAAACTCACCATAAAACAAATCTCTCCAGCACTGTGACAGGCTTGTGATGGCTATAAGGCCCACACTGAAGATTGTTGGTTTACCAGAATAAAGGCAAGGAACAACTAGCCCACCCAGGGTGGAAAACACCTAAGGTGTTCCTAAACCGCAAACAATAGCATGAGTCTTCTGTGCCTTAAGGACATGTTCCTGTTGCAGATAACTAGCCAGAGCCCATCCCTTTGTTTCCTGTAAGAAATGCCTTTAGTGAATCTATAGTCTATAGAAACGTTTATCACTGGTTTGCTGTCAGTAAATATGTGGGTAAAACTCTGTTTGTGACTCCCAGTTCTGAAGGCTGTCAGCTCCCTGATTCCCACTCCACACTCTATATTTCTGTGTGTATGTCTTTAATTCCTCTAGCGCCGCTGGGTTAGGGTTTCCATGACTGAGTTGGTCTCAGCAGACTGGGCAACATAGGAAGACTCTGTCTCCACACACATGATAAAGATAGACAGATGACAGGTAGATAGATAGATAGACAGACAGACATAGATATAACAGTCATTTGGCAACCAAATAAGCCTTCTTTGACAAACAGGAAGACAACAAGAGAAAATCCTAAACATGGATATAGTATTTTTCCTCTTAATATGAAAGTCCTTTGCTACTCAAAATTACCCAGAACTCAGCAGCACCTCAGCATCCCTGAGAGGGTGTTTTGCATGACACATACCAGACCCACCTCAAATTTCCTGAAAGACAATCTTCATTTTAACATGGTAACAGGTAGTCTATATAAAGTTTAACAAGCTATGTTTTAGGTGTCATTTAGCTAAAGAGATTTATTTTTTCTCAATGAGGACATTTAAGAAAATTTCAATGGAAGGTCACATGTTGAAAGCACACCCAGTTTTACTTTCAAATTGATGCAACCTTGCATTTGAAAACATTTTGAAGATTATTAAGGTTGAATAATCATAATTTTATATCCATGGTATTATCCAACAACTAGATATTTAAATGGAGTAAACATTTTTTGAAAGTTTAATAATTACCAAGTGAAACAACCAATTAAAATTGTGTGTACCTATGTTAGAGATTTTTGGACTTAATTGTACCAAGGCAACTTGGTTTGGGATGTTGTCTACTCCTGCGATCTGCCATGAGAATCTTCTGCCCTGAGTAGTCACTGTCCTTCACACTTGACCTCATAAATATAATCCATAGGCTGGAGACAAGCCGAGTTCCCTGTAGCCAAACCAACCAGCTGAGCCCTGCCTTGATCAGTCAATTGATTATTAAAGTGAACATTCATGAATGTGAAAATAATACTTAGTGTAATAAGAAACTAAGAGTTTAAGTGGTTGATTGTCAATAATTTTTGTGCAAAAACTGACCAATGCAGTATTTATACATCTACCTATTTACATAGATGCATTTTATTAAAATTGATGGCATACATATGAATATTTATTAATCCATATATAGAGATGCTAAGACAACATTTAAAACATGAAAACTTAATACCAATAAAAACCATGAAATTGATACCATTTGGGGAAATGTATGTATTTGAGTATATATAACATACATATTTGTGCATTTATATTTTTGAAAAATTATTGACTGCAGATACTTATATGTATACATATTTATGTCTAAATAAGGCAAAGTATATTTACATATACATATATAGGCAACACATGCATATTTAGAAAGTAATTATATAAAAATTAAATCTGTGAAGGTGATTTCAGTTTTCCCCCATAAAAACCCTTGTGCCCAAAACCTGGTATAGTATCTGCTCTGTCTACAGAAATTTCCTTTATAACTTTTAGTTATTAAACACTCACCTAATGGATATGTACACCTTAAAATATTTTTCTAACTCAATGGAGAAGTAAAGGGTTTGAATGGGGATAACCGCCTAATGTTAAAAATTAATCATTGCATCCTATAGAAGTCTAATCGTGCATATGCCCGCAATGATGCCATGCTGGATGGAGTTCTCATAACTGGGTGCTGTATTGATGACACAAAACTGCTGTCATCAAGGATGCCCTGGGAGACTGGAAGTCATGATATTAGGCAAACCCTAAGGGCGAAGTCACTGTATACTTTGCAATGAGAGATTAGCAATTCCATGACATTGCTATTGGTTTGGAGAGATCATCAGGCCTCAGAAGAAACAAAACTGAAGGACTGGAGACAAAGTTGGTTTGGAAGAGCTATGACCGAACCTTTGAAAATAGGACGAGATAAAAAATAAATGCTTCTCAAATGAATAGCCATCTCTATTCCATTACTGAAGACCAGTTTTTAGTAATTTAGAGGATCAAATACTAGGACTTCAGTCAGTCATGTTTCCCAGTTTTTTTAAGAAGTCACATGAACCATAGAAATCCATGCATGAGTGCAAAAATATGAATTTCAGTTGATGAAGCTTGCATCCCTATCACTTTTCTGAGCATTCGACTTGCCAGATAGCATAATCCCTCCTGAACCACTAACATTATACCACACATCAGTGGTCAGACTAAAAACGCATGTCCAGTGAGTACAGTGGAACTAACCCAACATCTGAAGGATAGTGGTTGTTTTCCTGTATATGCATTTGCCTTTCTTGTCAGTCATGTTTCTGCCAGAATCATCTCTTGGAAGATTTCTGAGTGCTTTCATCAGAGTCAAGAAATCCTTACACCATTTAGCATTGGAGTAAACAACTTAAATATAGCAAAAAAAAAAAAAAAAAAAGTGAAGCAACATATGTTCATGATGTTGTCACATGTCCAGGGGCAGCTGTCCTTACAGAAAGGAGAAAACCCCAATGTGTAAGACGTTGTTACCCCCATCAACAGAACAGGAGAATCTGAGAGATGACTACTTATTACGGGTAGAGACGAGGTTGAAAAGTTGTTTTTATTCACTCTTGTCTGTGGTTTTCTGGTTGATAGTTCTTAATTCAAAGAATTGGCATAATAATTACTGCATTAAATTGGAAAAAATGACGACCATGTGGCCATTTAGTTCCCATTATGATACAGCACAAACTTTGAACACAGCGTCTTATGGTGTGAGCTGGGGTCATAGAACCTGATAATCAAGGGGAAATAGGTTCCTTTTACATATTTTAGAAAGGAAGTAGAGAACACATGGAACCTAGAGGAATTTCAGGACTCTTTTTATTTAATGAGATTTCCATTGGTAAAAGTTTCTCTTAACTTGAACAGACTTCAGAATGAAGCTTTGAGTAACACTACTGAAGCATCACATGCACTTGGATGCTAGTGCAGCAGAGGGGAGATGAAATGCGCAGTGAGCTTAGGAGATGAGAACACCAAAGACATCCTCTTGGTCACTTTGAATTGAGAAACACAAGAATAGTCCATTCATTCTTTCTTACTTGTTCTGTCATTGAATCAATTGACCACGGGAGAAGCCACTGTGCCTGGTGAGGCAAAATTGTGTTTATTTTGATGGATTAGGTGACTTAAAACCAGATTGAAAAAGCAGAGGAGTGAGCTCTGACCGCTCCCAGCACTCATTTCCCTTCTCCCTGACACCTGTGTGTTTCAATGATCAAGAAAAGTCCAAGGCCGAGTGCAGTGGCTCACGCCTGTAATCCCAGCACTTTGGAAAGCTGAGGCAGGTGGATCACCTGAGGTCAGGATTTCGAGACCAGCCTGGTCAATATGGCAAAATCCCATCTCTACCAAAAATACAAAACTTTGCAAAGTGCGCAGGTGCAAGCCTGTAATCCCAACTACTCAGGAGGCTGAGCCAGGAGAATCTCTTGAACCCGGGAGTCAGAGGTTGTAGTGAGCCGAGATCAAACCACTGCACTCCGGACTGGGAGACAAAGCAAGACTCCTTCAAAAAAAGAAAAGAAAAGAAAAGAAAGGAGAAAAACGAAAGTCCTTCTATTGTGACAGGAAGTTGTTGAGGCAGGAGGCTGTGCCTACAGGATGGTGCTGTGTGATCAAGTTTCGTGATCCTGTGTGAATTTGTTTAGGATAATGGCCTCCAGCTGCATTCATGTAGTTGCAAAGGATATTATTTCATTTTTAATTGCTGCATAGTATTTCATGGCATATATGTACTGCATGTTCTTTATCCAGCCTACCATTAATAGTCATTTAGGTTGATTTCATATCTTTCCTATTGTGAACAGTGCTGCTTTGAACATATGTGTGCACATGTGTGTATAGTGGAATGATTTCTATTCCTTTGGGTATATATGCAATAATGTGATTGCTGTGTCGAATGGTACTTCTGTTTTAAGTTCTTTGAGGAGAAGTCACACTGCTTTCCACAATTGCTGAACTAATTTGCATTTCCAGTTGTAGGAAGGATAGTTGTATTACATTAGGGGTAGCTATGACCTTACTATTGTCTGTATTTTAAGATTATGTATTATCTCAGGAGATGTGTATGTGTTCAAGTTGGCAAGGGGTGTGCTTGTGAAGGTTAATACTGACTGTTAACTTGATTGGATTGATGGATGTAAAGTGTTGATCCTGGGTGTGTCTGTGAGGGTGTTGCCAAAAATGATTATCATTTTAGTCAGTGGGCTGGGAAAGGCAGACCCACCATTAATCTGTGTGGGCACAATCCAATCACCTGCCAACACAGCTAGACTATAAGCAGGCAGAAAAATGTGAAAAGAGACGGGCCTACCCTCCCAGCCTACATCTTTCTCCTGTGCTGGATGCTTCCTATTCTCAAACATGGGCTACTAGTTCTTCAGTTTTGGAACTCTGGTTGGCTCTACTTGCTCCTTAGCCAGCAGATGGCCTATTGTGAGACCTTGTGATTGTTTGAGTTACTACTTAATAAACTTCCTGTATTAGCAAGTGACACATAGAGGGACAGAACTCATGGGATATATATATATATATATAAATATATATGCACACATACATATACATACACACACACCTACATATGTGTGTGTATACATATGTATAGAGGCGTTTATCAAGTATTAACTTACAGGATCGTAAGTTCCACAATGAGCTGTCTGCAAACTGATGAGAAAGGAGAACCAAACTGAAGAACTTGGAGTCTGACGTTCGAGGGCAGGAAGCATCCAGCATGGGAGAAATATGTAGGCTGGGAGGCTAGACCAGTCTCTCCTTTTCACATTTTTTTGCCTGCTTTACATTTGCTGGCAGCTAATTAAATTGTGCCCACCTGATTAAGGGTGGACCTGCCTTCCCCAGTCCACTGATTCAAATGTTAATCTCTTTGGGTAACACCCTCACAGGCACACCCAAGATCAATACTCTGTATCCCTCAATACTGTCAAGTTGACACTCAGTATTAATCATCAAACTCCCCATCATATATATATATATATTTCTTTATTTCTGTCGCTCTAGAGAACCCTGACTAATACATCCACACTTTTGATGACCTATTTCTTTTATTTTAGTTCATTTGTTTCCCCTGGGTTTCCTACACTCTCTTCTTCCCACTCCCCTATGTACAACATATGAGTCTCTGGACCTCACTAGGTCAGGGCATGTCCCTGCCTTGCACTATCAATGACACTTTCCTCTTACTCTTTAGCAATGAGGGAACATCATCCTTAGCCAGATATCAGCTTCCTGTCTCACATCCAGGACAGAGAGTCTCCATCTCTTATCCAGCAAATACCCATGTATGTGGGCGTGGTGGCACATCCATATGATCCCAGCTACTCCGTAGGCTGAGGTGGGAGAATCACTTGCACTTGAGAATTCAAGGTTGCTATGAGCCATGATTATAGTATTGCACTTCATGCTGGGAAACTGAGTGAGACCCTGTGATTTTTTCCCCTGCATTTTACCAATTTTGTTTGCCTGTTTCTTCTATTAATTTGTGTTTTGTCCATTCATTTTCTGCAGACCTTTAGAGGGCAAATAGGAAGTTTCCCTTTTTCCCTCTAAATGAGTAAGTTCCTCATAATTCAGGTCCCTGAATAGGCAACAGTAGGGTGTGTGCAGGGGCTCCACCACAGTGATTTGACCACACCTAGTCAGGCATCAGTAATACTCCCCAGAACCCAGGCTGAAGCCCACTGATGCTGATGCAGTTCAATCCACTTCCTCTGCTACTGCACCAGGCTGAGATGCCTTGGCCCCTGTTAAAGATGTGAGATATAATGGGTGCAAATCTGTGTTTGGGTTTATCCAAATCCAAGTGCTTTCCTACTTTTTCAGCTTCCTTGCTCTTCTATTTAACACTCATTGCTCACTCCGTAAGGCAGTTGAGATGGCATTCTCCACTAGTTACCCTCACAAGGAGCTGGCTGAGGACAATTAGTAACACCTTGGTTGTGAATGTCAAATAGATTTTGTAATTTCATATCAGATGCAAGATCCTAATACTAATTTTTAATTATAATTGTCTCTCACTGATGGAATAAGGTAGTTCTTGAAATTCCAAAAATTGGTTTTCAAAGTTAAAAACAAATCCTGAAAGAGGTAGTATACTAAAGATGTAGCATTTTCCATGAATCACTGGGAAAATAAAGGATGATGTAAACTTTTTATTCCCCATAGTGCAGAATTCAAGATTTGGCAGACTGCAGGAATGGGAGCATGAGGGGAATACAGGAGAGGTCAGCTATTGTTCAGTTAAACTGCCTTGGCTTATGGAGGGTGGGGATATGGATGGTGGTGGGCATGGCAGTTAATTTGGACCCACAAAGGAGCCAAATGTGACACTTGTGAAGAACCACAGAGTTGAAGGCACTGCTGCATGGCTTCCTGGGTGGAGCCTGTGCCACTAGGAGTCTCACAGTAAAGTAATGTCTTGGGAAGGGCTTTAGGTCTGTAATCACCAAAGGTTTAGTGAAGACCCTGTGCAAGGAGACCTAAGGTCATGTCACTCAGTCCTAAGTCAAATCACAACAGCCAAGTAGAGCTTCTGAAACTCATTCTGCCCCTAGAGGAGGTTTAGCAGAGACCGCTGGTTGGGTCTGGAGATGTCACAAGCACTGATACGTTGAGCAGAACGCCAGGCAGGGTCTACACCTGCAGGGATGGAGATCGATATTCACGATTCAGACATGTATTCAGTATGCTCTGTTCAGCTTCGGGGATTTGGAAGAACATGCTGAGTCTGTGGGAGTTTTATGTTCTTCTAACTCTTCTCCTCCAGCCCACCTGATGAGTCAGACCTCAGCCTACGCCCCACAGAGGACATAGGCTATGTATAGAAGTTGCCCTGCACAACCCCTGAGTGTCAACCTGATTCTCCGTTCCCAGGAGAGTCCCTCTGCTTGTGCCAAGAGAGAGTTTGTGTCCACATGCAAACTTGGCAGACATGGCAGGAGGACAAAGACTCTCCCAGTGGCAGTTAAACTAGAAGGGGTGCTTTTCAGTTTGGAATTTTAGGTCACTTAGTTCTCATTTTTTCTCCTGTTCTCTGATGTTCTCTGATGTATTAATATACATCAGTATTAATATAAACTTTTGTATTGTTTTATCACCAGGTTCTTGCAGTGGTTCTTTGAGCCTTTCAACTCCCACATTGTTGCCCCAGAATAGGAAGATTCCTTTTGAAATTTACTAGTCATTTAGAAATGACAATTTGGGTACCAAATTATCACAAAAAATAAAAGGTTTTGAAATAATCACATGTATAATTTTTAGACGATAGGATCAGTACCTGAAAATACATCTGACTCCAATATTCTGACAGTGATGGGATGGAAAAACTATGTTTTGCATGGTGTCACATAAAATAATTATTCAAAAATATTTATGAACGAATCATGGGCAAATCAGTTTCATTTCATGAGGTGTTATAATCAACATATATAATTTTTTGTACGAAAAGGACAAAATACTTTTTTTCTGGTTAAAATAATCAACCCCATCAGAAATGATTGTCTATTCCAGAATGATCCACACCATGGTAAATGAAGTTAAAACTGTGTTCCCGGCCGGGCGCGGTGGCTCAAGCCTGTAATCCCAGCACTTTGGGAGGCCGAGACGGGCGGATCACGAGGTCAGGAGATCGAGACCATCCTGTCTAATACGGTGAAACCCCGTCTCTAGTAGAAAATACAAAAAACTAGCCGGGCGACAAGGCGGGCGCCTGTAGTCCCAGCTACTCGAGAGGCTGAGACAGGAGAATGGCGTGAACCCGGGAGGGGGAGCTTGCAGTGAGCTGAGATCTGGCCACTGCACTCCAGCAGAGCAAGACTCCGTCTCCCAGATAAAAAAAAAAAAAAAAAAAAAAAACAAACTGTGTTCCCCAGGAGAAATATCAAAAATAAATAAACAATGAAAGCGTGGTATATAGGAAAGAATCTATCACACATGCAAAGATAGACAAGTCTGCAGAGGACTTTTCTACACATATTCATGTGTGAGAACACGCATCGAACCAGAAGTACGTTGATTTCACTTCCGCAATCAGCAGTGTGGAGACTAAAGATAGTACAATTAAAATTACATTCTTTTTTTTTTTATTATACTTTAAGTTCTAGGGTACATGTGCATAATGTGCAGGTTTGTTACATATGTATACATGTACCATGTTGGTGTGCTGCACCCATCAACTCGTCAGCACCCATCAATTCATCATTTATATCAGGTATAACTCCCCAATGCAATCCCTCCCCCCTTCCCCCTCCCCATGATAGGCCCCAGTGTGTGATGTTCCCCTTCCCGAGTCCAAGTGAGCTCATTGTTCAGTTCCCACCTATGAGTGAGAACATGCGGTGTTTGGTTTTCTCTTCTTGTGATAGTTTGCTAAGAATGATGGTTTCCAGCTGCATCCATGTCCCTACAAAGGACGCAAACTCATCCTTTTTTATGGCTGCATAGTATTCCATGGTGTATATGTGCCACATTTTCTTAATCCAGTCTGTCACTGATGGACATTTGGGTTGATTCCAAGTCTTTGCTATTGTGAATAGTGCCGCAATAAACATAAGTGTGCATGTGTCTTTGTAGTGGCATAATTTATAATCCTTTGGGTATATACCCAGTAGTGGGATGGCTGGGTCATATGGTACATCTAGTTCTAGATCCTTGAGGAATCGCCATACTGTTTTCCATAATGGTTGAACTAGTTTACAATCCCACCAACAGTGTAAAAGTGTTCCTATTTCTCCACATCCTCTCCAACACCTGTTGTTTCCTGATTTTTTAATGATTGCCATTCTAACTGGTGTGAGATGGTATCTCATTGTGGTTTTGATTTGCATTTCTCTGATGGCCAGTGATGATGAGCATTTTTTCATGTGTCTGTTGGCTGTATGAATGTCTTCTTTTGAGAAATGTCTGTTCATATCCTTTCCCCACTTTTTGATGGGGTTGTTTGTTTTTTTTCTTGTATATTTGTTTGAGTTCTTTGTAGATTCTGGAAATTAGCCCTTTGTCAGATGAGTAGATTGCAAAAATTTTCTCCCATTCTGTAGGTTGCCTGTTCACTCTGATGGTAGTTTCTTTTGCTGTGCAGAAGCTCTTTAGTTTAATGAGATCCCATTTGTCAATTTTGGCTTTTGCTGCCGTTGCTTTTGGTGTTTTAGACATGAAGTCCTTGCCCATGCCTATGTCCTGAATGGTACTACCTAGATTTTCTTCTAGGGTTTTTATGGTATTAGGTCTAACATTTAAGTCTCTAATCCATCTTGAATTAATCTTCGTATAAGGAGTAAGGAAAGGATCCAGTTTCAGCTTTCTACTTATGGCTAGCCAATTTTCCCAGCACCATTTATTACATAGGGAATCCTTTCCCCATTTCTTGTTTTTGTCAGGTTTGTCAAAGATCAGATGGTTGTAGATGTGTGGCATTATTTCTGAAGGCTCCGTTCTGTTCCATTGGTCTATATCTCTGTTTTGGTACCAGTACCATGCTGTTTTGGTTACTGTAGCCTTGTAGTATAGTTTGAAGTCAGGTAGCGTGACGCCTCCGGCTTTGTCCTTTTGACTTAGGATTGTCTTGGCAATGCGGGCTCTTTTTTGGTTCCATATGAACTTTAAAGCAGTTTTTTCCAATTCGGTGAAGAAACTCATTGGTAGCTTGATGGGGATGGCATTGAATCTATAAATAACCTTGGGCAGTATAGCCATTTTCATGATATTGATTCTTCCTATCCATGAGCATGGTATGTTCTTCCATTTGTTTGTGTCCTCTTATACACCAGTAACAGACAAGCAGAGAGCCAAATCAGGAATGAACTTCCATTCACAATTGCTTCAAAGAGAATAAAATACCTAGGAATCCAACTTACAAGGGATGTAAAGGACCTCTTCAAGGAGAACTACAAACCACTGCTCAGTGAAATCAAAGAGGACACAAACAAATGAAAATTACATTCTTAACCCCAAAGTCCAAAAACAAAGAACAGACAGTTTACAGAAAAGAGTTTGTAAAGCACAGAATGACAGGTCTACAGAAGGTATTCACAAGTGAGAAAACACATCTAGCCAAAATTCTCGGGATTTCACCATCAAAAACACCACTTTGGAGCTTGGAGATGCTGTCCCTGCACAGTGTGATGGCCTTAAACACAAACCTCAGAGGAAGTTCAGCCTCTCAGTGTGGCAGGAGCTGCTGTGGTGCCAGGGGATGTGTCTCCAGCAGTTGGAGTCAGGTGGACTCAGGGAGATGACTGGAAAGCCTTTGAGGAAGGAAGAGGCTGTGAGGCCTCAGTCACAGACACAGGCTTGTCGTCTGTGTAAACAGGGCCAGGGTCCTCCAGGATGCCTTACAGAGCCTCCTCCTTCCTCCACACTTAGGGCGCTCAAGCCCCACTGACACTCCAGGGTTGGCTGCCACATCCTCCCTGGAGCAGCCCCTAAAGTTCCCTGCTGTTCTCATGGCTATAGGGATGCTCAGTCATGTCACTGTAAGGGGACCCTAGCGTGTCCTGTCCTCACCTGTTGCCACTGATGACCTTCACGGCACTTCTCCATGCCTATGCCTACAGATCACACTCTCACCACTATCAGGAGGATGGACGGTGACCCGCACTCCATGATGTTTGGCTTATGAGTAAGTCGGGACTCAAGATAGTCTCATGTTTGTGAAACTTATAATAATATCACATAGGAATCCTATTTTGACATTCCCTGACTCCTCATCCTCTCTGAGCAGTTACTCACTCTGCCCATCTACTCTAAGACTTTCTTCTTGTACAGCTGCTCATGGTGTTTTCATTTGGAGACTGATAGGACTCTATTGGTGGAATACTAGATGTGTGCTTGTCACATCCTCACATTTCTAAGAATAAAAGACCGTTCTATGGAGTAACATTTGTTCTTTGCTTCCTAGTTTTTCAGGATTACATTTCCAGTGATTGATGTGAAAACTTCTTTGCTAAAATGCATTCATTTTGCTATAAATTAACTGCATTTTTTGCATCTCATAAATTTGGATATGCGATGTTTATTTTCTGATCAAAGTACTTTGTAATTTCCATTTTTGTTGCTTCTTTGCCCCAAACTACATTTAGTGGTACTTTACTTATTTTCCAAGTATTTAGATTCTTTTGGCAAATTTTTAAAAAATTAAATTAGAATTTCAGTGGCCTTATGGGTACGAGTGGTTTTTGGTTGCAGTGATGAATTGTGTAGTAGTGAACTCTGGGCCTTAGTCACTCATCACCAGAATAGTGTACCTTGTGCCCAATAGGTAATTTTTCATCCCTCCTCTTCCCACCAACCCCCTTCTGATAACTTTCTCTTTCTGATTTCTTACACAATCCCCTCAGTTATGTATAATTTATTTTTTATGATTCAATCAACTTGATTTTATTGAAATATCTTGTTGCCCAAAATATTATGTATCATTAGCCAATGTTTTGAAAGATCATGTAATCGGCTGTGGTTTGGTGGAGTGTTCTCTAAGTATCAGTGTTGTCCAGATGGTTGATAGCGTTGTTCAAGTCGCCTGTATCCCCACTGGCCCATGGAGCTGGACTGTTTGCACTTCAACCCACACCTGCTGCAGACCCCTTTTCTACCCTTGGTCTCACTCACTACTGCAGAATTTCATGTCACCTCGTGGGCCAAAGCTGTATGCCATGGAGTAGAATATGTAGCCTCCAGAAACCAAAAAAGTCCTATTTGTGGCTTCCTTGTTTGAAAGACAAGGACACACATTACAAACACTGGAGTAAAATAAATATTCCTGTAATTCTGAACTCTGATTCGCTCTGTCTTTATGTTACATGCCTTACAATGGCCTTATTCTGTGTCTGCACTGGCCCAGGGAGCTGAGCTGTTTGCAATTCAACCTTGACCTGCTGCAGAGCCCTTTTCTACCCTGAGTCCCACTCGTGACTGGCAGAATTCCATGTCACCTGGTGGGCCAAACCTGTATTTCAAGGGGTAGAATGTGCAGCCTCCAGAAACGAAAAAAATCCTATTTGTGAGTTCCTTGTTTGAAAGACAAAAACACACATTAAAAACACTGGAATAAAATCAATACTCCCTTAATCCTGAACTCTGGTGCGCTCCGTCTTTATGTTAAACGCATTACAATGACCTTATTAATGGGAACACCATTTAATGGCATTTGATGGCAGTTGTAGAGATGAATGCCCATATTCAAGGTGCAGGGCAATGCCAGCCAGGGGAAATCAGCCTCCCAACCACAGCCACGATATGCCTAGGCAGCCACAAAGAGTTCCCAAGTCATTTTCTGATCATTTACCTGGTCGTGGTGCAGTATCTGGACTTGCTCTCTCATGAGGAGGGTCTAGAATTTAACATTGTGATGTCCTTGATACTGTTGCACCAACTTTCATCTGGTCTTTCTGTCAGCCACTCACAAGGGCACTCAAGTCAAATTCTCTGAAGATATGACTGTCTTTTTCAAATTCTAGAGAAAAGGTTGATTTTAGATTTGCTTAGCAAATTAAATATTTTAATGCCATTAATATGGTCTTTAAATGGTATCCTTCTCTCAGTCTCTCTGCAAATGTTAACCTGGGGCAAATTTCATAATAGGTTTCTCTTTATTTTCATTTTCCTCTACAATTTCTGAGTAAGATGACCTACTCAGAGAAAACCTATGAAGTAAGTTTTAACCCAAAACAAAATCATTATTTTGAAATTGAATACCATCACAAGCCAGAGACAAAAAATATTGCTCTTGCTTTATGGCTTACTTAGGATTATTATTGACTCGTATTTCCTTTAATCTTCCATAAAGTCGACAGGTGTCTTCCTTTTATTTTGCGTTATATGATTAATTGTTGCAAAAACAGTTTTCTTTCGGTAACAGATTTGTATACCCTCTTATTTTCAGTTTTAATTTTCACCTAGGGCTGCTAGGATTCCAGAATATCAAAGAAACCATTTTCTAGGGGAGGATGTTTCTAATTTACTAGGGTAAGCTATTAAATATGAGTGAGATCCGGCTAAATCAGTGTCGAGCAAGAGATTATGCCTCTAGTCCTTTGTTAAACATGATAATTTTATTCCTGACATCTCCTGGGAAGTCAGAATTTATTTCTTTTTATTACTGATCCTTCTTTCTTTTTTTTGTTTGTTTGTTTGGTTTTTTTGTTTGTTTGTTTGCTAGTAGATATTTTAGAAGAGTTAATATCTTGAAGTTTTCCAATGTAAGGGCAATTGGCTCCTCATAGAGCATTTACACTTCGGTGATTCTTAGTTCCTGCCCAAGTATGATAATAAAGTTCACCACCGTGATGTGAGCCCCTCTGCTTCTACAAGGCAGAGAATCAGCATTTCCAGTTGTTGATGCGGATACTACGTTATTCTTGTATTATTATTAAGACATGGAATGGCACTAAATTATTAATTCAGCTAGTGTTTCTTTCCTTTTCCGAACTCTTGATTTTTTAACAGGAGATGAAAGAGAGGTTAAACGAGAATTTCAGTTGATATTAGAAACCAGTTTAAGTTGTTTAACTTGATCTCTGATTTTTCTTGAGTGTCTGAAATTTCCTTGTTAAAAATTCAAATATTTTATTGGTTCTTGAAACTATTTAATGTGAAATAAGAAGCTATGAATGTGAGAATTCTCAAATTATGATCTCATTTTTCCTGCAGGTAAGCTATCTTACTTAAATTAAAATTTAAAATGTATTTTCTCTTTTCTTTTTGGTGTATTTATACAAATTCTCAGTGATGTATAAATGAGCCAAACATGGCCTGTGTGCCCTCGCCCTTCTGCTATTTATTTCTAAACTTCAGGCTTATTTCTCTGTGGCCTGTGCCAAATTCAAATTGTACCATCCAGTCACTTCAAAAACAGCCCAAACAATTAGCTTCTTAGGCATTCGGAAAACCTCACATACATATGAAAGTAATTGATACTCCCCCAGTTAGGAAAATCCTCATCCACTTCTGCCCTGGGAGCTCTCTAACCCAGAGACTCCCCAGTGTGCAGCTGTGTGGCATCCCCTAGACACAAAAGCCCCTTCTCCAGTAAATCCCCATCTCCACCTTCTGAGAAGCAGCCCTGGCACTTTAGCCTCTGGCCAGACTCCTGCTGTGAGGGACTTTTCCCTGTAAACCCATCAAAACTTCACCCAATAAGAGTCACCTGTGCTACTGCCCCCCTGTGGACTTCTACTTTTTCTTGACCAGAACCCAAACTAGCCAAACCCCCCTCAAACAGGAAGACACTTTCCTTCCCACAAACACTGACTCCAGCATAATGGACCCAACAATTCTACTTCCAACACTGTCTTGACAAGTCTAAAAATTAATACTCTTGATTCCGATTTTATGGACCCCCAAATGACAGCATCGGGCAAATGGGATGCAACTAAAATTAATCCCACCCATATCAGCCGCTCCTCATTCAGGTGACCATGCTCCAGATCAGAGACAGAGGCCTGCTCCCCCGCTAGATCCGAATGGAGGCTGTTCTTACACCTTCCAATCTGTGTCCACTGTGGAGCACCCAGCTTACTCTCATATCGAATAAGCCTTGGGATAACATGTTAACATACAGAGAGACAAATTTCTGTTCTGAATTAGGAATATTATTCTTCAAGTTAATATAGGTAATTTCAAAGCCCCTTTATACTAAAAAAGAATGTTTACAACATTTTACATTTTACACATATGTATATTTATCACATATTGTGTGATAAAATAGCTAATCACAGTGATAGACTTTTTAGTGATGTATCATTTCCATTGAAAATTGCAATACTGTCTTAAATTCAAGCATCTTAAAGAATGCTTTGTAAAAATAGCATTTTAAAGAACTGACTTTGTGTAAAACAAAACATGACAGATTTTTATTATTATTCATTTTCCTGTAAATCAAATGTTTATATTAAATAACAAATAGAACTAATTCTTCATTGAACACCTTTCTGGAGTAATTCCTCAAAACTAGCAATAAGATGGCTATGGTATTAGGGTCCTTATATTTTGTATATTTTTTCCTTTCCAATTCTGCTGCTTCTGACTCTTTTTACTGTGTGATTAATTAGGAGTCTGATATTCGTAAGACCAGGAACCTGATTAGAATTGGTCAATATGAAAATAAGAAAAGTGAAATACACAAATTTATAAAATGTGAAAAAAGGGTTAAATAATTAAATAGTTCTATATGAGATATTTATTCTAATTCTGCCTCTTAGCTACAGTTTGATATCATTGACCCAGATTATTATCATGGAGTTCACCAAGTAAACATCAATACTGTTTTTACTTAATTATCTTTTTCAACCCTGTACACAAATATTATTTGGTACATTTCTCAGAAGGTATTCTGAACAAGATTTCTTTTGGAATCTTACCTAGAAAGGCATTTGTTTGTTCGTGTTCTTTGGCAATATGACTTTGTGTTAAATTACCTAACACTACATAGTAATACATAGTAATTTTTTAATTGTTTACCTGCCCACAGTTTTTTTCTGAACTATGTCTATCCTTGTGAAGGGATTTGATGTAGGTACCACTTTTCAGGAGCAGTTCAACAAAATGTTAAGCACGTCTCTGAAAAATGAAGAATAGTTCAGTTGTTTCCCTATCTAATGATCAGCCGTGTGGTAGATTGACATTACTGAGCTGTGACCATTTTCACATGGAAGCCCGGGAAAATGGCAGTTATAGGTAAAGTTTATGCTAAGACATAAAACTGTGGATCCAGTTCTTGCTCTTCTTACACAGGGTATCTCCATTTGAACTGCGAGTTCAGGGCTACAGCTGCACCACATCCAGGCTGCGGAGACTCAGGATTCACTCAGAGTTGACAAGAACCTGGAAGCTCTGACAGGACCCGATTCCTCATGACCAAGAAGACCGTGTGGGAAGAGTTTCCCTGAACAGCACACAAAAAAACATAATGCAAAGTTATTTCTTGTTTGTTCTGTATCATTATCCTAGGAAATTCTTCTCTTAATAAATCCCTCTGATTAATCTCACATATGTGACATAATTATGATGAGACATATACCAGATTGCTATAATTGGTCACCATCAATTTTTTATTCACTGCCTGAGGCATGGAATTCTTTCCTCTTACTTAAGTTGCACTATGTGCTTTCTAAATGCAAGAGACACATATCATTCTCCAGGTAAAGGCCTTCGAGAGAGCACTCTTATGTAGATAAATCACCAGGTACCAGGGGAAGGCAGATTCTAACATTTGCATCTGACGTTTTTGAACAGTTATCCTGGTTACAGCAGATTCCAGATAACTCTTGAGCTGAGGGAAGTCTCCCTTTTTATTTGCAAACACACTGCCCTGCAGTGCTTGTGAGAAAGCAAGCTCTTTCCTTGGCGAGAGCCAAGCAGGATGGCATTCACCTCCCAGAGATTCATCCTAAATACACATTTTTACATTGTCATGATCTTGGTGCTCTCTCAGAGTGGCACACCTATGTGTCTTTGTTCATGATCCAAATTTCACAGTTAGATCTTCTTTCCATGACTACAGGCAAAATGGACTTTAGCTCTATTTGTTTTTCTCCAAGGCACATTTTATATGACATTGCTCACAAGAAAGATCTGCTCCAACCACTGGCTCTTTCCACCTCACTACACCCACCAGGGGATTTGCATATTGTTTCCTGGGGAGAACCTTCCCTTGCAGTCAGATAAAAGCTCAGCTCTAACTTTGCAGTGACAGATCAGAACTGCTCAGTTCACCTTCTCAAGATGAGGTTCCCTGCTCAGCTCTTGGGACTGTTAATGCTCTGGGTCCCTGGTAAGGACAGAAGGAGAGAAGGGAGGAGAATGGGGTGAGAGGTTGTGCTCTTGGGGGCTCCGCAGGCTCTCAAGTTCATTCAAACCGTATGTTAAGGAGTATGTTCTAACTTTCAGGGAAGGGGATTTATACTTTTTCCTATGAATAATTAGAAACCATCTCAAAAGAACAATGACCAGTGCTCTAAGATCTTTGAAAATAAAAAAGTTCTTTGTGCTTATTTTAGTATATTTTAGAAAGTTTTATTTATGATATGAATAAAATTTGAAAAGAGATTAATCATAAATTGATATCATAAGAGAATTCATGAAAGTTGCTCATAATATTTGTACCTAATCTTGCACTTCTTTCTCATTGTTTTAGGATCCAGTGGGGATATTGTGATGACCCAGACTCCACTCTCCCTGCCAGTCACCCCTGGAGAGCCGGCCTCCATCTCCTGCAGGTCTAGTCAGAGCCTCCTGCATAGTGATGGAAACACCTATTTGTATTGGTACCTGCAGAAGCCAGGGCAGCCTCCACGGCTCCTAATCTATAGAGTTTCAAACCGGTTCTCTGGAGTGCCAGACAGGTTCAGTGGCAGTGGATCAGGCACAGATTTCACGCTGAAAATCAGCCGGGTGGAGGCTGAGGATGTCGGGGTTTATTACTGCATGCAAGCTTTACAAACTCCTCCCACACTGATACAGCCCTTAACAGAAACCTCCCTGTTTGGATGGCCCAGCTGCCCACATGTGCTGCTTGTCTGGGGAGCAGCTCAGCAGGGTCGCTGAGTCTGCAGAGAGGAGGCTGTTGGAGAACTCAGGGCAGAGCTTGCTGCTGAGGACTCTGGCCCATGAGAGCCTCAACTGTGCCTCAGTGTCACATGGCAGCGCTCAATCAGCTGTTACAGCCTGGGGATGGCATCAACAGTAGAACTATCCAGATGTTTCAAGTGTCCTAGAAGCAAACAGCTATGATGAAGGGAGAGCGAATGAAAGTTCATCCTCACCCTCCCTGTCTGGCCCACATGTGTCAAATACTCATAGTCGGCTGAACAACCAGACAATGGAAGCAAGTTAGTGTTACCTCAAGTGGAATATGTTTTGGAAATAAACAGTTTGAAATTGGGTTTACTCAAGTTAATATGTGGTATTATGGGGAAAGTATTATTTTCTCACTTTCTGAATGTACTATCTCTTTTATCATTTAACTAAACTGCCCTTTTCATTAACATGTTGGAGAACGCATTCTATGCAAGCTGTCCTCAGGGGAGTATGGCTAAGAATAGTCAGTAAATATGTATAATTGACTATTCATAGACTTTGTAGACCCACTGCATATATAAAATCCTCACGTCAAACATCTTAAATTTGATTCAATTACCATTTACCCAGTGAAAAGGAAGTTCTTGCAATTACAAAAGTGAACTCTGAAAATAAAAAAGCATAAACTGGAAGATGGAGAACATAAAGTTACTTCATTTGCTACAAGATAAATGCAGAATGAATACAATATGTCAGTAATTAGGCTGTTGTTGTATTTCCCTGATGTGAATTGTAGGATATCAGGCCTGTCAACTTATTCAATTACTGAAAAGCCTTTCAAGTGTGGACACTTGTTACTTTCAGGAGTATCTGGAATAATCTACTGTAGAGAAGCTACTACAAATTACATTAAAAAAGAAAAAGGTGGCTATTTTTCATGATGGGTGACTAAATGTAGCCAGGAAGAGCTGCTCCCACTGAGAGAAACCAGACTGTCAAGTGGACCAGTGCACTCCAGACAGATCTTTGGGAAGAAGACTTTTAAAGTGGAAACAGGGAGGACACATCCTGGGCTGGAAGGGGAGGAAGCTGGAACTCTGTGCGGGGTTTCTGAATACCAGGACTCCTTCCTGGCCCTTAGTGGCCCTTAGGGAAAGGGTAAGTGAAACAGGCATGGAGCGTCCCACACTTGCCATAGAACTCCATAATCCTAGCTCTGGAAAAACCTATGACCCCCACAGACATTTGAGTTGGCAGGTAGAACGCCCTGTAGACTGGGCAGAGAGAGAACTTCAGTCCTGCATAAAGCACAGAGGGTTTGGAGTGGGAGAGGCTGCAGTGGAGCATGGCTATGGGCACGAGACCCCGAAGGCTCACAATATTCCTCGAGGCAGCTTTAGCATCTGTGAGCTGCGGGACCTGGAGAAAGCCAGGCTGTCTTGTCTGAAGAAGGGGCCAGTCTGATCTGAAAGCCCCTCTGTCTCCCTGTGTCAATTTCTGACTGCATCTGCTTGTGTGCAGTCTCAGTTGTCCCACCAAAATACTTGTCAGCAGCCACCACCACCGCTCTTTTGCCAGCAGCTCCTGCCTTCCCATTGGACTACTTTTGCAGATGGAGCACTACTGGTGTGCATCCACTCACAGCGTTCCCCCACCTGAATGCAGTCACGTCAGCCTACCCTGATCACCACTCTGAAAGGCATGTGTGACTGGACTTTCACTGCCTTGTTGGTGTGAACTTGTACATGGCCTCCCACCGCCACACAGCTGATGCACACTCATCCTTGGCACCCACCACAGTACACTTCCTCGCAGCCCCCCTGACACCTTGCCACAGCACTTTTGCCAGCAGCCCCCACTGAAGTGTTGTTGCCAGCAGACTGACAGCATCTCAGATGTCCAAAACAGCAGGTGCTTTACCTCAAGGAGTCAGAGAAGAAAACTGTGGGCCTGGTCCCAGCCCCCTAGGGTTAGAGCACACAGCACAGGAGTACTTGAGCTGAGCCTTGTCCCACTGAAAGTATCTAGAAATGTAGCCAATCAACTAAACCCAACTAATACCACAAGCAAACCTTAAGAACAAAAAAGGATATAAAAGCAAAAAGCCCCATCCAAGTAACAGCAACTTCAAGTTTAAAGGAAGGTCAGCCCACACAGATGAGAAGGAACAGTGCAAGAATACTGGCAACTCCAAAAGCCAGAATGTCTTCTTACTTCCAAACAACTGCACTAGATCCCCACCAATAGTTCTTAACCAGATTGAAATGGCTGAAATGACAGACATAGAAGTCAAAATCTTGGCAGTAAGGAAACTTAATAAGATACAAGAGAAGGTTAAAATTCAATCCATGGAAAGCAGTATAATGAAGCAAGAGTTGAAAGATGACATAGCCGTACTAGGAAGAACCAAAATTAATTTCTGGAAGTGAAAAATGTATTGTAGAAATTCACAATGCATTTGAAAACATTAAAGATAGAATGCACCAAGCTGAGGAAAGAATCTCAGTGCTCAAAGACTGCACCTTTGAATCAATGAGGGAGACAAAAATGAAGAAGGGATAAAAACTGAACAAAACCTCTGAGAAGTATGGAGTTATGCATAGAGATCAACTCTATGGCTCACTGGCATTCCTTAAAGAGATGGAGAGAGAACAGATAATTTGGAGAACATATTTGACAATATTGTCAACACAAATTTCCTCAACTTCACCAAAGAGGTTGATACGCAAATGCAGGAAATACAGAGAACCCTGTGGGATATTATAAAAGG
This sequence comes from Piliocolobus tephrosceles, assembly GCF_002776525.5. NCBI lineage: Eukaryota > Metazoa > Chordata > Mammalia > Primates > Cercopithecidae > Piliocolobus > Piliocolobus tephrosceles. Next base: position 91,745,949 of record NC_045448.1, on the reverse strand, counting down.
TGACTATCCACAAGACTCATAGTCATCAGATTCTCCAAGGTCAATGCAATAGAAAAAAATCTTAAAAACAGCTAGAAAGAAAGGGTAGGCCATGTACAAAGGGAACTTCATCAAGCTGACAGTGGACCTTTCAGCAGAAACCTTACAAGCCAGAAGATACGGGGGCATATATAAAGCATCCTTAAAGAAAAGAAATTCTAATAAAAAATGTTATATTCAGCCAAACTAAACTTCACAAATGAAGGTTTTAAAAATCCTTTTCATACGAGCAAATGCTAAGGAAATATGTTAACACCAGACATGCCTTACAAGAGGTTATTAAGGGAGTGCTAAACTTGCAAATAAAAGACCAGTACCTGCCACCACAAAAACATACTTATGTATATAGAACACTGACACTATAAAGCAACTATACAATCAGATCTACCAAACAATCAGCTAACAACATGATGACAGGATGAAACCTTCACATATCAATATTGACCTTGAATGGAAATGGGCTAAATGCCCCAGTTAAAAGACACAGAGTAGAAGATTAGATTGAATAAAGAAGCACGACCCCACTGTTTGCTATCTTCAAGAGACCAAACTTACATTCAATGACACTCATATGTTCAAAGTAATGGGTTGAAGAAATATCTACCAAGCAAGTGGAACACAAAATAGAGCAGTGATAGCTATTCTTATTTCAGACAAAACAGACATTAAACCAATAACAATGAAAAGGGACAAAAAGGGCATTACATAATGATAATGAGTTCAATTCAATAAGAATACTCAACTATCCTAAATATATAGGCACCCAACACTGGAGAATCCTGATCCATGAACCAAGTTCTTAGAGCCCTATGAAGAAACTTAGACAACCACATAATAAGAGCGGGAGCTTTCAATATGCCACTGACAGTTTTAACACATCAAGGCTGAAAACTAAGAAACATATTCAGGACATAAACTGAATGCTTGACCCAACGGATCTAACAGACATCTACAGAATACTTCACTCATTGACAACAGAATATAGAATTCTTTTCATCTGCACACAGCGCATAGTCTAACATCAATCACATGCTCAGTCATAAAGCAATTCTTAACAAATTCAAAATACAGCTTAAGCGTAACAACCACTCTCTCAGAACATAGCACAATAAAAATAGATATCAATATAAAGAAGATCTCTCAAAACCAAACAATTACGTGGACATTATGCTCCTGAATCACTTTTGGGTAAAGAATGTAATTAAGGCAAGATTAAAAAATAATGTGAAATAAATAAAAACAAAACAAAACACAACAGAGTCTCTTGGACACAGCTAAAGCAGGGCTAACAGGATAATTTATAGTGTTAAACACCTACTTCAAGTACTTAGAAAAAACTCAACCTAAGAACCTAACAGCACACCTAGAAAAAACAGAAAAACAACAGTAAACCAAGCCCAAAGCTAACAGAATTAAAAAAAATTCAGATCTAAGCTGAATGAAATTGAGACATAAAAGTCCATGTAAAACATCAACAAAAACAAATATTGGCTCTTTGAAAGAATAAACAAGATTGATAGATTGTTAGTTAGATTAGTAAAGAAAAAAAGAGAAGACTCAAGTAACCACAACCAGAAATGACAAAGTAGACATTACCACTGACCCCACAGAAGTCCTAAAAACCCTCAGGGACTATTATGAACACCTCTATGCACACAAACTAGAAAACCTAGAAGAAATGGATTGATTCTGGGAAACACACAACCCTTCAAGACTGAACTAAGAAGAAATTGAAATACTAAACAGGCCAATAATGAGTTCAGAAATTGAATCAGTAAAAAACAAAACAAAAAATAACTATTAACCAGAAAAAGCCCTGAAGTGGACAAATTCATGGCCAAATTTTACAAGACATACAAATAAGAGCTGGTACCAATACTACTGAAATTCTTCCAAATACTAAGAAGCGGAAACTCCTCCTTAATTCATTGTATAAGGCTGGCATCATTGTGATACAAAATCATGGCAGGGACACAATGGGAAAATAAAAGTTTGGACCAATATTCCTGATGAACAGAGATGCAAAAATCCTCAACAAAATAGTAACAAACCAAATTTTGCAGCACAACAGAAAGCTAATCCATCATGACCAAGTCAGCTTTATCCCTGGAACGCAAGTTTGGTTCAACATACACAAATCAATAACTGTGATTCATTACATAAACAAAACTAAAAACAAAAACCACACACTCATCTCAAAAGATGTAGACAAGCCTTTTTATAAATTCAACAACACTTCATGTTAAAAGCCCTCAACAAATAAGACACTGAAGTAACAAAACTCTTATTATCAAAATAGTAAGAGCACAGCCAACATCGTACTGAATAGGTAAAAGCTGTAAGGATTCCCCTTGAGAATCAGAACAAGACAAGGATGTCCACTGTCACCACTCCTATTTCACATAGTACTGGAAGTCCTATCCAAAACAGTGAATTAGAACAAGGAATAAAATGCATTCAAATAGGAAGAGAAGAAGTCAAACTATCTTTGCAGATGATATGATTCTACACCTAGAAAAATGCATAGTCTCTGCCCAAAGGCTTCTGGAACTAATAAACAACTTAACTAAAGGTACAACTTAAGCAGCATTTCAGGATACAAAATGTATAAAATATAACTAATGTATAAAACTTAGTAGCAATTTCTCAGCCTTCTCTGGGACTTGTGGGTGGAGAGCTTTCCAACCTGTCAAGTGGTAGAACTAGAGCATGGCAGCATTTTTGGTAGCCACATGGCAGGATGATCAGTTACATTGCTTATTCTAAACATTGGTTCTTTTAAAAACTTTTTTTTTTACTCAAAGAAAGGAATAGTATAAATTATTAACAATGAACATAAATTCAGAGTGTTGATGTAGGATCAAATATCCAGATTTTATTTTTAATCTTAATCCTTAGCATTTCTGTGGTTTCTCCAGCTTAGCTGAGTTCTGGTTATTTTGGATCTTTTCTGCTTTTCTAAGTTACTGAGTCATTTTTACCACACAATACAGTTTGCGTGTATGGCTGGGAAAACATGTATTGCTCTAGATTGACCATTTTAAGTCATTTTAAAGAAAGTGAGTTCATAGATGTTGCCTTTTAACTCATAGTCAACTTCATTCTTCCAAAGAGAAATGTGTGATTTACATTTACTTGCTATAATTTTGCAGTTAGGAGATCTTTGTGGGCATTATTCTAACTAATATGTAGACACTTACATGGAAATTTTTGGACATAATATTAAATGAGTGGTATCTGTGAAATTGGTTCCATCAGGTGGCTTCACTAATTGTTTTTCTATAGTTGTATATGGACCGCATTAAAAAAAACACATTTGCCTTTATGCTAGGTTGTAAAAAATTATCCTACAATGGATAAGACATGTTTTTTCTGTCCTATGTTAGATTTTCTTAGCATTTTGTATTTATGTGTTGTCAGTTTGTGATTTTTAAACCAGAATTTGGTTTAAGAAATGGTTGCAATATATATGAGAAATAGTTTGGTGTTCACCTTATGAAAATAAAGGATTGTAAGTAAGGTTTCCTGTGCACCTTATACCAGAGTTCAGTATAATACACTACTTTCTGTTTTCAGACAGATAAATCATAATTGCATCGCCTGTAAGATCTATGTCATAAACCACATTCTTGACAACTAAAATAAAAATTACTAGCATTTCTATATATCAACAACATTCAAGCTGAGAGCCAAGTCAAGAAAGAAATTCTATATACAATAGCCACAGAAATTATTTTAAAAAACTAGGAATTCAGTCAACCAAGAATGGATGAAAGGTCTCTACAATAAGAACTGCAATACACTGCTACAAGAAAGCAGATATTACACAAACAAATTGGGAAACATTCCATGGTCAAAGGTAGGAAGACTCAATATTGTCAAAATGGCCATACCACCCAGAGCAATTTACAGATTCAATGCTATACCTATCAAACTAGAAAGACATTTTTAACAGAATTAGAAAAAAAGTATTCTAAATTTCACGTGGAACAAGAAAAAAACCAAAATAACAACAACAACAACAAAAAAAAAAATCCTAAGCAAAAAGAACAATGCCAGAGGCATCACACTATCTGACTTCAAACTAGATTATAAAGACATAGTAACCAAGACAGCATGACACTGGTACAAAAACAGATATGCAGACCAATGGGACAGATTAGAGAATGCAGAAATAAAGCCAGATAACTACAGCCATCTGACCTTTGATAAAGTTGACAAAAAAGCAATAGGGGAAGGGAATCCCTATTCAATAAATGGTGCTGGGAAAACTGGCTAGCCATATGCAGAAGATAGAAACTGGACCCATTTCTTATACCATATAAAAAATATCAACTCAAAACAGATTAAAGACTTAAATGTGAAACCTAAAACTAAAAAAACCCTAGAAGGAAACCTAGGAAATACCATTCTAGACATAGGCCCTGGCAAATATTTCATGACAGAGACACCAAAAGCAATTGCAACAAAAACCAAAATTGACAAATGGAGCTTAATTAAAGAGCATCTGCATAGCAAAATAAACTATCAACAGAGTAAACAGACAACTACAGAATGGGAGAAAATATTCGCAACTATACATCTGACCAAGGTCTGCTATCCATAATCTGTAAGGAACTTTAACAAATCACCAAGTAAAGAAACCAACAATTGTATTAAAAATTGGTCAAAAAACATGACCAGACACTTCTCAAAGAAGACATACATGTGGATTTTGAGCATATAGAAATGTTCAGCATCATTAATCATCACAGAAATGCAAATCAAAACCACAATAAGATACCACATCACACTAGACAGAATGTCTATTATTAAAACGTCAAAAATAACAAATGTTGGTGAGAGTTCAGAAAAAAGGCAACACTTATACACTGCTGTTGGAAATGTAAAATAGTTTAGCCACTGTGGAAAGGAGTTTGGAGATTTCTCAAAGAAGTGTCTTAAAACAGAGCCACCATTCAACCCAACAATCCCATTACTAGGTGTATAGCCAAAAGAATAAAAATTGCCCCACCAAAAAGACACAGGCACTCATATGCTCATTGCAACGCTATTCACAATAGCACAGACATGCAACCTACATGCCCATCAACAAGGGATTGGATAAAGAAAATGTGGTAAGTCTCAGGATACAAAATGAATGTGCAAAATTCACAAGCATTCCTAGACACCAATAACAGACAAACAGAGAGCCAAATCATGAGGGAACTCCCAGTCACAATTGCTTCAAAGAGAAGAAAATACCTAGGAATCCAACTTAAAAGGGATGAGAAGGATCTCTTCAGGGAGAACTACAAACCACTGCTCAATGAAATAAAAGAGGACACAAACAAATGGAAGAACATTCCATGCTCATGGATAGGAAGAATCAATATCGTGAAAATGGCCATACTGCCCAAGGTAATTTATAGATTCAATGCCATCCCCATCAAGCTACCAATGATTTTCTTCACAGAATTGGAAAAAAACTACTTTAAAGTTCATATGGAACCAAAAGCAGCCTGCATTGCCAAGACAATCCTAAGCCAAAAGAACAAAACTGGAGGCATCATGCTACCTGACTTCAAACTATACTACAACACTACAGTAAGAAAAACAGCATGGTACTGGTACTAAAACAGAGGTACAGATGAATGGAACAGAATAGAGCTCTCAGAAATAATACCACACATCTACAACCATCTGAGTTTTTACAAAACTGACAAAAACATGAAATGGGGAAAGGAGTCCCTATTTAATAAATGGTGCTAGGAAAACTGGCTAGCCATATGTAGAAAGCTGAAACTGGATCCCTTCCTTACATCTTATACAAAAATAAATTCAAGATGGATTAAAGACTTAAATGTTAGACCTAACACCATAAAAACCCTAGAAGAAAACCTAGGCAATACCGTTCAGGCCATAGGCATGGGCAAGGACTTCATGACTAAAACACCAAAAGCAATGGCAACCAAAGCCAAAATTGACAAATGGGATCTAATTCAACTAAAGAGCTTCTTCACAGCAAATGAAACTACCATCAGAGTGAACAGGCAACCTACAGAATGGGAGAAAATTTTTGCAAACTACTCATCTGACAAAGGGCTAATATCCATAATCTACAAAGAACTTACACAAATTTACAAGAAAAAAAATCAAACAACCCCATTAAAAAGTGGGCAAAGGATATGAACAGACACTTCTCAAAAGAAGACATTTATGCAGCCAACAGACCCAAAAAATGCTTATCATCACTGGCCATCAGAGAAAGGCAAAGCAAAACCACTATGAGATGCCATCTCAAACCAGTTAGAATGATGATCATTAAAAAGTCAGGAAACAGCAGGTGCTGGAGAGGATGTGGAGAAATAGGAACGCTTTTATAGTGTTAGTGGGACTGTAAACTAGTCCAATCATTGTGGAAGACAGTGTGGAGATTCCTCAAGGATCTAAAACTAGAAATACCATTTGATCCAGCCATCCCATTACTGGGCATATACCCAAAGGATTATAGATCATGCTGCTATAAAGACACATGCTCATGTTTTTTTTATTGCAGCACTATTCAAAATAACAAAGGCTTGGAACCAAACCAAATGTCCATCAATGATAGACTAGATTAAGAAAATGTGGCACATATACACCATGGAATACTATGCAGCCATAAAAAACGATGAGTCCATGCCCTTTGTAGGGACATGGATGAAGCTGGAAATCATCATTCTGAGCATGCTATCGCAAGGGCAGAAAACCAAACACCGCATGTTCTCACTCATAGGTGGGAATTGAACAATGAGAACCCTTGGACACAGGGTAGGGAACATCACACACCAGGGCCTGTCGTGGGGTGGCGGCAGTGGGGAGGGATAGCATTAGGAGATATACCTAATATAAATGATGAGTTAACGGGTGCAGCACACCAACATGGCACATGTGTACATATGTTACAAACCTGCACTTTGTGCACATGTACCATAGGACTTAGAGTATAATAATGAGAAAAAGAAAAAAAAAAAAAAAAGAAAATGTGATACACTACCATGAAAAAATATGAAATACTGTCCTTTGCATCAACATGTATGCAGCTGGAGGCCATTATTCTAAACGAATTAAAACAGGAACATAAAACCAAATACCACATGCAAGTGGGAGCTAAACATTGAGTACACATGGACATAATGATGGGAACAATAAACACTTGGGCCTACTTGAAGAGGGAGGGTAGGAGGAGAATGAGGGTCAAAAGATTACCTATTGGGTACAACACTCACTATACAGGTGATGAAATCATTTGTAAACCAAACCCCAGTGACACTCAATTTACCCGTGTAACAATCCTGCACATTTACTCCCTGAAACTAGAATAAAAGTTGAGAAAAGTAAAACAAGACAAATGCAGAATTACATGAAGGATTTCTTTCTCTCACAAATTTTAAGAATTTTAAAAATATTTAAACTAAGCACTATTTTAGAGATGATGAATTTTGTTCTATGTTTTCATAAGAAAAGGTTTCATACAATACAAAAACACATTATTTTTACATAGACCATCATTTCCTCAAAAAGAATATGAATCCTATTATATTTTAGTTATAAAGGCACAGAAAATTCATGCTTTTCATAAATTTCACTTAAAATAGTGCTTTAAGATTATATTACATTGAAAAATGAGTCATATCTGTTACATGTCATAACAATGTGTGGAAGACACATTGAACAATAGAACAAGAAGTTGTTGCTTCAGGCTAAAGGTATACAATACACTTTAAATGACTGTATATTCCAAGATAATGGATTCCATGGATAGGGTAACTTAAATTCCAATGTGCCATTTCTGTTAGGTTTAAAAGATTTCTGGCAAAATGTATATAGAAGTCAAGCAGACCAGAGCCCTCAAATTAAGAAACATAACACACTCAGCATGTTATTTAAAAAACTAATTAATACATGCACTATGAAACTTAGATGTTATTACATAATGCAGGGAGAGAAAAGAAACTGCAAGTAGCAAGAGCAGGAGCTAAGCAATGCTATAGTCGTCTTTAGCTCTCATGTGATTGACAGCATCTATGTGATTGACATCAACTTTGAGTTTCTGAGTTTAGTGTGATTCAGGGGATACAGCTTAAACCCACTCAAAGTGGTGAGACATTAAAATAACATGTTTTAAAAATAAACAAAAATACAACATACATATTTCTGACATTTCAAGGGGCTATAGTCTCAAAACAGAATGGTCAAAAATAAAGATTCCAAAAACTGAAAGAGGTTACAAGGGGAATCAGAAGATAATGAAGTTGGCTGTTACAAAGAATCTTCAACATACAGCAGACCAAATGTGACAAGGTTTCTCTGTCTGTGCCATGTCAGTGCAGAGGCAGGCAGGTGGCTTTTGTGGTGTCGGTGCCTCTGCTCCATGAGGTCACTCAGGCAGGCAGGAGGCACAACCACCCTCAGCACAAAGCTTCCCTCCTTCCTCACAGTCACTGCCCCCATGCCCATTCCTCAGCAGCATGAACTGGAACTGAGTGAAGAGAAATGTTTTCTCCTTAAAGATTGAACAAAATGCATGCTTTTCATTAGTGACAAATGTTATTTTGCCTTAAGCACACAATTGAGAAATTTTCCATTTAGTGGTTCTGCTGGTAAACCCACATTTGTTTGTTTTCATCTGAAAATGTATTTACATGATTCTTGAAAATAATTTTTTGACTATCAAATTATATTTGTGACACCGTATTTGAAATTGCTAGCTACCATTCGATAATTACTGCTAAAAAGTTATTTGAAAAAAAACCAGGGCTCTATGATTCTAACTCTTCTTCTTTGAAAGAAACGCATCTTTTTTTATTCCTACAGATGCCTTTTAATCGCTTCAATTGGCCTTATTTTTGTACAATTTAATGTATTAATTTTTATGTATGATTTATGATACGTTTGTTTATTTTCATTATCACAAAATAAAAAAACCTGAGAGGTTGCTATGTTGAAGCCTGACACTAGATGGCAAAAAAGTTCCACAAAAGAGACCATACCGTGATTTTAGAAATACAGGGAATGTAAGGGTGACAGTGTCCTATTGTCAACAAGGAGCCCCCAAGTTTGGAATGGGATCTCATGTGTGACTTGGAGCACGTGGGAGGAGCTGTCAGTGTGCTGAGGTGTGAGGAAACCCCCTCTGTTTTCTGTGCTCTGAAACTGGAAGCAGGACTTTGCCCCCTCACTGCCTTGGCTGTGTCCATCTGCTATGAACCGAATTGTGTTCCCAAATTCATATTGGAGCTCTAATCCCCAAAGTGGCTGTAGGAAGCAACTGAGGTTATAAGAAGGTAATTGAGGTTAGCTGGGGCCATAAGGGTGAGGTCCTGATCCAGTAGGATTAGTGTTCGTAGAAGAACAGAACCAGAGAGCTCCCCTTTTTTTCCTCTTTCTCTAACCTTCGCTCTGCCCCACTTGCCTGACTATGGAAAGGCCATGTGAAAGCATGGTAAGAAGGTGGTATCTGCAAATCAGGAAGAATGCCCTTAGCAGAAAGTGAACCCTGCTAGACGTTGATCTTGGAGTTTTGGGCACTAGAAATGTGAACATAAATGTCTACGGTTTAAGCTGTTTTGCCCAGAGTACTTTGGGGTGGCAGTGCAAGGATATTAATCTACTGTCCCCATTCTGTCTTAGCAGGATCAGCCTCAGGAGGCCCTTATGGACATGGGGACCCAGCTTTGCTCCTCTTACTCCTGCTGTTCAGACTCTTTTGTGAGGAGGGAGGCCTCCGGCTTCATCCTCAGAGTGTTTGCATTATACAGAATTGCTTCTGTGAAGATGAGGTTGTTAGCCTGTTTTGTTTTCTGAACGGAATTTCATCAACCAGAATGAACTACTTGCTTGGTATTCATATTGGGGGATGCTCACATTCGTCCCTCATTTAGATGCCATTGGGGACATTTGTGGACCTCATCTCCAGTCTCCTCAGTGTGTCTCAGCAGAGAGGGTCACTGTCGCCTACAGAGCTCACCCATAGTATTAACTGTGTCCTAGACTAGCACCAGGAGACATGAGGCTCAGCCCTGAGCTTTTGCTGGCTCATGCAGCCCCCTGGACACGATATCTTCCTGGGTCAGGGGCAGAGAGTTCAGACAGATGTCACCCTGGCCATCAGCAGCTGAGCTGCCTTCATGGCACCCCATTGTGAACCGAGTCCCAGCAGCGCTTGAGCCATGAAAGCTGGGCAGAGACATCCCACATAACCCCAGTGAGAGGGGAGGCTGCCAATGGCCCGTGGGGTGGATATGTCCTGTGACCATGCAGCCACTGAGCCATGTGCACTGCCCTGTCTGACAGAGTCCATCAGGGAGTGACTCTCCAAGCTGTGTCATGGGGATGAAGCATTCCTCCACTTGGTGTCCAGACCCACTAACCATCTCCTCTGCACTTGCAGCTGTGTGTTCCCCAGACCCCCAGAGTCACTGCATGTCCCCATCAATGGGCGGGTCACTGCTCCAACCAGTATGAACATATTGGTGGGTTCTGGGCTTCCTGACCCTCAGGCTCCATAGGGGAAAAGGGGACATGAGGTGCACCCAGTGGTGCTTTTAAAATGTTCAGGCTCAAGTCATCCGATTTAAAATCATACATTATATCTATAAAATTAAATTAATTTCTCTATCAATATACATATCATTTTGATTTATACTATAGATACATTGCATATACACATATATCCATATGATTGATATCTATTATATACATTTAATAAAGTTTACATAATACATACATATATGTTATTCACTTAACAAGTACTCCATTTATTTCCAAGAAGAGCAGAGTCTGCCTGAGTGAAGACTCTGGGGACATTTGCTGACCATTCCATTTTAGTTCTAGCAGGATCCTTGGCCCATGAGGACCTATGAGGACAGAGATTAGGACAGCTGGCCCTGGGATCTCAAGCTTAGCATTAAGGCCCTCGTCTTTGAGGCCTTTACTCTGGCTGTGGGCTCTGGGCTTTGTGTAGCATCTGTAGATGTGTGAGTAGTTTTCGTCCATGAAGATCCTGCCAGGCAGACCTGTGATCAGGGCCTGTGGTTCTTCTTAGGTCCTCAGCCCCATGGTTTAGGAGACTGTCTGCTTCTTCCACAGTCTAGGGCCAGAGACAGGCAGCTCTTGGGCAATGCAAGCTTGACCTTAGTCCTGACTTGAGGACCTTATTCTAAATCTCTTTTCTCCTGTTCCTGTACCTGAATGCCTTCCCTGGCCCTCAATGCGTAGGACACATTTCCAGAACTGTGAAATCTAACACTGTCATCTGGAAGATTAGCAATCTGACTTTCCTGTCATCCTCAGCGCCTGACTTGTTTAGGAAAAGAATTTAGCAGTATCTCTCCTACTTGTACGTCCTTTTATAGGCTCTCTGCAAGAAGAAAAATACGGCTGTTTTTGCCTGACTCTGCAGACAGTCAGACCTTATGATCGTCTTCCCTTGTTCCCTAAAAGTCACTTTTATGCTGTTCTTTTTCAAGGTGCACTGATTTCATATCGTTCGAACACACATGTTTTGCAATCTATTTGTACAGTTAACACAATTATCACAGTGGTCCTGAGGTGATGTACATGCTCAGTTTACAAAGATAACAGGATTAAGAGATTAAAGACAGGCATAAGAAATTATAAAAGTATTATTTGGGAACTGATAAATGTCCACGAAATTTTCATAGTTCATGTTCCTATGCTGTGGCTCCAGCCGGTCCCTCTGTTTGGGGTCCCTGACTTCCTGCAATACTTTGAGACTTTTACTCTGGCTGTGGGCTCTGAGCTTTGTGTAGCATCTGTAGACATGTGAGCAGTTTTCATCCATCATGCCCCTGCCAGGCAGACCTGTGAGCAGGGCCTGTGGTTCTTCCTAGGTCCTCAGCCGCATGGTTCAGGAGAGCAACTGCTTCTTCCACAGCCCAGGGCCAGAGACAGGCAGCTCTTGGGCAATGCAAGCTTGACCTCAGTCCTAGCTTGAGAACCCTATTTTAAATCTCCTTTCTGCTATTCCTGTACCTGAATGCCTTGCCTGGCCCCAAATGCAGAGGACACATTTCCACCGTTGTGAAATCTAACATTGTCATCTGGAAGATTAGAAATTTGACTTTCTTGTCATCCTCATGGCCTGGCTTGTTCCAACCTCCACCACGTATAAAAGCCCATATGATCTCTCCCCGCCCCCATATAATTTAACTTAGACACATAGTGCAATGTACATGTTGCAAAGTTGTTGGTTCTTACATAGCAGCTATTTTCCCCTCCCTTGATGTATAGGACATCAGCTCTGTTCTGCTGTGTAGGAAAAGGACAATGAGTTTCTCCCAGCATAGGACAAGACCGGGGATTAAGGGTACATGAGATCACCTCCACAACGAGATTAAGGAGAGTGAAGGGTGAGCTAGGCTTTTTAGAAAGATTATGATGCCTCATAAAAGGAGTAAGGTGAAGAGTATTTTTTTTATAAATTTTGCTCCATTCATGTCTCCATCTCCATTTCTCTTTTGATGTCTTGAGCATTGAACAGTTCCTTGTGCTTCTTAATTCTATCGTCCTCCAAGATAATAGAAACAGAATTGTGGTTAAGAAACAGACACAACATTTGGAGAAGACATAGTGTCTGGGGTTTGTATGCATCTCCTCAACACCAAAATGGTGTTTCAAATTTCCGCTCCTTCTCACTGTTTTTGTTTTGCTTGTTCATATATTTATTTTTCACATCTAATAACTGTATTAAAGTATTCAGAATTTATGATCTTTGATATATCAGGACTGATGCATCAGTTTCATTTTTAAATGTCAATAATTATAATACAAACAAAAGTATTTGCTTAATTTAGGTTAAAATTAATTTGTCAAAAATATGTGGAGATGTGCACACTTTTTAAAATTTGGGGAGGCCTCTGGGTAGCAATATTTTGAAACCTTAAGGACTCCATTTGGCTAAAGGTAAAACGATAGGCTCTGTTAATTCTTCAGTGAGTTTGTATCTTGTTTCTATTGGAAATAGCCCCCAAACCCAAAGTAAAGAGGCCCCACTGAGACCAAATATTTTAACATCATCCTCCCTCAAGTGTTTTGAAGTTTTCATAGCGGCTACGGCCATCCCATAGGAGGGTCACGCAGTTATGCAGGCCAGTTGAGTGATATTTCTTGTTCTCAAAATGGACATTTGAAAAACTTGAACGCAGTCTGAAAATGTAGAGCACTTGTGGGTGTCATTGTCACTGCCGAAATGGTCAGAATTCCTCTTACCACTCAAAATGGCTTTGGCCTCCTAGAACACTAAACTAGAACTGAGCTGAGTTCTAAGGTCCTGGGAAAGTGTCCAGCGGGAAGAGTTGCCTATTCAAGAGGTTTGAAGTGCTCCAGGGCACAGACTTGTCTCTTTCAACACATGCACACCTGAACCAACTCAACCTGGTTATCCTCACTACCCTGTGTTCCGCATCTGAAAAAAAAAGAAGGGAGGCACTGAGCTTATTGAGCTTGAGAATCCTTAGGCTGCCTGAGGTGCAGGAGCTGGAGTCACACGTGGTTGGCAAGAGATGCAGAAGCCCAGCTGAGCAGGAAATCAATGGGAACTGGGAGAGAAAGGGAAACACACAAAGTCCTTTTTTGGATAATGGAGATCTCCAAGCTTTTATTGAAGGTCATATTTCTCCATTGTCTTCCCACTCCACCACCAATGAGGAGGTGAATTGATTTCTGTTCAAATATGCTTTTGGAAAGGAGAGGAAGTTGAGAATCCTTATGACATTCACCCGTCACCCAGAGGATCCTCATGTTCCACTTCAAAAACCTGAGGACCAGATAATCACCAGAAATGACCTCTGCACACCTTTATCCTGTTCATTAAATTATTGAGCTCCCACTGTGCTATGTGGGTACCCGAGTTACCTGAGGAATGAAGAACAAGATGGCACAGTCCCAGCTCTCAGGGAGACGGAAGAGGAGGAAGGAGGAAGCAGGAACACAAGCAGTTAGTTATAATGCGAAGTGGAACAAGAGGCATACACACCGCCAGGCATTTTTAGGGGGCTCAGAAAAGGGGCCTCTTTCCAGTCCTTATGAACCAGCAGGCCTATCTGTGGGATATTTCCTTCTTTCCTATTGTGAGAGGATTCCTGACACCAAGAAGGAGCACCAAATTTACCAGCCATTCCAGGTGGTGATTCAATTTTGTAATCAAACCATTCAGACGTAAAGCTCAGAATCACCAGATTCTCCTTGCAGATCCCACCCATGTCTCTGGGTCCTTCTCAGGGCCCGAAGAAGGAAGCCTTTCCAGTGAATGCTTCTCTGTAGCATTGTCTCTGTATGCAATAGACAAGTTTGAGGAAATCCTGTTTTCCAGTGGAGAAGTGAAGTTCCTTTCAGCTGGAGACAGTTTCTTCAGCTGGTCCTTTTATTTTATTTTATTTAGGCCTCTGTGGCCCTGCAAGAAAGGGTACATGCAAAACATGAAGAGAAGCTAGAAGAAATAATATGACTTGGTTGTACTTAGAGTTAATGGAAACATCTCTTTGCAAAAATGAGAAGAATTCCCTTTAGTTTTTTTTTTTTTTTTTTTTTTTTTTGAGACGGAGTCTCGCTCTGTCGCCCGGGCTGGAGCGCAGTGGCTGGTTCTCAGCTCACTGCAAGCTCTGCCTCCCAGGTTTATGGCATTCTCCTGCCTTAGCCTCCGAGTAGCTGGGACTACAGGCGCCCGCCACCTCGCCCGGCTAGTTTTTTGTATTTTTTTTTTTTTTTAGTAGAGATGGGGTTTCACCGTGTTAGCCAGGATGGTCTCGATCTCCTGACCTCGTGATCCGCCCGTCTCGGCCTCCCAAAGTGCTGGGATTACAGGCTTGAGCCACCACGCCCGGCCTTAGTTTTAAACATACACAACACTGTCAACAAATTGGATTGTTAGTTTTTCTTCAACTTTTATTTTCGGTATCAGAAATTACCTGTGCAGTTTTGTTATGTGGGTATATTGTGTGATACTGAGATTTGGGGTAAAAATTATCCCTTCACCCAGGTAGTGAACACAATACACAGCAAGTAGTTTTTCAGTTTTCACTCCCTCCTTCCCCCCTTCCCCACTAGTATTCCCCAGTGTCTATCGTTCCCATCTTTACGGGTACTCAGTGTTTAGCTCCCACTTATAAGTGAGAACATGTGGTATTTGGTTTTCTGTTTCTGTGTTACTTCGCTTTAGAAAATGGCCTCCAACTTCATTCATGTTGCTGCAAAGGACGTGATTTCATTATTGTTGTGACTGTGTAGTAATCCATGGTGTGTACATACTGTATTTTATTTATCCACTCCACAGTTCATGGTCATCTAGGTTGATTCCATGTCTTTGTTATTGTGAATAGTGCAGCAATGAACCGACAAGTGCATGTGTCTTTTTTATGGAATAATTTATGTTCCTTTAGGTATATTCCTTGTAATAGGATTGCTGGATTGAATGGTAATTGGGTTTTAAGCTATCTGAGAAATATCCAAACTGCTTTCCACAGTGGCTGATCTAATTTACATGTATACCAACAGTCTATAAGTGTTTATTTGTCTTTACAATCTTGCAGCATCTGTTTTTGTTGTTGTTGTTGTTGTCTTTTTTTTGTTGTTTCTTTACGTTTTAGTTATGGCCATTCTTACTGCTATGAGTCAGTATCTCATAGTGGTTTTGATTTACATTTCTCTAAAAATTAGTGATGCTGCCACTTTTTGATATGTTTGTTGGCTGCTTGTCTATTTTTTGACAAGTGTCTGTTCATTTCCTTTGCCCACTTTTTAAAGGGCTTATTTAGTTTGGCTTGTTGAATTATTATTCTTATTATTTAAGATTCTAGCTAATAGATTTTTGCAAGATGTATAGTTTGCAAATACTTTTTTTTTTCTATTCTATAGTTTGTGTACTCTGCTGATAGTTTTTTTTTTTTTTTTTTTTTTTTTCCCCTTTTTTTTTTTTTTTCCTGTGCAGAAGAGGCTCTTTAGTTTAATTAGGTCCTGTTTGTCTTTTTTCTTTTCCCATTTGCAACTGTGACCTGATCTTTTCTCTAGGTGCCTTTGAGATTTTTTCATTAGCATTGACTTGGACAGTCTGGTGACTATATGCCTTGGTGATATTCATTTTGTATTGTAACTGGCAGTTATTCTATGTATTTCTTATAACTCAATATCTACTTCTCTAGGAGGATTTGGGAAATTTTCTTGCATTATTACTATTATTGAGATGGAGTCTTGATCTGTCGCCTAGACTGGAGTACAGTGGCCTGGTCTCAGCTCACTGCCACCTCTGCCTCCTGGGTTCAAGTGATTCTCCTGCCTCAGCCTCCCAAGTAGCTGAGATTATAGGCATGCACCACCACACCCAGCTAATTTTTGGAGTTTTAGTAGAGACGGGGTTTCACCATATTGGCTAGGCTGCCCTCAAATTTCTGACCTCAGGTGATCCACCCGCCTTGGCCTCCCAATGTGCTAGGATTACAGGCATGAGCCACTGCTGGGTCATTTTCTTGAATTATTGTCTCAAATATGTTTTTCAGATTGTTTTCATTTTCTCTTTTCTTTTCTCAGAAATACCAATACTTAGTAGGTTTGGGTGCTTTACATAGTCGCATATTTCTCTGATATTTGGTTCACTTTAAAAAAATTATTATTATTTTTCTTATTTTTGTCTGACAGCTTAGTTCAAGTGACCAGTCTTCAAACGATTCTGAAATTCTTTCTTCTGCTTGGTCCAGTCCATTGATAAAGCTTTCAGTTGTATACTTAAATTTCTTAAGTATTTCAATTCCAGTACCTCTGGTTGATTTCATTTTCAGATGTTTATCTCTTCCTTTGTTTTCTGGAAGGTTTTTTTATATTGATTTTCACCCTCATCTTTGATGTCACTGAGCTTCCTTGAAATCCATGCTTTGAATTCTTTCTTTGTCATTTTTGAGTTTCCATTTTGGTTAGGGACCACTGCTGGAGAGCTAGTGTAATCCTTGTGATCTATGTAAGGCATAGGCTTCAAATATGTGTCTGAGTTTTATCCGGATTCAGGAAATACCTCTGTGTGTATGGGCAGTGGCTTGGTAGGAGATGGAGACTATCTTTCCTAGATATGAGACAGGTAGACTGGCAACTGGTCAGAATGATATCCCTACCCATGGCTAAAAAGTAAAAGAGGAAAGTGGCATTAATGGTGCACAGCAGGGACATGCACTAAGTAGCAGCTGCCATCACTTAGGAGAGAGGATTCAGTGACCTGGCCTTTCCCCAGGGCCTCCCTTTCACCTGCTCTCCAGAAAGCCAGGCTCCAAAGAAGCTGCTCCCGAGCCCCCAGAAACATGCTGGTGGGGAGTGCAGCTCAGAGCATTGCATAGTGGGTGTGGTCTTGGTCTTCTTACTCTGGAGACAAGTGATCATGGGAGTCTAGACTGTTCCAGGGCTTTAGGCTTAGCCTAATCCAAGCTCCTATACTTGGAGGAAGAAACAGATTTTTATTAAAGTAATCGAATCTGGCATCAATGATCAACCTGTTTTGCTGATGAACTAGGGAAAATAATACCCAATGACAGAAAAGTGGGTAGTATATGGGGATCCACAAACTAAGAATAAAGTGCAGCCTGTTTAGCCCCTAAATATTAAAGAGACCTATAGCTTTGAATATTGGTATATCTGTGAGTGATGCAGCCATTGAGGAATTATGGTATCGTCTTTGCGCACTGGCAGGGAATTGCTTGACCTTACACTGGTACTAACAGTGGCTAAGGGCATTACAAAGTGTTTTTCAATAGATTAAAATGCTACTGATAAAATCTTTCTTTTCATTTAAAAAAGGAAAGAATTTCACATTGACAGAAAATGTCAGTACAGGACAAAGGATTTTTACATCTACTGAATCAATTTGAGAGTAACATGAAAACCTGATCCTGCCAGCATCTAAGACTTCATTATGCATTCCCTATCAACAATGACACTCTCCTACATACTTCCAATACAACCAAAGAATACATTATTTGATCTAGTCCTTAGGTTCATTTTTTTAAAATGTTGTCAATTGTCTCCAAAATCTCTTTTGTAACTATAGGCCCTCTAGAGAGAAATACTTTCCCTTCACGCAAATCTGCTTTGCCCTGGTCTGACCCGGGACCTTGGGGACACTGCCCCTGTGCTGAGTTACTGAGATGAGCCAGCCCTGCAGCTTTGCCCAACCACCCCCATCCCCTGCTGATTTGCATGTTCCCAGAGCACAGCCCCCTGCCCTGAAGACTTCTTAATAGGCTGGTCACACTCTGTGCAGGAGTCAGTCCCAGTGAGAACACAGCATGGTCATGAGGGGTCCCCGCTCAGCTCCTGGGGCTCCTGTTGCTCTGGCTCCCAGGTAAGGAAGGAGAATACTGGGAATTTACTCAGCCAGTGTGTTCAGTAGAGCCTGGCTCTTGAGGGAAGCCTTCCTATAATATGACTAATAGTATGACTATTTGTGTTTATATTTCCAATCTCAGGTGCCAGATGCGACATCCAGATGACCCAGTCTCCATCCTCCCTGTCTGCATCTGTAGGAGACAGAGTCACCATCACTTGCAGAGCCAGTCAGGGCATTAGCAACTATTTAAATTGGTATCAACAGAAACCAGGGAAAGCCCCTAAGCTCCTGATCTATTACGCATCCAATTTGGAAACAGGGGTCCCGTCAAGGTTCAGTGGAAGTGGATCTGGGACAGATTTCACTCTCACCATCAGCAGCCTGCAGCCTGAAGATATCGCAACATATTACTGTCAACAGTATGATAATTCCCCTCCCACAGTGTTACAAGCCCGAACACAAACCACCAAGGGAAACAGAAGTGTGAGGCTCAGCTGCCCCAGCTGCTCCTTATGGTACCTTCCTCTGCTGACAGCCTTTTTCCGATTAAGCCAGGATTTGGAAGTTTTGGTAGAAAAGGCTAGGAAGTCTCCCCTCCATTCTAACTCTATTTTTTCTCCTTCAGCCCCTGCAGCACAGACATGACACTGTCCCTCCTGATTTAATAAATAACAGCAATTATGATACCTGAGGAATCGCAGTTATTGCATCTGTCCAGGTCATACATCACAAGAGAAACTACTCAAGAGAAACTACCAATTTCAAGAAGAAAATGTTTTATTTCATTTTTTAACTTTCAAAGTCATAGAATTTATTTATTATTTATAATATTTTATTTTAGTTTCAGTGGTACATGCGCGGGTTGGTTCTACAGATACATTGCATGTTGTGGGGGTTTGGAGTTCATATTGTTCTATCACCCAGGTAGTACACATAGTACCCAATAGTACTTTTTCGATCCTTACTCTCCTCTTACCCTCCAGTCTCAAGTAGGCTCTGGTGTTCATTGGTTCCTTTTTTGTGTCCATAGGTACTCAACGTTTTGCTCCCACTTATAAGTGAGAACACCTGGTGTTTGGTTTTCTGTTCCTGCATTTGTTCACTTAGGATAATGGTCTCCAGCTCCATCCACGTTGCTGCAAAAGACATTATATCATTGTTTTTTAATGGCTGCATAGTATTCCATGGTATATATGCATCACATTTTCTTTATCCAGTCTACCATTGATGAACACTTAGTCTGATGACATGTCTTTGGTATTGTGAATAGTGCTGCAATGAACACACATGTGCATGTGTCTTTATGGTAGAATGATTGATGTTCCTTTTGTTATATATACAAAAGGATCCCTAAAAATGGGATTGCTCAATTGAATGGTAGTTCTGATTTAAGTTCTTTGAGAAATTGCCAAATTGTTTTCCACAGTGGCTCAACTAATTTATAGTCCACCCAAAAGGGAATGTATAAGCATTACATTTTCTCTGTAGCCTCGCTAGCATCTGTAATTTTTTTGACTTTTTAGTAATAATCATCTCGACAGAATTAGATTTGAAAATACAAGACAGGAGATATGGTAGTCAGGAAGCTGACACTGGAAACAGGGAAATCTCAGTCGGTCTGCCAGAAGCCAGAGTTCATTTGTTCCTAAACGCATGGGCTGTCTAACCATGTGATCTTCTGCTCTGTCTAGGAAGTTCAGATACAAGGGTGCTGGTGCTGTCTGTTGATGGAACACCTCTCCAGGTGACTCTCCAGTCTTCACCTCAGTCTGCATGGCTGCCTGCAGGTGTCGGTGCTCAATCACCCTCTTCTTACTTTGAAATATAATGGGTGGGCTCCTCTGAGTAACTATAGGAGAAACCATAGAAAGATAAAGGGGTTTTGGGAAATGTACTTCTAGAAATGACGGTGAATATGGAGAATTGGGAGCTGACAGCCAAGTGAGGTCAATATTTTCCCAAATCTCAGAGTTTTCCTGCTATGACTTGGCTTCAGGATACATTTGCTTGTGCTTCTACATAATATTAGCAAGTCTGGGATCATTGCAAGAACACTTCATTCAGTCATAAAGTAAACAGAAAAATGAGGAAATTGCTTAGAATACATAGAAATTATTTGAGAAATGAAAAAACTTTTCTGGCTAAACAAACAAGAATATCTACACATGCATAGAATATATTGTTTCCTTAGCATGAAAACACTTTGCTGCTCAAAGTTTGTCCAGATGCCAGCCGGACATGAGGTTCAGCAGTGGGAATAGAGGTTCTCAAAACTGTTGAGGAGAAGAGAGCCTGACTCTGGGTTCATGAAAGTGTTGTACAGAAACAAGTGGTGTGTCTATAAGAGAATCACTCAAGGAATTGTCACCTGCCTGCATGGACAGCACCATTGTCTGTCTCCTCTAACTTTATCATCAGTGTCACTGTGATCACGTCACAAATGCAAAGTAGCAGATGCATCTTAGATATATTGCATAACAGTCTGCATTTTAATAAGCATATAGGTAATCTACAGGAGTTTTAAAGAAGCTGTGTTTTAGAAGACATTTACTTTAGCCAAATGTATTTCCTCACAATAAGACCATTTACATTAAAGTCGCATGTATAAAAACACATCTAGGCCAGGTGCGGTGGCTCATGCCTATAGTACTAGCACTCTGGGAGGCCAAGGTCGGGAGATCACTTGAGGTCAGGAGTTCGATACCAGCCTGGCCAACAAGGCAAAACCCCATCTCTACTAAAAATACAATAATTAGTCGAACATGGTGGTGCATGCTAATAACCTCAGCTACTCAGGAGGCTGAAGCATGAGAATCGCTTGCACGTGGGAGGCACACGTTGCAGTTAGCCTAGATCACTCCCACTGCACACCAGCCTGAGTGACAGGACCAGACTGTGCCTCAAACAACAGCAACAACAACAACAACAAATATTCGGCTTTATTTGTGACTAATGCAAAATTACATTTGAAAACATTTTTATATTCTAAAAGTCGGAAAACATCATTATTTCTCCATCAATGATGCAAATAACTTGATAATTAAGTACAGGAAACATTTTTAGAAACTTTAAGAGTTAGCAAAGTAAAAGAATAAATTACAATTGTATGCACTTGTGTTACTGATCATTAGACTTACATTTGTCTGTTCAGCTTTCTTTGAAAATTTTCTTTACTTTTGCTACCTGCTGTAGGAATGTTGTACCTTGGATAGGCTCTGCTTTGTTCCCAGATCAAACACAATCCAAAGGCTGGAGACAAGCTCAGTGCCCTGCAGCAGAACTACCCTGCTAAGCTTTTCCTTGATCAGCAAGATAATTGTTATCATGAACATCTCTGAATAGGAAAATAAATGCTTAATGTTATTAGCCACTGAGTTTTGAGTAATATATACATATGCACATTTTTTCCACAAGTGAGGCAAATTGCACTTTTGTAATTCAAATATTATTAGTTTAATTTCTTCTAAATATCTTTCTAAATGGTTTACTATTCATATTTATACCATCACATCTGATAAAATAACATCTATCTATATGAGTGGATGTGTAAATATGATATTGGTCACCTTTTACTCAAGTGGTCAGGTCAGAAAAGGCTGTTATCTGAGCCTGAGTGTAAAATATCCATCCTTGTTCACAGAATTTTATCTCTATGTCCACCTGTTTCCATCATCTAGATTCAGCAAATGGCATTTGGCAGAAGACTTTTGTCTCGTGCCAGGAACAAAATAGAAACCTATGGTCCCATTTTCTGTTTCTGTCCCAAATGTATCTAGCTGTCTCCCTTGGTAGTTGATGGAATCAAGTTAAAATGAAGAGTTGATCAGAACTTTATCTTCCAAGCACACCTTTTCCTTACTGCTTAGGGATCTTTCCCAAGGGTCCTGAATCTGCCTCAAAGAGCAACACTCAAGTAACTACAGGTGCAAGGACGACCACAACGGTACAGAAGAACAGGGACAGACTGACCCCTCAGGGTACCAATACCGTATTGCTGAAGACAGATGATTATGCTGTCAGTGCAGGAGACAATTCCTTGGGTGATCTTCTCATTAACACGCCATTGACTCTGTAAAACCCTTCCATCAACTCAAAACCAGCCCCTCTTTGTCTTAATAGTTTTGAGAGCCTGTATTCACACTCCTGAACTTCATTTTCTATAAATAAATCTGCTTTTTTTCTTCAAGCCGTTTAACTCTTTGGCTTTCCCAATCACTCTGTAGGAGGCAAGGACGTAGTTTTATTAATGCTACTCCAAGTACCACTGAAGTCTGCATCCATTCTGGAATTAGAGTCAGACAATATGCATCCAACAGTCCAGACATTATCTTGGCCAACCCTGAAGTTAAGCTCTTTTAGATGAGGACACAGCTCAGATGCTTACAGAGTGTATGACATTGGTAAGGTTGCTTAACCTCCCTTTGCCTCAGTTTGCATATCTTTGGAACTGTGACAATGATATGATCTACCTTTAGGTCTTTTTACAATTTAAAC
The DNA here is from genome assembly GCF_002776525.5 of Piliocolobus tephrosceles. Classification (NCBI taxonomy): domain Eukaryota; kingdom Metazoa; phylum Chordata; class Mammalia; order Primates; family Cercopithecidae; genus Piliocolobus; species Piliocolobus tephrosceles. Next base: position 91,723,070 of record NC_045448.1, on the reverse strand, counting down.
AAGGTAAAGCATTTAGAACAGTATTCAAGACATAATATATGCTGCTATTAATTTTGTTATTACTATTATTACTTTATTTAGCACTAAAATAATCATCATTATCATCACTAGACCAACTTAGCCAAGAGTTATGGGACACAACTTTAAATCTAATCCATGTATGTTTCTTCTACAAGCAGGATTAGATTTTGGGGCAGATTTTATTCATTAACCAGCTCACGGTGTTTAAAATCCTAGTGATTTGGTCTTGATCTATTCTAAAATGCTCAGCCTTTATTATACTCACCAAGATCTGTCCAGTGCATTTCTTCTCACCATTCACTACCAAAATTTTACCCAATGAAAAGGCAAAAAAGGAAAAGTGAAAGGGTATATATGAGGGTGATTTGGTAACCTGAAATATCACTTCATCTTTTTGCAAAGTCATCTGCTTTCTCTGGAAAGAATTTTCAAGTTGTGAGTATTTGATTTTTTTAACCCACATTGTACTTCTTCAAACACATTTCTTTTCAGCTATTTCCTCCAAAAGTCCCAGGCAGATTAAGTGTATCCAATAAAGTATGGTTAGCCTTTCTCTGATAGCCTCTCTCTATATACTCAAAAGTTTCCAGTTCCATATAATATTATTGTTTCATTACCATTCAAATACATAATTCCATTGAATCAAATACATAATTCCATTGAGTAGTAGAAGCAGCTGTCTCAGTTAGCTTTTCCCAAGATTTCCTTGCAAAACAGATTTCATTGGTTGTATTCATTTATCACCACCAGTAATAGGACGTGTGGACATTATTTAACTCCTGATATACATTGAAGATACATCCCATGTATAATACTGTTGCTGAAAATAAAAAAATAAAAATGTGAATCTAGTCAATAGAAGACTTCAAATAAACCCAAGTTAAGGGATATTCTCCAAAGTAACTGGCCAGTACACTTCAACAGTTTCAAGATCCTGAAACATGAGGATGGCTGCAGAAACCAGCAGCTTGTCATCAACGAGAGTGGATTTGAGCTGGTATGGAACAAGATTCTTTAGTGTTTCAAGCTAACTGTGATGAACTCTGCAAGAAATGGACTGTGCAAGCCCACAGCTTTGTTAGTTTAAGATGAGGGCCCTGGTTGGGGCAAGTGGTACCCCAGCTGAAAGTTACTAGTCCATTTCTGGTTCAAGAGAGTTATAGATTTGCTGAGATAATCTCTGCACAAATCCCTGGTGACTTAGAAGCTGCAAGTATGAATAACAGAGATTGAAGGAGGTGTAGTGATAAGTAAAAACACAGGGAAGTCGGAAGTGATTGCATCTTGCATGCACTTTTCAGGCCACACACAGATGGAATGGGAGAAGGTAGATTTATGAGTTCCAGATATTTGAGCAAAACTTCTGCCCAAATCATGAGTGACCACTAAGCAAACACATAGGCAGCTTTTATAAATCCAAGCTAAATATTAAAATTAAGAATGAAAAATTAACCGAGATATCAGTGATCAAGCATCACGGTAGGAGGTTGGGGAAGGTGCAGTAGATTCTTCAGTATAGATCCAGGCAAGTTATTAAAATATATTTAACAATGCTCAGGACAATAAAATAGAATCCAGAAACACATGATCTAAAATGTGCAGTTTTGAAATAAAAACCAAACCTTCGAAGAAAAAGAGAATTCTGACCAATATTGAGAGAATAAAAACAAAAGAGAAAAAGTACCTGAAAAAGTATCTGAAGAAAGGACTGCAGCAACTTTTCAAAAGTAATGAAATGCATTAATGTGTAGATTCAAGAAATTCAATAATGTCTGTTAGAATAAACACTATGAGATTCATAATTAAACATATAGTTCAAATGTTGAAAGACAAAGAGGAGAAAACTTAATGCATCAAGAAAAAACCAACTCAATATAAAAACTCAGGGAAACAATAATAAAACCATTGCCTAATATTTTATTGTAACCCAGGGAGTATAGAAGATAATCAACTTCTGGGGGGAAAAAGGCAGCCAAGAATTCTATTTCCAGTGAAAATATCCTTCAACAATAAAAGAAAAGGCCAGGCACGGTGGCTCACACCTGTAATCCCAGGACTACGGGAGGCCGAGATGGGCTGATCACGAGGTCAGGAGTTTGAGACCAGCCTGGCCAACATGGTGAAATCCAGTTTCTACTAAACATACAAAATTTCTTGGGCATAGTGGTGCACCCCTGTAATCCCAGCTACTTAGGAGGCTGCGACAGGAGAATTGTTTGTACCCAAGAGGCGGAGGTTGCAGTGAGCCGAGATGGTGGCATTGTACTCCAGCCCGGGTGAAAGAGTGAGACTCCATCTCAAAAAGAAAAAAAAAAAAAAAAAAAAAGAAAGAAAGAAAAGAAAACTAAAAATAAATAGCAGATATTTCTTACAAGATATTCAGAAGGAAATTCTTCACAATTTCAGGAAATAAAAGCAGTGAGCAACTCAAGCCCAGGGGTAGGATTGAAGCCACCCCCCACACACAAAAAAAGCAACAAGAAAGAAGTTAGACAACAACAACAAAAACAGTTAAAGCAAACTAAAAAATACTCTTCTTTCAATCCATGTAAATTTCATCCCAGAAAAACACAATCTATTGTGATAGACACCAGAATGCCTGAATGACAGTTAGCATGGTTGCGATAGAAGGAGAAATAACTAAGATGGTGCATGAGGGAAGCATCAGGAGAATTTGGAATTTTCTAGGGTTTCATCTGGAGAGTGAATATACATAAACTTCAGTCAGTTGTACTTTTAAGTTTGATAAGTTTTACTTGATGTGTTTTATCTCCATTAAAGAACAAAAACTTTAAAAAGACAGAAACCAGACTCTTAACATTGGAAAGAATAATGAAATATTAATAAAACTCAAACTATTAAAGAGAAGTGTAAAACGTGCCTGAGAAAGTGAGAAAAAATAAAACTCTATTAGAGAAAATGAAAGAAAACATTTAAATATGTCACTTCTGCCACTCAGGCCATATCAGATTTATCTTTATTATGGTTCTTCAAATGCAGAAGATATTTTGTGTCACTTTGCTCACAACAGAGCCTCTCTGCACTCCCCTTGGCTCTTTCCACCCCACTGCACCCACCAGGGGATTTGCATACTGTCCCCTAGGGAGGACCTTCCCTTGTGACTCTGAGATAAAACTCAGCTCTACCCTTGCCTTGACTGATCAGGACTCCTCAGTTCATCTTCTCACAATGCAGCTCCCTGTTCAGCTCCTGGGACTGTTGATGCTCTGGGTCCCTGGTAAGGATGGAAGGGAGATGGAAGAGGAGAATGGAGTGGGAGGGTGAGCTCTTGGGGCCCTGCTTCCTTTCATGGGTATTCAGTCCCGTGTTAGATGTGCCTTGCCCTCCAGGTTGGGGCATGTGGTGTTTAAATCAGTGACAGTGAGAAAGATTCTAGAAGGAGCAGGGGCCTGTGACCTGGAGAAGACTCTGACACAGAAAGAGGTGGATGGTGTGAGATAATTCAACTGACTCCCTTTTGCCTCAAAAATTTGATTCTTTGCGAAATTGAATGTTTTGGGATACAAACCAAAAATGCACTCACAAAAATAATGATTTTCATGAAAAATGTAACAGAAAACAAATAATGAAAATGCCTCGTAATGTTTGTTTATAACCTTGCACTTCTCTCTCATTACTTCAGGATCCAGTGGGGACGTTGTGATGACCCAGACTCCACTCTCCCTGCCCGTCACCCCTGGAGAGCCAGCCTCTATCTCCTGCAGGTCTAGTCAGAGCCTCCTGCATAGTAATGGAAACACCTATTTGCATTGGTACCTGCAGAAGCCAGGCCAGTCTCCACAGCTCCTGATCTATAAAGTTACCAATCGGGAATCTGGGGTCCCAGACAGGTTCAGTGGCAGTGGGTCAGGCACAGATTTCACACTGAAAATCAGCAGGGTGGAGCCTGAGGATGTTGGCGTTTATTACTGCATGCAAAGTACAAAAGATCCCCCACAGTGGTACAGCGCCGAACACAAACCTCTCTGCTGGGTGGCCCAGCTGCCCACATGTGTTGTTTGTCGGGGGAGCAGGCACCATAGAGGGCAAGACAGTAAAGAATTCAGGGGGATGAGTTGCAGGAAGCTGCTCCTATGAGTCCTGGGCTACACCTCAGGCCAAATCTACAGGAGAATGGTGGGGTCCAAGTGCCCACTGAGCAACCAGACATGATAATGGAGAAAACTGAATGAAAGTTTATCTAAATCCTCCCAGCCTTTCCTACATCTATTTTTCAACTAAAAGGATTCAGTGTAACGACTTTGTAATTAAGGCTGCTTCATGTCAACCTAAAACTGATATGTTTTTTGGATTTTCTTTTATTTGAATAGTTACTGGTTATAGATGCAGCTGGGATTGTTTAGTAACACAAAAACTGTTTCTCTTCTTCCCCCCACCTTCACACTTCCACATTTTCTTAGCATATGTCTCTCTCCAGCAAAGGGGCAGGCACAGCATTTTACACCACGATTTCAGGAATTACCCATGTCAAACAATGTACATTCCTGTTTTGGGGCTACTAGGTTGACTTTGTTAAATCCACTTAAAAACAAAAGTCACGTGTGCAATGTGTTTGACCAGTCTCAGGCACAGTAGGTTGAAATAAAAGGTGAGGATTTTGAATTGCAAATCAAAGGTTTTAGAAATAAATATTCAAGTTTGGAAGAATTAGGCAGCATGTGTGTTTTATGCCATACCCAACAGAATTTTGAAAAACATTAGATAACGCATGGCAATTTTTTGCCTAATACAAAATAAGAATATTAAGATTTTGGAAAGCAGCAGTGAAAGCAAGCATGAAGGACACGTGGCAGAGGTCAACTGTTGGTGCAAACCCAGCTCTGTTGCTCATGTTTGCTGGGGTCCCTATGCTGGTGTGGTTGGAGTTGTACTTCCAACCCAAGATGGAAACTTGTAAGTATTTTTTGGAAAGAATCAGGGTGTTGAATAGACCCCTGTGTGCCCTTCAAGGCTGTGCCCTGATGCCACTGCAAGTTCATAGGGTCTCTGTGCTTATTGTGGGGCTCTAGGAATTTAGTGACTCAAGGGTTACAGACGTTCCCGTGCAAAAGTGAGGTTAGGTCATATCACCTTAGGACCTAAGGTTAGGTCATGTCACACCTTCCTAGTCAACCCAGCAAGACATAGGTGAGCTTCCAAAAATTGATTTCACGTATGTCCTATATCTGGGGATGAAATGAGAGAGAATGGTCATTCGGGAGATACCTTATATCAAATGAGTTAAAATGTTAACCAGGGCTGAGCTATGGCTGGGAAGATCAGTAGGAGCTTCATGATAGGACCCTAAGGCCTATATTTTAGACCTGCATGAAAGACAATCAGTGCAGGATTAGAAGGGAAACTCAGGAGAATGTGGGAGCTTTCACTCTACGTTTCTCATCCAGTCTCCAGCGATTCTTCCTAACCCACACCTCAGCAAATGTCTCAATATGAAATCCAGCCTGGTGTTAAGAACTCAGCTCTTGCCTACTCTGTTAAAGCAGCTCCAAGAACTGCCAAACTTACGTGGATTCTCCTTCCTCATAGAGTCCCTCTGCTTGAGCCACGCTGGAATCTCCACCAACACTCAACAGTTGGCAAGTTTCATAAAATAACTCAATGAGAGATAAATGTCAATTGACCTAAAAGGGTGCATTTCTCCCACGAAATTTTAGGTAATTTGGTTCATTTTGTCTATAGTACTATGTTGTCATTATAAACATGATTTTAAAATGTATTACTTTTTTCCTGCTTTTGTTGAATTGCTTTTGTTTCTCTTCTAAGAACCACTACCTCATTCCTTTTACTTTTACATTTTAAATTAAGTTAAAATGGGAGAATGCCAACTTTGTTATTATATTATTAATAGAAGAAATTGATGTTGAGAACAATCAATAAAATGCACATGACATGGTCACATCTATGTTGAAAATGAAGGGAAAAAATCTGAAAAAAAGTATGGTAATTATGTCAGAGTTTACAATATCTGATACCACATATGATTTTGTATTCCACTAATAAATACATAGAAATGTATGCTTTAAATATACCACATTTAAAGAGTGCTCTAATAATATTTTTATCCAGAATGGAGACTATCAATTATGGTATTATGTAATGGTAGAAGTAATAAGCGTTTTAATTTAACAAACAAAAATGCTATATTATATTTATATTTTGAGACCTATGGTTGCAGCCTTGGCCCTGTGCACATTTCTAGAGGCAGCAGGCCAATAGTGCTCACAGCAGTATCTGGCATCCAGTACCTGTTCTATCACTCATGCAAATGGTCTCAGCTAATCCAGCATGAAGCCAAAGCAGTTGAGAATTGACACTATTGCTCTGAGTCTTGTTTTACAGACTACTTCATAATCTGTTTTTCTATCATTAAATATAAATTTTGAATATATTTGGACAGAATTGGCTTATGATGTCTAAGGTGATACTAAGGTGTCTCTACACCTTAGTTTCTTTTATCCTCCTCAGCCGCAGCAGCAGACACAGCAATGCCTCTCCTAATTTCATAAAAGAGTCATTACATATGAGGACTCTGGGTTACAGCATTGGTCCAGGTTCATACAACAAAAGAGAAGCTATTGTAGGTAACCCAAATAGAAAGTTTTTCCTAATATGGGAAATCCATGCCTAAATTACAACTTTTCAAAGACCAGAGGATATAATGTTTTAGGAAACCAGAAAGGCAAAAGAAGTGCCATGAAATCTACTTCAAGAAGCAATGGTGGCCAGGCACGGTGGCTCAGACCAGTAATGCCAGCACCATAAAGTATATATACACACACACACACACACAATATATACACACACACATATATATACACACACTATATATACACACACTATACATATAGTATATATAGTGGTATATATATGTATTTTATATACATACACCACTATATATTTATATATAATATATATTAATTACATATAATAAATTATATATAAATTATATATTAATTATATATAATTAATATATAAATTATATATATTTATAGTGTGTGTGTATATATATAGATACATACATATCACACATGTATTTTAAAAGGCCAAAAATAGCCATTGGAATCTTGCATAAGAATAACAGGCAGGGCTGGGCACAGTGGCTCACTCCTGCAATACCAGAAATTTGGGAGGCTGAGGTGGGCAGATCACCTGAGGTCAGGAGTTTGAGACTAGCCTGACCAACATGGAGAAACCCCGTCTCTACCAAAAATACAGAATTAATCAGGCGTGGTGGCGCATGCCTGTAATCCCAGCTACTCAGGAGGCTGAGGCAGTAGAATCGTTTGAACCCAGGTGATGGAGGTTGCAGTGAGCCAAGATTGCACCATTGCACTCTGGCCTGGGGAACAGCGCCAGACTCTATCTCAAAAAAAAAAAAAAAAAAAAAAAAAAAAAAAGAATAACAGGTCAGGCATGGTGGCTTATGTCTGTAATCCCAGCACTTTGGGAGGCAAGCCTCTCGCTTCAGGTCGGGAGTTAGACCACCCTGGCCAACATGGTGTAACCTTGACTCTACTAAAAAAATACAAAAAAATTAGCCAGGTATGATGGCACATTCCTGTTGTACCAGTTGCTCAGGAGGCTGAGGCAGGAGAATCAATTGAACCCAGGGAGCAGAGGTTGCAATGAGCCAAGATCATAGCACTGAACTCCAGCCTGGGAAACATAATAAGACTGTCTCAAAACAAAACAAAACAAAACAAAACAAAACAAAACAAAAAAGGAACAAAACTGAAGGAATAACACCAGGCAATATCAAACCCTGCTACAAATAACACTAATTAAAATATTTTGATTTGGTGAAGGGTGAGGACTTTAACCCTGTGCAATGGGTTAGATAATCCAAATACAGATCTACACATATGCAGTCACCCAATTTACAATAAAAGTGTTACCACGGGCCAGGCACAGTGGCTCATACCTGTAATCCCAGTACTTTGGGAGGCCGAGGTGGGCAGATCACGAGACCAGGAGTTTGAGACCAGCCCGACGAACATGGTGAAGCCCCATCTCTACTAAAAGTACAAAAATTATCAAGGCATGGTGGCACCTGCCTGTAATCCTAGCTACTGTGGAGGCTGAGGCAGGGGAATCACTTGAACCTGGGAGGTACAGGTTGCAGTGAGCCAAGATCGTACCACTGCATCCCAGCCTGGGTGACAGAGACTCCGTCTCAAAAAAAAAAAAAAAAAAAGTGTTACCATAGACCATTCCTACTGAAAGAGAAAAATATCTTGGTCAGGTAATTTAAAACAAGAGACACGTACTTTCTCACAGTTCTGAAGGCTGGGAAGTCCAAGGTAAAGGCATTGGCAATCTTTTCATCCCATGAGGGCTGCTCCAGCTTTCAAGATGGTGGCTTGTGGCTGTGTCCTCACATGGTAGAGGTAGAAGGGAAAAAGAGACAAACTCTGTGTGAAGCTAATTTTATTGCGTGTTCATCCCATTCACAGGGGTGGAACCATCATGAATAATCGGCTCCCAAAAACCCCACTTTCTAATATTGTGGCATGGGGTAAACAGGAATCTTGGATGAGATGCAGACATTCAGAAAAGAGCAGTAATCAGTAGAGAAATATATAATCAGTAATGGTATTGGATCAATAAGATATCTATATTACATAAAAATGAATCTTGACCTTTACATTTCACCTCTATATTATATAAATATCAACTCTAAATGAATCATAAACTGTAATATAAAGGCAAAATCATAAAGTTTTTAGTAAAGAGCATAAAAACATTTATCAAAAACAGGTGCAGAAGGAAATTTCTTAAAGAGGACACACAAAGCACCAGGCACAAAGACAAAGATTCACAAATTAGGCTTTATTTCTATGAATTACCTTTTATAGTGTTTTAAGCATATAAATTAAAAATATTATTTGATGAATACATATAGAAGAAATTAACTACAGAGAGGAAAATCAAATGATAAAGAATACGAGATTCAGAATTCTGATGAACTGTAGGGGGAGATAGGCATATGGCATCATGGAAACTCATTCAGAGATACCCTTTTAGAAGAACCTGTAGGATGGTAGGTGTTGTGGCAGCCATCTTGAAGGATATAACTGGCATCAGCCATCCTTGTGGCCCAAACAACTCATATCCCACTTACATGTTAAATGCTCTAAATCTCACCCTATCAAGCCTAAGTATTATTCCATAATAGTGTCAGGGCAAAGTTCAAAATATCATCATCAAATTGATGTCCTGGGGAACTGATGTCAGCAAGATAGCAGAGTAAGGGTTACCAGGCTTCACCCCTCACAAAACCCAGCAATTCAACAATTATCCAATGAGGACAATACCCTGGGAGGGCTGAGGAGTTCAATTCCAAACACGTAGCAACAGGATAGAGTAAAAAGCTAAGAATAAGCACATGCAAAGGATGGCTGGAAGCTGATGGCACACCTGGGAGCCCCGATACCTCTAGGAACAAAGAAAGGGGAAGCAATTGCTATCAGCCAGCGGTGGTGCCACTGTGGGCCCCATAGCCTGCGCTGTGGGAGGACCCTGCAGCCTTTGCTGCTGATAACCTCAGCAGCCACCCGGGCAATCCCCCACCATTCAGTTTTCCAAGTGGAGGCCCTTGAATGTTTCTTGTCCAGGGTCATAGCAGCCTGCTCCACAGGGGCCACTGGTGCTTTTGCCTGGGTGGTAACCTGCGGCCATTATCGCACACACCCCAGAGAGGGCGCTGCTGCTATACACACTCCTCAGGAAGGAGACATTGTTGTGTCTCCTGTGACAGGGCTACCTCCCAGCCTCTTGGCACCAACCTTACCCTCTGTGCTGCCCCAACCCAGGCCTCAGGGTCTCACCCCGCACTGGCAACTCAGACACTAAGCCACCTCTATGTGGACTAGCCCATGCCTAGCCACAGACCCACTGTCACTGCAAGGGTACCCTCGCTCCAGACCTTGTCGCTGTGGCTGCTCTGGAAATTGCCAAAGACATCAAATAAATTGAGACGTGGTTATGGGCACGCCTCAGAGATATTGCTGGTCTAGTTTCCAATCACTTCAATAAAATGAATATCATCATAAAGGGAGTGACATGCATTTATGGTTTTCTAGTGCGTATAAAAGTTATGTTGACACTATCTTGTAGTCGATGAAATGTACAATATTATTATGCCTAAAAAATGCACATACCTTAATTTTTTAAAAAACATTGCTGAACAATACTGACATAGAGACAGGAAGTAAGCGCCTACTGCTTGAAAAATGGCACCAAAAGACTTGCCTGAGGCAGAGTTGCCACAAACCTTCAATTAGTAAAAATCACAGTATCTATAAAGCACAATAAAGCAAAGCACAATAAAGCAAAGCACAATGAAAGGAGATATGGCTGTATCTTGAAAAAGGATGAGAGCTTTGGGTAAGGACAGTGTTAGGTTTTGAAGGGAAGGAAAGGGTTAAAGAAAGACAGACAGAGAGTTGGCGGCTCTACAGCAAAGCAGATTTTATGTCCAGCACAAGACTGTGGAGGTGGGGGACGAGCTTAATACCCACTGCCGCTTACAGGCTGGGGTATTTACAGGTATGGGCGGGAGGGTTCTGGGCAGTACGAGTTGCTGCCTGACAGGACATTAATAAGATATTCCTGTGGTCAGGAGGTTATGCCAAGGATGTTCTTTGGACCCTTTGCCCAACAGGGTGTGACAAGAGTGTTTCTTGGGCAAACTGTCCAGCAGAAGACGAGAGGGATGTCCCTGTAGTCAGGTGGTTAGGCAGGATGTCTCTCACAGTCCCAACCCCTGTGGAATGTTTCACTTTGACCGAGGTCTACAAAATGGCGGGTGGCTTACAAAATGGTGTGCTTCGGACTAACAGATAGGAAAAGTCTATGGCCTTTTGCCTGGGACTGCTTTTTTTCACCCTAGTTTCATCAACAGGAATTTTAGAAGTCTAGTTTTACCAACTGAAATGGCAGCAACAACTGGAAGCTTGTTGCCCAAGGGGATTGACTTGAGCTGGGATGGAGAGTAGGACAGGATCCTTCAGTGTTTTCGGCTAATGGTGCTGAACTCTGCAGGAAATGCCCAGAAAAAGCACGGAGTTTTGCAAGTCCAAGGTGATGACCCTGGTTGGGGAGAGTGGTACACCGGTTAAAACTTGATAATGGATTACTGGAAACCATGCAGTCATAGAATTGTAGAGATCGTCCCTGCACACATTCTTAGAATGAGCAGATGTGACTTAGCAATTGCATATATGAGTGAAGAGACCCAAGTGGACCCAGTGAATAAAAATGAAGGAGGTGTCTTTTATGTTCATGCTTCAAGCCACACATATACACAGTGGCAGAAAGTAGATGATTGAGCTCAAGGAGTTTGAGCAACACAAATGCCCAAGTTACTGGTGATTACTAAACTATGCAGGCACAGGTATGGCTAAAACTTAAAAGGAAAAAAAGTAGAAATATCAATGGCCAAACAGCTAGTAAGGTATAGATTCTGCAGCATAAGGCCAGGCAAGCTATTAAAAGGAAATTCAACACTCTTAGAAAAATAAAACAGAATCCAGAATTATGTATTAGTTTAGACATGTACAAAAATATATTATCTACAATGCTCATTTTTCCATAAAATCTCCTGAAAAGAAAGAGAAAGTCATAAACCATATTGAGATAAATCAGTCAGTGGAAGCTGACTCTGACTGTTCCTAAATACTGGATTTTGCTAAGAGTTTCAAGTGATGTCACATAAATGCTTCAAAGAATATTTAAAGCTGTGATCACGGACTGAAAAAGGAAAATATAAAGACAATGACTCAAAGAATGTGGTCTCTCAATAGAGAAAGGGAAACTATGGAAAAGGACCAAATAAGTATTCTAGTTGAAAAATATAAAAACAGTATGGAAAATTCACTAGATAGGGCAACAGGAGTTTAAGTTAGCAGAAGCACCAGTTTAGTAGAAATTATCTAATCTGAAAAAGAAAGAAAATAATTAAAGAAAAATAATCATGACCTTAGAAGTTTATTAGTCAATGTGAAGAACACCAGCAAATGTGCAATGGGTCAGAAAGAAGACAGAAAGTGGCCAAAAATATTTGGAGGGATGATAAAAGCTTTCAAGAAGCAATGAAACACATTCATCTATAGAGAAAAAAAAAATCAAAGAACTTATTTAGGACAAACACAATGATACACATAACTATACATATTATAATTAAAATGCTGAACCAATGACAAGGAGAAAATCTCAAATGCATCAAACATAAAATGACTCTCTATATACAGAAATACAGTGATAAAGTCATCAGCTAACTTTTCATCATGCCCAAAGGAGGCTAGAAAACAGTGGAATGACATGTTTAAATGCTGGAAAACAAAAAAACAAAACCAAGGAAGGATTCAATATCCACTGAAAGTATGCATTCAAAATAAAGGTAAAGGAAAAACATTTCATGATAAACAAAAATGAAGAGAAATGATTACTTAAAGGCATGTTCTTTAGAAATTCTCTTGGAAATTCTTCAGATTCACAAAAAATAACAGCAGACAGTAACTTGAATCCATAGGAAGGAAGGTCTCAAAAGTACTAGGGGAACAAAAACAAAAAAAGAGCTAGACCAAAGAAACATGTTTACTTCCATTCATATGAGGTTTCACATAGAGAAATCCAATCTATCTGGACAGACCTCAGAATGCCAGTTTCCTTCATTGGGAGTGGGGAACGGCTGTTCCCTGAAATGTAGGTACATGAGGGAAGAATCTGGAGATTCTGAAGTATTCTACAGTTTAATCTGGGTGGAGAATATATGTAAAACTTTATTCAGTTGCATTATTTAACATTTCTGTCCTTTACTTTGTGTGTGTTTTATTTCAATTTTTAAAAAATTGAAAAGGCCAAATCTGAATTCTTTTAATCAAAAATTCACAAAAACATAAGAATTAGTAAATATTTGTGGAAACTCGGCCTTATTAACAAGAAGTATAAAATGTGCCTGGGAAAGTGCTATGAAACAAGAAATCTGTTAGAGCAGACAGAAGGAAATACTTCAATTTCTCCCACATGGGCAGCATAGATTTTACGCCTACTGGTTTCCCTCTGAACAGAGAAGATATTTTGAACAGAGAAGTCATTTTGCTCACAAGAGAGTCTCCCACCCTCCCCTTGGTTCTTTCTACCCCACTGCACCCACCAGGTGATTTGCATATTGTGCCGTAGGGAGGACCTTCCCTTGGGAGTCTGAGATAAAAGCTCAGCTCTAAGCTTGTCTTGATTGATCAGGACTCCTCAGTTCATGATGAGGCTCCCTGCTCAGCTCCTGGGGCTGCTAATGCTCTGCGTCCCCGGTAAGGGCAGAAGGGAGATGGGGGAGGAGAATGGGGTGGAATGGTGAACTCTGGGGGTCCCACTGCCTCCTATGAGCAGTGAGCTCTGGGGGCCTCACTACACTCCTATGTGTGTTCCTTTCACGTATTGCACGTGCACATCTTGTCCTCCAGGATGGGGCTTGTGATGTTCAGATCTGTGAGAATGAGGAATATTTAAGAAGAACCAAGGATCTGTGCTCTGGGAAAGACTGACACAGAAAGAGGGGATGGTGTGGGGTCTTCTGGAGACCACTTTGAGCCATGGATTCCTAGAGTTTCATTTGGAAATTTTATATTCTTGAAATATGAACAAGTAAATATATGGCCTGAAACAAACAACAAATCAAAATTTATGAAAATGATGCATAAAGTATCTACATAACCTTGCTCTTCTTTGTATTTATTTCAGGATCCAGTGGGGATGTTGTGATGACTCAGTCTCCACTCTCCCTGCCCGTCACCCCTGGACAGCCGGCCTCCATCTCCTGCAGGTCTAGTCAAAGCCTTGTACACAGTAATGGAAACACCTACTTGAGTTGGTTTCAGCAGAAGCCAGGTCAACCTCCAAGGCGCCTAATTTATAAGGTTTCTAACCGGGACTCTGGGGTCCCAGACAGATTCAGCGGCAGTGGGGCAGGGACAGATTTCACACTGAAAATCAGCAGAGTGGAGGCTGAGGATGCTGGGGTTTATTACTGCATGCAAGGTACACACTTTCCTCCCACAGTGGTACAGCCCTGAACAAAAACCTCCCTGTGGGGTGGCTCAGCTGCCCACATGTGGTGCTTGACTGGGGAGCAGCTCAGCAGGGTCTCAGAATCTGTGTAAGAGGAAGATGCTGGAGAACCAGGGGACAATTCACAGCTGAGGACTCTGGACTTTGAGAGCCCAGCCACACCGCAGGCACCACTCCTTTATGCCCTGCCAGTTGCCACAACTTTTACTGTCATAAGCAGCAGGAGAATGAGGGGTCCAGGTGCCCTGTGAGTAAACAAGCAAGATGGAAGGGAGAGGAGAATGAAAGCTCACCCTAATGCTCCCTGCCTTGTGTACATTTGCCAATTAAATGTAATCAGCAGAGCAGACAGACCATTGACACAGATTGTGACTATCCATGTTGGATACATCTTTGGGTTTAGCAGTTGAGGACATTTGATAATATTTAATAATGGTATTTTGCCAGTTTTCTAACTTTCTGCTTCCCCTATTCTCCCACTCCCAAAAGACAGTAGAGATAGCAATCTACACTAGTTACCCTAAGGGGAAGCTGGCTGAGGCCAATCAGTGAAAACCTTGATTTTGGAGTATCAAATAGATTTTTGTAAATTCATAGAAGATACAAGATCCTAATGCTAAAACTGTTTAATTAGCCTTAGTTACCTTTTAATGATAGAAAAAATGAGTCCCTGAAATTCCAAAAGTTGTTTTCACAAATAAAAACCATATACTGGAAAATGTAGAGTATGTAATTGTTCCCATAGAAAACTGGAAAAGTACAGAATAATGTGAACATTTTTACTTCAAAATGTTAAGAATTTAAGACTGGGCAGACTGCAGGGATGAAAGCATGAAGGAAACATAGGATAGGTCAGCTTCAGTGAAACTGCCCTTGGCCTTTGGTAGGTAGGGATGTGGATGGTGGTGGAGTTGGCAGTTCGTGATGTGGACCCAGGAGGCCTGATATGTTTCTTGTGAAGAATCACAGAGTTGAAGGCACCACTACCTGGCTTCCTGGGTGGAGCCTGCATCACTGCGAATTTCCTGGGAAAATAGTGCTTTGGGAAGTGTTTTAGATCTGTAACCACCAAAGGCTTACTGAAATCCCTGTGGAAAGAGACCTGAGGTCATGTTGCTCATATCTTGTCAACCCAACACAGCCAAACAGAGCATCTAAAACTCATTCTGCCCCTAGAGACTGCTGGTTGGGTCTGGAGGTGTCACAGGCACTGACATGCTGAGCAGAAGGCCCAGCAGGGTCTGCACCAGCAGAGGGCAGGCATTGGGGGTGGATACCGGTGTCCATGACTCAGACATGTATTCGGGATGCTCTGTGCAGCCTTGGGGATTGGGGGAGCACATTGTATGTGTGGGATTTTTATGTCCTTCTAACCCAGCACCTCCATCCCTGGCTGCTGTCTCAGACCTCAACACGTGTCCCATGGAAAGCACGGAGCACATAGAGAGGCTGCCCTGTGCAACCCCCAAGGCTCAGCTGGATTCTCCTTTCTCAGGAGAGTTCCTCTGCCTGTGCCAAGTCAGAGCTTGTGTCCATAGGCAAACTTGGCGGCTGTGGCAGGAGGACAAAAAGTCAGGTGTGTCAACTCAACAATGAAAGGTTCTTTTTAGTATGGAATTTCAGATCATCCATTCCTCATTCCTTCCACTAGTTTCTAAACTCATTAAAATCTAACTTTGATATTCCATTATTTTAAATGGTTTGTACTTTTTGCAGTGGTTGTTTTGACCTGTCCACTTTTATCTACTTCACTGTACCTGAGAATGAAGATTCCTTCCATTGTTTTAACACAAGTACATTTTAGAAGTGACTATGTTGGTACTATGTGGTCAAAAAAAGGAAAATGTTTTCAAACAATAAATGGAATGTATTATTTTCACTGTATCTGGTCAGTACTTGTACATAAAGCTGATTACTACATTCTTGTAACAGTGATATAAAAAAACCGCTTTCCATAGAGTCAGTTTAAAATAGTGCTCTATGAATATCTGTGAATTAGTAATGAGCCTGTCATTTGCCTGCTATGACATAGTATGACTAAAGTAAACCAATGTTACAATCAATAGGATAAAGTAATCCAGATTTAAAGAAGTGTGTTTTATTAGAGATGATTTTCTATTAAAGATAATGGATTCCATGACAAGTATAATTAAGTCTGTAGCTTTAACCGGACACACCACATAGACAGTAAAAATTAGGTTTATAGCAAGTGGTGAATAAGACCAAATTCATGACAAGTCTCCAGAGTATATTTTTACAAATACCAACAAGTAAGGACACACATACAATCAAAATTTTATTCATTTCTGCATCACAGGCACCAGTTTGCAGCCTGGAGATGCTGCATGTTCTCCTGTGAGCGGAACCCTCACCAGCACCCTGCACAGCCTGAGGACCTCAAACACAGCCTCCCTAGGATGCTCAGCCTCTCAGTGCAGCCCCAGCAACTGCAGCACCCAGAGATGGAGCCCACAGCAGGTGGGCTCAGGCGAAAATGGCTGGAGAGCCTTTAAAGAAGAGGCCATGAGTCCTCACTTACAAGCATGGGCTCCGCTTCTGTGCGAAAAGGGCCAGGGCCCCCGAGGAAGCCTCCCAAAGCCTCTTCCTTCCTCCAGATATTGGGTGCTCAGGCCTCGTAGATTCTCCAGGGAGTGGCTGCCATGTCCTCTCTGGAGCAGCCATGAAGTTCCCTGCTGTCCTCATGGCTTCAGGGATACTCGTTCACGTCACTGGGAGGGGATCCTAGTGGGTCATGACCTCACCTGCTCCTGCTGCCTCTGATGACCTTCAGGACACTTCCTCCTCCCTTTGCCAAAGGACCCCACTTTCACCAACCCTCTGGAGGAAGGAAAGCTGTCTGCACTGCATGATTATTGCTTTTGAGCAAGTCAAGGCTCACAGGGGTCTCACACTTGCACAGCCCATATTAATATTACATGATTCCTATTTCCACTTTTCCTATCTTCCGGTTTTGTCTGCACACTTACTCA
Organism: Piliocolobus tephrosceles; assembly: GCF_002776525.5. Taxonomy (NCBI): domain Eukaryota; kingdom Metazoa; phylum Chordata; class Mammalia; order Primates; family Cercopithecidae; genus Piliocolobus; species Piliocolobus tephrosceles. The sequence goes on along the minus strand of NC_045448.1, from coordinate 91,705,971 downwards.
CCCTGCCAATCCACTTTCTCTTGTGAAGCTGCTAATGTGGGTTTTTATTTCCAGGCTGATGTGACTTCTTTGCTGCGATACTAGACATGTGCTCATCACATGCCCACATTTTTAAGAATAAAATATTTTGAGCACAATTTGCTCTTGTTGTACTCATATGTCAGGGTTGCAACCCAGGGAATTGGTTTGAAAATGTATTTGCTAAAATGCATGAATATTTCTAGAAATTCAGGGTTATAAATTCAATGCCTTCTTGCATCCCACAAATTTTGATATGGGTTTTCTTTCACTTCAAATTTTTTGAAATGTCCATCTCTTGATTTCATCTGTGTCCCAGACTTTATTTAATAGTATGTTACATAGTCTAAAAATATTCAGATTTTTTTCTGATAGCTTTCTGTCATTGATTCCTAATAAATTTCCCTTGCCTTCTGAAACTTTATTTTGTGTGATTTAAATTCATTTAATTTCTTTGAAATATCCTATGGCCCTACGCATGATCTGTCTTGCTAATGTTTTAAAATGGCTATGGAGTCTGCTGTAGTGGTGGAGTGTTCTCTAAGTGTCAATCCTGCCCACACGGTTGAGAGCTTTGGCAAGTCATCTGTATCTGCACTGGCGCAGAGACAGTGTTGCCTACAGTGCAGGCTGGACCTGCTGCAGAGCCTTTTCTGCCCTGGGTTCCACTAAAGGCTGGGAAGACTCCATGTCACCTGGATGGTGGGCCTGACCAATATTCCATGGTGTAGAATCTGTTGCCTCCAGATTCCAAAAAGGCCACTGTGAGCTTCCTTCATTTTTTAAAATAAAGATGCTCATGAAACAGAATAGAATGGAAGACATATGCCTATCATCAGGAACTCTGACTCTCTCCATGTTTATGGAGCACATATTACAGTAACCTTATTGATAAGGGTAAATCATTTAATGCCATTTGATGGCAGCTGTAGAGCTGAGTACCCAGAAATACGAGCTGCAGTGCAATGCCAGCTGGGAGAAGTCAGCCTCCCAACCATAGCCACAATATGACCAGGCAGCCACAAAGAGTTCTCAGGGAATTTTCTGATAATTTCCTTGTGTTGTGGCAGTTTCTGTCCTGGCTTTCTAATGAGGAAGGTGTAAAAGTTGACACTGTGATGTCCTGACTTCTACTGCACCAACTCTTAACCAGTCCTTCTGTCAATAACTCAGTAAGAGACACAAGTCACATCCTCGATGGGTATTTTAACCCTGTTCCAAGTTCTGGTGTAAAGTTTTTACTTTTTCTATGGATTTGCCTATTCCATTAAACATTTTAATGTCTTGAATATGGTTGTGCAACTCATGCCTCTCAGTCTCTTTGCAAATATTAATATTGGGGCAAATTTAATAACAAGTTTCTCATGATGTTATATTTTCTCTACCAGTCCTAAATAAGCTGAACTGGATGTAATGACAAATATTATAAGCTAGTTTGAACTCAAGACAAATTACTTTGACTGAAATTTATTACCTTAACATCAACCTGGAACCAGAGGATGTTGCTGAAGTTTAAGGACCTATTCAGGAGTATCATAAACTTGCACGTATTTGCTACAATCTTCCACAGGATCAATAGGTTTTCTGTTTTAATGTGCTAAATATAGATTCTTTTTGTGCAATCAGATCTTCGGGGATAAGCAAATGACAGAAATTATCATATTAGGCTTTAAATTTTACCTAGGGTGGCTAGGATTTCACAATACAAAAAGTCATTTTCTAGGTTGATGATGTTCTTCATTTGCTAGGGTAGGAATATTAAATATGAGTAAGAGCTGGTAAAGTAAGTTTCTAAGACATGGTCATGCCTATAGTCTTTTGTCACAGTTTATAATTTCATGCCCTGACTGCTTCTGGGAGGTTAACATTTATTTTGTTTTATTTCATTACTGATCCTGCATTCTTTTCTTGCTAGGATATATTTTAGAAAAGCAAATTTCTAGAAGTACTGAAATTTGAGCACAGTTGATGCTTCATAGAGCATGTGAACTTTGGGTGATCACTGACTCCTGGCCAAGAAAGGACCAGTCAAAGTGAAATTTACTACTGTGGCGTGAAGCTGCTGCTTCCATAAGGCAGAGTCACCATTTCCAGGCGTCCATGTAGAGGTTGTACAATTATTGTTATTCTTCTTATTATTATTGTTATAACAAGGAATGAGCACCAGGAAATTTGTTCAGCCTGTGCCTCTTTCTTCTGAACTTTAGATTTTTGTGAACAGGAGTTGACAGGAAGAGGCTAAAAGAGAATTTCAGTTGATTTTGTAAATTAAGTGATTCAATTTTGTATCTGAGTTTTCCTCAAGGTCTTAACATTTCTGCATTCAAAATTCATATGAGTATTTTGTGGATCTTAAAATTAATATAAAATGAGGAGTACTAAGTTTCAGAATTCTCAAATTATATTTTTAATTTTTCTGTAGGTGAACTCTTTTCTCTAAATTAAACAGTAAGAAACAAATTTCTGGGAGCGGAGCAAGATGGCCGAATAGGAACAGCTTCAGTCTCCATCTCCCAGCGCGAGCGACACAGAAGACCGGTGATTTCTGCATTTTCAACTGAGGTACTGGGGTCATCTCACTCGGGAGTGCCGGACAATCGGTGCTGGTCAGCTGCTGCAGCCCGACAAGCGAGAGCTGAAGCAGGGCGAGGCATCGCCCCACCTGGGAAGCGCGAGGGGGAAGGGAGTCCCTTTTCCTAGCCAGGGGAACTGAGACACACAACACCTGGAAAATCGGGTAACTCCCACCCCAATACTGCGCTGTAACGCCGGCACACTGGAGATTATATCCCACACCTGGCCGGGAGGGTCCCACGTCCACGGAGCCTCCCTCCTTGCTAACACAGCAGTCTGCGGCAATCTAACCACAAGGCAGCAGCGAGGCTGGGGGAGGGGCGCCCGCCATTGCTGAGGCTTAAGTAGGTAAATAAAGCCGCTGGGAAGCTCGAATTGGGTGGAGCTCACAGCAGCTCAAGGAAACCTGCCTGTCTCTGTAGACTGTGCCTCTGGGGACAGGGCTCAGCTAAAGCAGCAGAGGCCTGTCCAGACGCGAGCGACTCTGTCTGACAGCTTTGAAGAGAGCGGTGGATCTCCCAACACGGAGGTTGAGATCTGAGGAGGGGCAGTCTGCCTGCTCAAGTGGGTCACTGACCCCTGAGTAGCCTAACTGGGAGACATCTCCCACTAGGGGCAGTCTGACACCCCACACCACACAGGGTGGAGTACACCCCTGAGAGGAAGCTTCCAAAGCAAGAATCAGACAGGTGCACTCGCTGTTCAGCAATATTCTATCTTCTGCAACCTCTGCTGCTGATACCCAGGCAAACAGGGTCTGGAGTGGACCTCAAGCAATCTCCAACAGACCTATAGCTGAGGGTCCTGACTGTCAGAAGGAAAACTATCAAACAGGAAGGACACCTATATCAAAACCCCATCAGTACGTCACCATCATCAAAGACCAGAGACAGATAAAACCACAAAGATGGGGAAAAAGCAGGGCAAGAAAAGCTGGAAATTCAAAAAATAAGAGCGCATCTCCTCCTGCAAAGGAGCACAGCCCATCGCCAGCAATGGATCAAAGGTGGTCAGAGAATGATTTTGATGAGATGAGAGAAGGCTTCAGTCCATCAAACCTCTCAGAGCTAAAGGAGGAATTACATACCCAGCGCAAAGAAACTAAAAATCTTGAAAAAAGAGTGGAAGAATTGACAGCTAGACTAATTAATGCAGAGAAGGTCATAAACAAAATGACAGAGATGAAAACCATGACACGAGAAATACGTGACAAATGCACAAGCTTCAGTAACCGACTCGATCAACTGGAAGAAAGAGTATCAGCGATTGAGGACCAAATGAATGAAATGAAGCGAGAAGAGAAACCAAAAGAAAAAAGAAGAAAAAGAAATGAACAAAGCCTGCAAGAAGTATGGGATTATGTAAAAAGACCAAATCTACGTCTGATTGGGGTGCCTGAAAGTGAGGGGGAAAATGGAACCAAATTGGAAAACACTCTACAGGATATCATCCAGGAGAACTTCCCCAACCTAGCAGGGCAGGCCAACATTCAAATTCAGGAAATACAGAGAATGCCACAAAGATACTCCTCCAGAAGAGCAACTCCAAGACACATAATTGCCAGATTCACCAAAGTTGAAATGAAGGAAAATATCTTAAGGGCAGCCAGAGAGAAAGGTCGGGTTACCCACAAAGGGAAGCCCATCAGACTGACAGCAGATCTCTCGGCAGAAACTCTACAAGCCAGAAGAGAGTGGGGGCCAATATTCAACGTTCTTAAAGAAAAGAATTTTAAACCCGGAATTTCATATCCAGCCAAACTAAGTTTCATCAGTGAAGGAGAAATAAAATTCTTTACAGATAAGCAAATGCTTAGAGATTTTGTCACCACCAGGCCTGCCTTACAAGAGACCCTGAAGGAAGCCCTAAACATGGAAAGGAACAACCGGTACCAGCCATTGCAAAAACATGCCAAAATGTAAAGACCATCGAGCCTAGGAAGAAACTGCATCAACTAATGAGCAAAATAACCAGTTAATATCATAATGGCAGAATCAAGTTCACACATAACAATATTAACCTTAAATGTAAATGGACTAAATGCTCCAATTAAAAGACACAGACTGGCAAACTGGATAAAGAGTCAAGACCCATCATTCTGCTGTCTTCAGGAGACCCATCTCACATGCAGAGACATACATAGGCTCAAAATAAAGGGATGGAGGAAGATCTACCAAGCAAATGGAGAACAAAAAAAAGCAGGAGTTGCAATCCTAGTCTCTGATAAAACAGACTTTAAACCATCAAAGATCAAAAGAGACAAAGAAGGCCATTACATAATGGTAAAGGGATCAATTCAACAGGAAGAGCTAACTATCCTAAATATATATGCACCCAATACAGGAGCACCCAGATTCATAAAGCAAGTCCTTAGAGACTTACAAAGAGACTTAGACTCCCATACAATAATAATGGGAGACTTCAACACTCCACTGTCAACATTAGACAGATCAACGAGACAGAAAGTTAACAAGGATATCCAGGAATTGAACTCATCTCTGCACCAAGCGGACCTAATAGACATCTATAGAACTCTCCACCCCAAGTCAACAGAATATACATTCTTCTCAGCACCACATCACACTTATTCCAAAATTGACCACATAATTGGAAGTAAAGCACTCCTCAGCAAATGTAAAAGAACAGAAATTATAACAAACTGTCTCTCAGACCACAGGGCAATCAAACTAGAACTCAGGACTAAGAAACTCAATCAAAACCGCTCAACTACATGGAAACTGAACAACCTGCTCCTGAATGACTACTGGGTACATAACGAAATGAAAACAGAAATAAAGATGTTCTTTGAATCCAATGAGAACAAAGATACAACATACCAGAATCTCTGGGACACACTGAAAGCAGTGTGTAGAGGGAAATTTATAGCACTAAGTGCCCACAAGAGAAAGCAGGAAAGATCTAAAATTGACACTCTAACATCACAATTAAAAGAACTAGAGAGGCAAGAGCAAACACATTCAAAAGCTAGCAGAACGCAAGAAATAACTAAGATCAGAGGAGAACTGAAGGACATAGAGACACAAAAAACCCTCCAAAAAATCAATGAATCCAGGAGTTGGTTTTTTGAAAAGATCAACAAAATTGACAGACCGCTAGCAAGGCTAATAAAGAAGAAAAGAGAGAGTAATCAAATAGACGCAATAAAAAATGATAAAGGGGATATCACCACCGACCCCACAGAAATACAAACTACCATCAGAGAATACTATAAACACCTCTACGCAAATCAACTAGAAAATCTAGAAGAAATGGATAATTTCCTGGACACGTACACTCTCCCAAGACTAAACCAGGAAGAAGTTGAATCCCTGAATAGACCCATAGCAGGCTCTGAAATTGAGGCAACAATTAATAGCCTACCCACCAAAAAAAGCCCAGGACCAGATGGATTCACAGCTGAATTCTACCAGAGGTACAAGGAGGAGCTGGTACCATTCCTTCTGAAACTATTCCAATCAATAGAAAAAGAGGGAATCCTCCCTAACTCATTTACGAGGCCAACATCATCCTGATACCAAAGCCTGGCAGAGACACAACAAAACAAGAGAATTTTAGACCAATATCCCTGATGAACATCGATGCAAAAATCCTCAATAAAATACTGGCAAAACGGATTCAGCAGCACATCAAAGAGCTTATCCACCATGATCAAGTGGGCTTCATTCCTGGGATGCAAGGCTGGTTCAACATTTGCAAATCAATCAACGTAATCCAGCATATAAACAGAACCAAAGACGAGAACCACATGATTATCTCAATAGATGCAGAAAAGGCTTTTGACAAAATTCAACAGCCCTTCATGCTAAAAACTCTCAATAAATTCAGTATTGATGGAATGTACCTCAAAATAATAAGAGCTATTTATGACAAACCCACAGCTAATATCATACTGAATGGGCAAAAACTGGAAAAATTCCCTTTGAAAACTGGCACAAGACAGGGATGCCCTCTCTCACCACTCCTATTCAACATAGTGTTGGAAGTTCTGGCTAGGGCAATCAGGCAAGAGAAAGAAATCAAGGGTATTCAGTTAGGAAAAGAAGAAGTCAAATTGTCCCTGTTTGCAGATGACATGATTGTGTATTTAGAAAACCCCATCGTCTCAGCCCAAAATCTTCTTAAGCTGATAAGCAACTTCAGCAAAGTCTCAGGATACAAAATTAATGTGCAAAAATCACAAGCATTCTTATACACCAGTAACAGACAAGCAGAGAGCCAAATCAGGAATGAACTTCCATTCACAATTGCTTCAAAGAGAATAAAATACCTAGGAATCCAACTTACAAGGGATGTAAAGGACCTCTTCAAGGAGAACTACAAACCACTGCTCAGTGAAATCAAAGAGGACACAAACAAATGGAAGAACATACCATGCTCATGGATAGGAAGAATCAATATCGTGAAAATGGCCATACTGCCCAAGGTTATTTATAGATTCAATGCCATCCCCATCAAGCTACCAATGAGTTTCTTCACCAAAAGGAAAAAACTGCTTTAAAGTTCATATGGAACCAAAAAAGAGCCCGCATTGCCAAGACAATCCTAAGTCAAAAGGACAAAGCCGGAGGCGTCACGCTACCTGACTTCAAACTATACTACAAGGCTACAGTAACCAAAACAGCATGGTACTGGTACCAAAACAGAGATATAGATCAATGGAACAGAACGGAGCCCTCAGAAATAATGCCACACATCTACAACCATCTGATCTTTGACAAACCTGACAAAAACAAGAAATGGGGAAAGGATTCCCTATGTAATAAATGGTGCTGGGAAAATTGGCTAGCCATAAGTAGAAAGCTGAAACTGGATCCTTTCCTTACTCCTTATACGAAGATTAATTCAAGATGGATTAGAGACTTAAATGTTAGACCTAATACCATAAAAACCCTAGAAGAAAATCTAGGTAGTACCATTCAGGACATAGGCATGGGCAAGGACTTCATGTCTAAAACACCAAAAGCAACGGCAGCAAAAGCCAAAATTGACAAATGGGATCTCATTAAACTAAAGAGCTTCTGCACAGCAAAAGAAACTACCATCAGAGTGAACAGGCAACCTACAGAATGGGAGAAAATTTTTGCAATCTACTCATCTGACAAAGGGCTAATTTCCAGAATCTACAAAGAACTCAAACAAATATACAAGAAAAAAACAAACAACCCCATCAAAAAGTCGGGAAAGGATATGAACAGACATTTCTCAAAAGAAGACATTCATACAGCCAACAGACACATGAAAAAATGCTCATCATCACTGGCCATCAGAGAAATGCAAATCAAAACCACAATGAGATACCATCTCACACCAGTTAGAATGGCAATCATTAAAAAATCAGGAAACAATAGGTGTTGGAGAGGATGTGGAGAAATAGGAACACTTTTACACTGTTGGTGGGATTGTAAACTAGTTCAACCATTATGGAAAACAGTATGGCGATTCCTCAAGGATCTAGAACTAGATGTACCATATGACCCAGCCATCCCACTACTGGGTATATACCCAAAGGATTATAAATTATGCTACTACAAAGACACATGCACACGTATGTTTATTGCGGCACTATTCACAATAGCAAAGACTTGGAATCAACCCAAATGTCCATCAGTGACAGACTGGATTAAGAAACTGTGGCACATATACACCATGGAATACTATGCAGCCATAAAAAAGGATGCGTTTGCGTCCTTTGTAGGGACATGGATGCAGCTGGAAACCATCATTCTTAGCAAACTATCACAAGAAGAGAAAACCAAACACCGCATGTTCTCACTCATAGGTGGGAACTGAACAATGAGCTCACTTGGACTCGGGAAGGGGAACATCACACACTGGGGCCTATCATGGGGAGGGGGGAGGGGGGAGGGATTGCATTGGGGACTTATACCTGATATAAATGATGAATTGATGGGTGCTGACGAGTTGATGGGTGCAGCACACCAACATGACACATGTATACATATGTAACAAACCTGCACGTTATGCACATGTACCCTAGAACTTAAAGTATAATAATAAAAAAAAGAAGGTTATAAAACAACAAACAGATTTAACCCAAAGAAGACTATCTTGCTAAAAAGGCATTTTATAATGAAATTTCCAAATATCGAGGATAAAGAAAAGCAGCAAGAGAAAAGAAACAAAAAACATACAAAGAAGCCCAAATACATTTGGCAGCAGACTTTTCAGTGGAAATCTTACAGGCCAGAAGAGAGTGGCATGACTTATTTATTTTAAAGTGCTGAAGGAAAAAAAAACCAAACTTATACCCTAGAATAGTACATCTGGTAAAAATATACTTCAAACATGAAGCAGAAAAAAAAAAAAAAAAAAAAAAAAGACTTTCCCAGACAAATCAAAGTTGAGGAATTTCATCAATACCAGACATTTCCTATAAGAAATACTAAAGGAGATACTTCAGTAAGAAGGAAGATATTAATAAGCAATAAATAATCACCTGAAGTTATATAACTCACTGGTAATATTAAGTATACAGAAAAATACTGAATTTTTTTATTTATGGTAAATATTTACATTTACAGAATATAAAAATATTTTAAGACTAACTGTGGTGTGTAAACAACTGTTAACCTAAATAGAAAGGCTAAACAATGAACCAATCAAAAATAATAACTACAACAATTTTTCAAGACATAGAACAATAAGATATAAATAGAAACAACAAAAAGTTTGTTCACAGAGGAGCCTAACCCTATAGCCACCATTACCCTGTGCCATGAGGAGTACTGCCAGACTACTGGCAATGTTCTCATAATTCTAAAGGTCTCTTGAGTCCGCTTATTGTGAATGGAAACAACAAAAAACAACAAAAATGGGGGTATGTAATTAAAGCACAGAGTTTATATTAGGTTTCTTTTTACTTGTTTGTTTATGCAGAGTATTAAGTGGTTATCAGGTTAAAATAATGCGTTATAAGATAGCATTTGCAAGCTTCATGGTAACCTCAAGCCAGAAAACATACAACAAATACACAAAAAAATAAAAAGCAAGAAACTAAATCATATCACCAGAGAAAATCACCTTTACTAGAGGAAGACAAGAAGGAAAGAAAGAAGGGAGAGAAGACTATAGAACAATCAGAAAACACATAGCAAAATGGCAGGAGTAAGTCATTTATCAATAATAGCATTGAATTTAAATGAACTAAACTCTGCAATAAAAGGATATAGACTGGCGGAATGGATAAATTAACAAGACTTGTTTATCTGTTTTCTACAAGAAACACACTTCAACTATAAAGACACACATAGAGCAAAAATTAAGAATTGGAAAAATATCTCATACCAATGGAAACCAGTGAAAATCAGGAGTCACTATACTTATTTCAGACAAACTAGATTTCAAGACAAAATCGTAAGAGACAAAAAAGTTCAGTATATAAGGTTAAGAGGTCAATTAAACAAGAGGATATATCAATTTTAATTATATACGTACCAAACATGGAAGCACCCAGATACGTAAAGGAATTATTGTTAGAACTAGAGAGAGAGATAGGCCTTAATACAGTAAGAGCTGGAGACTTCAATCTTTCACTTTCAGAACTGGACAGATGTTCTAAACAGAAAATCAACCAAGAAACATCAGGCTTAGTCTACACTATAGATCACATGGCTCTAATAGATATTTATGGAACATTTCATCCAACGGCTGCAGAATACACATTCTTTCCTCAGCACAAGGATCATTCTCAATGCTAGATCATAAGTTATGTCACAAAAAAGTCTAAAAACATTTAAAAAGTTGAAATATCAAGCATCTTCTCTGACCACAATGGGAAATAGAAATTAATAACAAGACGAGAATACACAGACACATAGAAAGGAACAACGTACATCCGGGCTGATAGGAGGGCAAAAGGGTGGGAGGAGGGAGAGGATCAGGAAATAATTAGTGGGTACTAGGCTCTTGTTGACCAAATAATCGATATAGCAAACCCCCATGACACAAATGTATCTATATAACAAACCTATATATGTGCCCTTGAACTTAAAATAAAAGTTTATTTAAAAAAAAAAAAAAAAAAAAAAAGGAACTACACACTGATCTACATCCAAAGCAATCTTCTGAAGTCTGACTTTGGTTAAATGAGATTAACATTTATGTTCACTTTCACCAGTGCAGCATTCAACTGAGAGTTCAGGAGGCGATGCATATGTGGATTTTGCTATATGAAAACTGATCCATAGGCAACAACAAGAAAAACATTTAGCTCGAGCTTTTGAAAAGGAGACTCCCCAAAAATAATGTTTGTCTGAATTTTTTAAAAAGAGGGATCAGATTCCTTTATTGCCAGTCTTGAGAGAAGGCAGGCTACTTGTACTTCTGCCCCCTGACTTCCTGAGCCATTTATTCATGCTTACATGGTCATCGCTTTAAAGAGTCAGCACATCTATAAGAAGAGCATCTAAAATTGGTAGAATGTCATACCCAAGTGGACTTCTTTGATTCGTCAAACTCAAATATCAAGAAAAGGTAAGTAAGAAATAACATGTTGTCAGGTGCCTTAGTCTGTATATGTGTGAGCTGTTTGTATGTGCTCTGAAACAGCTGTTTTCAATCTTTATTCCACTTATTTTATGAATATGCCCAAAACTTCCCCAGCAGGAGCTCCTCCTAGTATCACACCTGAAGGAAATACAAATTGTAATTAGACACGTCTGGTCGCAATGGATTTTGGATGCCTCCCTGAGGTCACACATCAGAGCCTCCCCTCCCTTCCAAGGACTGACTCCCTGATCCTCTCCATCAAGCCCCACCCATGGCAAGGGCCTTTGTTTCTACTGTGTTGAGTATAATTAATTATTACTGTACATTTTACATGCAGACTATGTTTATTTAACTTTAAAGTGATGCTTGATTCTCCTATAAATGTGTTTTTTCATGTCCAATATAACTTTTCAACTGCAAAAATAGTAGAATTTTAATTGAGGGAAATGCACCTTATATTTTTTAATTTAAAAAATGCACACATTTTTGCATTTAATGAATTTTCACTTAATGTCAGAGTGTTCAGGAACAAATACAAGCCATCATGTGAAGGTTGGGTGCACGTGAGTAAATAAGATAAATTTTTGATTCCATGTACTGATAATATCCAGTAGGGAAATAAGCCACTCAGGGAATAATAACTACATGATAAAAATGAATAGAATAATTTCAGTTGTTGACAAATCGCATACGAATCAGGCAGTGGTTAGAGGTATCTGGAAGTTGAGGACATTTATATATGTTGATCAGGAAAGATCTCGGGGTCATTCTTGAGATGCATCTGAGTGGTGAAGAGACAGCCAGGTGACCATAAAAACAATGATCACCATGGGAAGGGCGCAGAGACGGGGAGATTTCAGATAAACCACTGTTTATTAAAATAAGTATTTTTAGCTCTTTAATAGTTAAAAATAGGCCATAATAATCAGATGTCTTCTGTGATTTTGTTCCTTTCAGAGTAAAATTTACTATAGTACCTTTCCTTTAAAACCTTGGTCTGGGTCACACCCATAACATAGAACCTTCTCTGCTTCAGAAACTGGAGGCCCAAGTCTGCACCCTTGTTGCTTGTCTGCATGCTCCACAAAGCCCCTCCCTGCCACTCAAGCCCTTATCAGTGGGTGTTGCCTCTGGGGTAGGATCACTTGAGACAGGGGCTGCACTGGACACTAGGCATGGGCTCTGGCCCTGAGGCCCTGGCTTCTGCTGTGGGAGCTCCATGGAAAAGGCCTCATATGTCCTGTAGAACCAGATAGACACCATTGCTCAGTGAACAACACAGCATTCATCTCCCACTTGATAAGCCAGCAGGGTTCTGCTGGGAAGCCTATCGAGCGAGACATCATTAATACTGGGAAAGATTTGAGTTTTGTTCCCACTTCAGAGTCTAGTAGCAACACTCTAGTCCCCAGTTTCCAGCTTCTTCCTCAATGTCTCCAAAGGAGAGAATTTCCATCACTGACTGGGAAGCAGCAGAACTCAAGGAAGTTTCAAAAGATCCACCCATGTGCTCTGTTTACTTTGTCCACGGTCCACCCCAGCTTTGTGCAGTGGTCCTGGGACTGAGACTGTTTAACAATTAGCAGCTTGGTTGTCCTGATGACACAGCTGGTTATTACTGTCTAAAACTGCTCTGTCTCATATCGTAAACACTAGCAGTGCATAGCCACAAACATGTAAATTAGAACTAATTAAAATCTAAAACATCGTACCTCAGTTACAGTAGCTACAATTCCTGTGCTCAGTATTCCCATATGACTCATGGCTAGCTTAGTTCACAGCATGAGGATAGACAACTTTATTATCTTAGAAAATTATTTTGTGTAGAGATGACGTGGATACTTGCAGTGTTGTAGCCCAGAGCACAAACCCCAGCAGCTGGTCCTCTAGAAGGCTGAGGATCCCAAATGCTTCCTAGCCTGTGTAGATGTGCAGATGCTGTGGTTCTCAGAGGTGCTCCAGAAGGGTTTCTTGGATGGGAGGAATGAGACTGGCTTGACAGATCCACACCAGGAGCCCTCTGCATCCCACTCCAGCCCCTGCCATTATGCCCTGCAAAAGTACCTCATGCTCCACGCTCTCTCCTCCTAAACCACATTTTGGCATGGACCCACATCTCATATGGATCACAGAATCTAGTTCCCCTAATTTGTTTTGTGACTGATATATTTTCTGAATACCCTTTGTCCTCATGTAAGTGACTGGTTTATTGAGAGAAGGAACTATTTAGAGTTCCCTACAGATCCTGGCCGAGTGATGGATGTAATAGGATCAGCTCCATGACTACCCATGAAAAGACTCACAGCCAAGACTCATCGAGACCCAGCATCAAAAATCCTCTAAGATGCTAAATCACAAATCTGCCATTAGATGGCAGACAAACTCCCTGATAAACAAAACAGAAGCCTGATCTTACAAACAGTGAGAAAGTAAGAATGATAGTGTCCCACTGTCAACAGACAGCCCCTAAGAGTAGAATGGGGTCTTATGTGTCACTTGGATCACCTGGGAGGAGCTGCCAGTGTGCTGAGCAGAGAGAAAGCCCCCTCCATGCTCTGTGCTCTTAGACTGGAAGCCCAGCATTGCCCTCTCTCCTTCCTTGGCTGAGTCCTCAAAGCGCACCTGCTATGGACTGAATTGTGCCTCACAGATTTATATTTTAAAACTGTAACTCTCAAACTAGCTGCATTTGGAGACAGAACCTATAAGGAGGTAATTCGGGTCAAATGAGGTGATAGGAGTAGGGCCCTGATTCAGTGGGATTAGTGTTCTTATAAAAAGAAACTCCGTAGAGCTTTCTTCAAACACCTCCCCTCACAAGCATGCACCCAGGAGAGTTCTTGTGAGGACCTGGCTAGAAAGTGATATCTGAAAACCAGAGAGAGGGTCCTCAGCAGAAAGAAAACCCTTCTGGACCTCGATCTAGGAGTATCCAAGTTCCTAACCTGTTAGAATAAATTTCTGTGGTTTAAGCCATAAAGGCTGGGATATTTTAGTGTCATATTTCCAGCAGATGGATCCACTGTCCCCACCCTGTCTGCACAGGATCAGCCTCAGGAGGCACCTTGTGGACAAGGGTACCCAACTTTGCTCCTCCTCCTCCTGCTGTTCTGACCCTCTGGTGAGGAGGGAGGACTCAGGCTTCATCCTCAGTTTGTTTGCATTCAGCAGGAACACTTTCTTGATGATGCAGTGATTAGCCTGTTTTACTTTCTGATCAGAATTGCATCAATCTGAATGAGCTACTTGCTAGTATTATTGTTTGGGAATGTCCATTTTGTTCCCCACTTAGAAGCAAGTGGTGAGGTCATTTGGTTCCAATCTTCAGGAACCTTTCCTGTGTCTCAGGAGACAGGGTCACTGTCACCTGCAGGAACAGCCAGAGTATTAATAGTTTCCTATCCTGGCTCCATAAAATCCCAAGCCTGGCTCTGAGCTCCTATTGGCTCCTACTGCCCCCTGGACAGGGAGCCGTCCCAGGTGAGGGGTGATGAGCCTGGACAGACATCACTCTGGCCATCATCAGTAAAGTTGCCTTTAGGAGCATATGCCACTCCTACTGTTACTATTTGTGCACAAACCTCCCCCAACCTGTTGCTCAGCTGAGAGTTACTGAAGGTCTTGGACCTTCTCAGGGTGACAGGTTGAGGGACAGCTCTGAACTCACACCCCTCTCTTCCTCCTGCCACCTTGCCTTCTTCTTTATGGGGCACCTCCAGTGTATCTTGTCAGTATCACTGAAAGGAGAATGTCAGACTATTTTCTTCTACTTTCTGCCCTTAATTTATGAGTCCAAGTCATCCTCACTTCAGACAGGAGACATCTGTGTTTTCAGAGCTGTGACGCTTGTTTCTCTCATCTCCTGGCCCAATATTGAGCCTGTAATTCTGACTCCATTCCGTGAGTCCTAGTGGAATGGTCATGGTCAGCAAGTTATGATGATTCTTGGAGACCAGAAAATGAAATGAAAAATATTCAGAAGCTTTTGCATGGGGCAGTCATGACCCGATGTGAACAGAGTCCTAATAGCCTGAGGCATGAAGAGCAAGAACCAAAATTAGTGTTGTCTTCCCTGACATATTTGTCCTGATATGTCCATGGCCAGAGAAACTCAAACCACTTCAAGGAATTAATGACGTCTGCTCTCCTCTTGTCTCCATTTCTCTTTTTATACTTAAGCATGAATCATCTTCTTATTTTCCTATATTCCTCCCTCTTCCAAGTTCATGAAATTAGAATTGTAGTCAAGACAGAGATAAAAACTGTGAGAAAAGACATAACATTTGGGTATAGTATGTATCTCCTCAATAGCAATATGCAGTGTTTGCAGGTTTCCCCTCCTTCTCAGGGGTTCTTGCTGGGAAGATGCTGACTGCTCCAGCTAGGTTCCTGTCAGCAGCTGCATTTGGAGGGCTTACAAGGAAAAGCTTCCAGGCAGCTAGTGCCAGATTCTGGGAAGAGTAGCAGGAGCATAGCTCTGGCTTGCTAGCGTGGAATGTAAGTCCTGGGGAAGACTGTGGGTATGCAAAGAAACAATTTAGAACTCAGATCTGTGGCCACAGCCTTTGGAGCCCAAGGAGAACATTAACACAAATGGGGGTGAGAGAAAGCTAAGACTAAAGGTGTTATGGTCTACTGTAATCTTGTTTATCTTTCTAATGCTACACATAAATTGACTGGTGGAAGTTTTTATACTGGAAACAATGCACATGAAACCCCACAGCCTGTAGTGAGGCATCTGTTAGTTGTAGAATAACTACTACAGAATTTGATTTAAAAATGACATATGGCTGGTAATACATAGTCTCTTCATTCTATTACGAGGTGCATAAAAAAGGTATTGAATATATATCTATATCTATCTATCTATCTATCTATCTATCTATCTATCTATCTATCTAT
>NC_045448.1:91688543-91689938 GCF_002776525.5 Piliocolobus tephrosceles | reverse complement strand
TATCTATCTATCTATCTATCTATCTATCTATCTATCTATCTATCTATCTCTCCAGTTAGGTGTATAAAACACACACACACACACACACACACACACACACACCTGTACTTCAATATGCATTATCTGTTAACTCTTAGGACAGCCCATGTTACACAGAATGCTCCATTTCACAGAGGAGGAAACTAATGATCAGGTGTCATGGGTTGTTTCCTCAAAATCACATGGACAGAAAGTTTTGGGGCTGGGATTTGAACCCAGGTTTACTTGACTATTATGTTCCTTCCACATGACCCTGTTCATCTCATAGACCAGCTCATGGCCTATAATGAGAGAGAAAAACCATAAAGAAGGTGGGAAATCTTCAGTTCTCTGCTGCCTCTGTCTCACACCATGATGATTCTAGTCTTAAACTAGCCCCATATGTAGTTCTCTCTACAAAACACAACCATCAAAGCCCTTACAAACTGTAAACAACTTTATTTTGGATTTGGGAGCAGGGATATACCTTGTATCCCCCTGGTCCCCTCTATATCACCTCTTTTTCTTCTGTTCTCTCAGACTCGGTTTGTCCCTCTTAGACTGTGTCCTAAAAATCTAGTTTGCCCTCCAAATATGAAATCAGATAATACCCCCCGCCCCATCATATATTGTGAGAGCTGAATGCTAGACTCACAGGTACTGAGATTATACAAGAGCTAATCAAAGGATTTGACCCAAGGGATTTTCTGTCTTAAAAAAATTCTGGCACTACCTCTCCTGCTTACAATAAAATGTTCTCCAACTCTTGTCACAATTGACACCAAATGACAACAAATTGGAGATACGTGGGAAAAACAGAGGACAACCATGCAGGAAGATATCAGGAAGATAAAAGTCATTTCTTATGCTTGCATTAGTTTTGTATTCCTGTAACAAATTAGCATGACCTTACTGGCTGCACAGAACACAAATTTATTATTTTACAGTTCTGGAGGTGAGAAGTCTCACTGAGCTAACATCAAGGAGTTAACAGGGCGGTATTGCTTCTGGAGGCTCCAGGGGAGAGAATCTAATTTCTTGCTTTTCATCTTCAAGATGCTCCAACATCCCTGGCTCCATGGGATAGAGCAGCCCTCCATCACTGCAGCAGCCCTCCATCCTTCCTCCATCACTGCAGCAGCCCTCTCCACTGTCCCAACTCCTCTCTGACTGCCAAGTGGGAAATAGATTCTTCAGTACACCGATGCTCTCAGCTTCTGATGGTGTTACCGTCCATAAACCCATTGTAAGGTGAAACCACTGTAAGTCAAAAATGCATTTAAATCACCTAACCGCCTGGCTAACTTTTTTGTATTTTTTTAGTAGAGACGGGGTTTCACCTTGTTAGCCAGGATGGTCTTGATCTCCTGACTTCGT
>NC_045448.1:91687168-91688533 GCF_002776525.5 Piliocolobus tephrosceles | reverse complement strand
ATGTGTATTACTCTCAGATTATTGTAAAGTCAAAAAGTCTTTAAATACAGTCATCATAAGTTGGAGACTGTCAGTAAGTTCAAAAAGTAACTAAAACGTAACTCAAAAATGCTCAGAAAAATAAAACTTTATCCAGACAGAGGTACAATAGTATATTATCTAAAATGTACAATTTTCAGGAAAAAAAAAAAAAAAAAACCACACACACACACACACACACAAAACCCTGAAAAGAAATAGAAAAGAATGATCATACTGAGGAAAGAAAAGCAAAACAACTACCATCACAACAAAAATGTGTTGGTGAAAGCTGACTCATCTGTGCTAAATATTCACTTTAGCAAAGACTACAAAGCAGTTACTGTACAGATGTTCAAACAATTATTTTTGAAGCTACAATTGAAGACTTAAGAGGAAAATATAAGGACAATGATTCAGCATGTAGACACTCTAAAAAAAGAAAGAGAAAGTCTAAAAGTCTAAGAGTTACTATGACAAATGACCAAAGGAGAATTCTAGAAACCAAAAGTATAATAATCAAATTAAAAATGTATCAGATACGTGCTCACTTCGGCAGCACATATACTAAAAGTGGAACAATATGGAGATTAGCATGGCCACTGCCAAGGATGACACTCAAATCCATGAAACGTTCCATATTTTTACTCTTAGCGGTGGATGACTTGGTTCATGCGTTGATGAAGAACACAGCTAGCTGTGCGAATTAATGTGAATTCCAGGACACCTTGATCATTGACACTTCGAATACACTTGCAGCCCTGAGACTACAAAAAAAAAAGTATTAGATAGGTTCAATAGCAGTCTCAGATGACAGAAGAATCAGCGAACTTGAAAATAAGAATAAATTAATAGAAATTACTGAATCTAAAGAAAGAAAAAAAATAGCATTTCAGAACTATATTCTACAGTTCCTCCTTGACAGTGAATATACATAAACTTCATTCAGTTACATGCTTAATACTTGTGCCCTTTACTCTGGGATTTTATCAACTAAAATAAAACTGATTTAAAAATCTAGGCTGGGCGTGGGGGCTCAAACCTTTAATCCCAGCACTTTGGGAGGTCAAGACGGGCGGATCACGAGGTCAGGAGATCGAGACCATCCTGGCTAACACTGTGAAACCCCGTCTCTACTAAAAACACAAAAAATTAGCTGGGCATGGTGGCGGGCGCCTGTAGTCCCAGTTACACGGGAGGCTGAGGCAGGAGAATGGCCTGAACCCGGGGGGCAGAGCTTGCAGTGAGTGGAGATTGGCCACTGCACTCCATCCTGGGTGACAGAGCGAGACTCCATCTCAAAAAAAAAAAAAAAAAAAGAAAAAGAAAAAAAAAGAATTATAGAAT
>NC_045448.1:91681733-91687068 GCF_002776525.5 Piliocolobus tephrosceles | reverse complement strand
GAGGTGGGAGGATCACTTGAAGTCAAGAGTCCAGCCTGGGCAACATAGTGAAACCCCATCTCTACCAAAAATACAAAAATTAGCCAGGCATGGTGGTGCATGCCAGTAATCTCAGCTAGCTCGCGAGGCTGAGGCAGGAGAATCGCTTGAACCTGGGAGGTGGAGGTTGCCGTGAGCCGAGATCCTGCCACTGTGCTCCAGTCTGGGTGGGTGACAGAGTAAGTGAAACTCTGTCTCAATACACACACACACACACACACGCACACACACACAATAAAATTAAATAAGAATAACCAAATATTTATGGAAGCTCAGCCTATTAAAGACAAGTGTAAAAGGTGTTTGGGAAAGTGAAAACAAATTAGAAATCTCTTAGAGGAAATAGAAGAACATGATTAAATATGTCCCTTTTTCCACTCAGGCAGCACAAACTTTATTAGGTTCCCTCCAAACACAGAGGACACATTATGTCACTGTGCTCACACTGGATGTCCCCATACTCTCGGCTCTTTCCACACCAGTGCACCCACCAGGGAATTTGCATACTGTCCCCTAGGGAGGACCTTCCATTGTGAGTCTGAGATAAAAGCTCAGCTCTAACCTTGCCTTGACTGATCAGGACTCCTCAGGTCACCTTCTCACAATGAGGCTCCCTGCTCAGCTTCTGGGGCTGCTAATGCTCTGGGTTCCTGGTAAGGACAGAAGGGAGATAAGGGAGGAGAATGGGATGGGAGGGTGAGCTCTGGGGATCCCACTGCCTGTCCACATGCACATCTTGACCTACAAGAAAAGGGGTATAAAGTTAAGAACTGCAAGTGTGAGAAATAGAAGACTCCTCACTCTTACAGTTCGAAGCTTCATATCCTAGAAGGACAAAGGACTTGTGCTCTCGTGAAGAGTGTGACACAGGAAGACGAGAATAGTGTAGGCAACTTCTTGAGTCTCTTCTGTGTCTCATGAATGTTTTTTTAAACCTGAAAGTTTAGGGGTATGAGCCAAAGTCACACACACAAAAAATCACTTAGCATAAAGTAAATAACAGAAAGAATATCATTTTAATAAAGTAAATAACAGAGAGAATATCATTTTAATGGTTCCCAATATTTGTACGTAACCCTGGACTTCTCTCACTATTTCAGGATCCAGTGGGGATATTGTGATGACCCAGACTCCACTATCCCTGTCCGTCACCCCTGGAGAGCCGGCCTCTATCTCCTGCAGGTCTAGTCAGAGCCTCCTGCATAGTGATGGAAACACTTATTTGCACTGGTACCTGCAGAAGCCAGGCCAGTCTCCACAGCTCCTGATTTATGGGGGTTCCAACCGTTTTGCTGGAGTCCCAGACAGGTTCAGTGGCAGTGGGTCAGGCACTGATTTCACACTGAAAATCAGCCGGGTGGAGGCTGAGGATGTTGGGGTGTATTACTGCATGCAAGGTACACAGCTTCCTCCCACAGTGGTACAACCCTGAACAGAAGCCTCCCTTCTTGCTGTGGTTCAGTTGCCCAAATGTGTTGTTTATCTGGAAAGCAGACACTGTAGATTATCTTGGGAGAGTAAAGAGGAAGATGATGGAGAATTCAGGGGAATACATTACAGCTGAGGGCTCTTGACCATCAATATCTCGGTTACATCTCAGGTACCACAATTTTAGCCCCCATCAGTTGCAAGAGTCTTGGCCTGGCAGAATTTGCAGGAGAATGGAGGGAGGTCAAGTGCCCTCTGAACAACCAGTCACGTTGCAAGGGAAAGCTGAATCAAAGCTCATCGTAATCCTCTCTGCCTTGCCTACGTTCATTCATCAACTAAATTCATTCAGCCTGACAACCACTTAAATGAAACAGACTAGTGGCAATACAAAACTAATACAGTCTTGGTTTTGATTTGATTTAGCAGTTACTAGTGTACATGTACCTTGACCAGATTCGGTGATACAAAAACAGTTTCCCTCCTGTCTTCTACCTTCCACCTTACACTTTTCTTAACATACATCTCTCTCTGGGGCAGCAGGAGGCACAGCATTTTACCCTTTTTTTTCAGGGAGTGCTGGGGTGTATTTATATTCTATACTTTTTAACTACTAGATATATTTTGGTAAGTTTATACAAAAACTAAGATCTAGTGACAAAAATCTTTGAAAAATCTTATTCACAGTATGTTGAAATGAAAAGAAAGTTCTATGAAATCCAAAGCTGTGTTTTAAAAATAAATATCCAAGTTTGAAAAGACAAAAGAAAAAAAGACTTAAAATGCATGTCATATTCAATGGAATCTGGATTAATACAAAATAATATATAAGCTTACATTTTGCCCCACAATCTATAGCCTCTGGGCAGAGGGCAGTAAACGAGAACGTGAGGGCAGCTGTTACTGTGTTGGTGGTGGTGCGCTGGAGTTGATATATGAACCCAAGTGGAAGCTCTGCTGTATTTCTTGGGGAGAATCACAGAGTTGTGGGACTCCTGCATGGAGTTCAAGGCTGTGCTCTGACGCAAAGGCAAATTCACAGGGAAGTACTGCATCATGCAGTCTTTAGTGACTCAAAGTTTAGAGAAGTCTCTGTCCAAATGTACCTCAGGTCATATCACACATTCACAGGACATAGAAGACCTTGGAAAAGTATATCCTGACCTTGTCTTTTACCTGGGAATGATTAGAGAAAGAAAGGATCGTTCAAGAAAGTTTATAGTTAAAATAAAGCTGACCAGAGCAGAGCAGGGGCTGGGAAGATCAGGAGGAGGTGTAGTGGTGGGAGTCCAAGGCCCATAGGTCAGACATACATAAAGGAAAATCAGGGCATCACGGTAGGGGAAAACTCTTGAGAATGCAGGAGGTTTCACTGTGTCTCTCTAGTCGACCTACCCAGCTACCATTCTCAACCCAGGCTTCAGCAAATGTCCCGAGGAGAAATTCAGCCTGGTGTTAAGGGCTCCACTCATGTCGTATAATCCATAATCTGTAAGGTAGGTGACACAAGGCAATATACAAAGGCATCTTTCCTCTGTGGAATTTTAGGCTATCTGTTCTTTATTTTTTCCACAACTCTCTGATGTTACAATAAACATGATTTTTTAAATTTATTTTTGCTCTCCTGTATTTATTGCAATTCTTGTGTCCATCTTCTAAGGCCTATTCCTTACTAATTCAGTATTGAAAGTAAATAGTTCAATTAAATTACAAAGTGGGAATGTCACTTTGAATATTATATTGCAAAACATTCACATCTAGATCAATAAATGCACATGGCACATGGAAATGAAGGAAAAGACAACTGCAGAAATGATAATGATCTTATCAGGGTTTACAGTAATTGATACTGAATGCCAAACATGAAATACTGAATTTAATATTCCAGTAATGTATGCAGAAATTACACACATATATGCCTTAAATATACATTTACAATAGTACTTTAATATTATTTTGTTCCATAAAAGGCTATATGTATTATTTCATCATGTTATAGTAGAAGTAGATAGTTTGAATTAACAAATCAAAATGATCCTGCTTTTGATTAAGGACATAAGCTATATGGAAGATGGCTGCCTATTCCAAGAAAATATATCCAGTGGCAAATGCATTTAATATATCTATGTATTATTATCTTTGCTGAGTATGAAATCGTATGACAATGTTTACATGTAAGAAAAAGAACCCAAAAGGAACTCAATCCTTCCAATGGAAAATAAATATCAGTAAGTAATTTGACATCTTTGGGGCCTTTGAAAAGGAAAGAAATAAAATGAGGCAAAATGAATATGCAAATAAATACTGTTTGTAAAACAACAAAATGTTAGGCAGTTACATATCAGTAGTACTCTATAAAAGAAATGCCAAAGACAATTCTGCAACAGAAAGAATGTAAGACTAAATAGAAACATAAAGATATATAAGAGATGGACAGAGGAAAGGATATATATATGAATAAATACAAATTAATATTTGTGCACAATGATAGATGTCATGGTTTGTGGATTTTGCAATGCATATATAACCAAATTGCATGAAAAATAACATAAAAAGTAGTGCAAATAGAATTTAAAATCTAACTCTATTTCAGGAAGTGGTAAATTAATATTTGGTACTAGGAAGTAATAAGTTGAGGATAGCTGGTATGTAATAAACGATTGTATATTTAACAAGTTAATGTAAGGGAAAAGATAATAAAATGTCTAATCCAAAGGAAAGCAAGAAAGCAGGAAATCTGAAAAAAAAAAAAAAAAAGGATGGTAGATTTAACTCTAACTACCAGTAATTTAGACATCATAAACAGACAAATTTCTCTAAATAAAATTTTTTATCAAACAAGATTAAAATGAAAGGTTCATGCTACTTATAAAATACACACTGCAGGAAGATCATAAAATGGCTTGGAAAATTAAAAAATGGAAAGTACAAATCATGCAAAAACTGAATTAACGAAATCTGACTTATACTTTAAGGCAAGGGAGAAAAAGGGACATTTCATAATGATAAATGAGTAAATCTATTAGGAAATCATTAAAATGCTAAATCTACATAGACCCAAAATATAACTTTAAAATATATAAATTGAAAATTAATTAAATAAAGTAAGAAAAAGTCAACTCCCTGTTATGGTGGGAGACTTTATGCTCAAGAGATGATAGAAAAGCAGAAAATAACATAATAAGGATTTAAAAGATTTGATCAATATAATTACCACATTTGACATAGTTAAAGAAGAAATAAAGCATATGGTCGCCTCAATTGGTATAGAAAGAAGCACTGGACAAAATTTAGACCCTGTTTATGCAAAAATGTCCTAGAAAATTTGAAATGGAAAAAACCTTCCTTACCTCTCAGAGAATACACAGGCAGACAGGCAGATAGACAACGGACACACACACACACACACACACACACACACACACCCACATTAAATACTGAAAAATTGTTTTTCTTATTTTGGAATTAGATATTTTTAAAAGATGTAAAGTATCATCATTCCTAGATAATACTGTACTGGATGTCTTACTAGTACAAAGGGCAAGAAAAAGAAATAAAATGCGTGAGTACTGGAAATAAAGAAAATAAATAGTTATTATTTGTAGATGGTATGATTGTTTGGATAGTAAACCAAAATCATAATCTAGAGGTCTTCTTTAACATTTTAATAATGTTTTATACAGTGTCAAGACTTCACATCTTAGGCCTGCCCCAGTGGCTCACACCAATAATCCCAACATTTTGGGTGGATGAGGCAGGCGAATGACATGAGGCCAGGAGTTTAAGACGAGCCTGGCCAACATGGTGAAATCCTGCCTCTACTAA
This sequence comes from Piliocolobus tephrosceles, assembly GCF_002776525.5. Lineage (NCBI taxonomy): Eukaryota > Metazoa > Chordata > Mammalia > Primates > Cercopithecidae > Piliocolobus > Piliocolobus tephrosceles. The sequence continues at coordinate 91,681,776 of NC_045448.1, read as the reverse complement.
AAATACAAAAATTAGCCGGCCGTGGTGATGCACACCTGTAATC